>NW_026889798.1:645000-937500 GCF_033153115.1 Saccostrea echinata | reverse complement strand
AATTGTATTTGATGAAACACGTGAAATACATTGGGGTTACATAAACATTTCCAATTACAACATGTTTATCCATTCCCAATAATTTCCATTAATTTTTAACCATAAGATTTGGTCACATTCACTTTCAATAATAGATACATTAGGTACATAATTATTTTGGACATAAATAACAAATCCGCCTGATTTTCGAAATGATAACAGAGATCTGTGTTAACTAAGAGCTGTATAATTCTCTTAATTAATTAAATCTGCACTATCTGTTTTTGTTTCAGAAAGACATATGATATCATATTCATTGATAAAATTTGTAAATTCTTCTTCCTGTAATTTTGAAGTAAGCCCACACACATTTAGACTTATTATTTAAGTTTCTTTTCTCTTTCGGGAGAGATATTCTTGCTTGTTATGGTTCACGGATTGAAGACTGCTCTCCATGGTAATCCTAATAGCCGTTTCCTTCAATAAGACTTTCCGTTGTCGAACGTACCAGTGGAACAAGGTTAAAGTTTGCTTGTCCGTTTTCTCTGGTTAACCCCTCCACTGGCTGTGGTGGCCCGTTTTCTCTGGTTAACCCCTCCATTGACTGTGGTGGCCCGTTTTCTCTGGTTAACCCCTCCATTGGCTGTGGTGGCCCGTTTTCTCTGGTTAACCCCTCCACTGGCTGTGGTGGCCCGTTTTCTCTGCTTAACCCCTCCATTGGCTGTGGTGGCCCGTTTTCTCTGGTTAACCCCTCCATTGGCTGTGGTGGCACGTTTTCTCTGGTTAACCCCTCCATCGGCTGTGGTGGCCCGTTTTCTCTGCTTAACCCCTCCATTGGCTGTGGTGGCCCGTTTTCTCTGGTTAACCCCTCCATCGGCTGTGGTGGCCCGTTTTCTCTGGTTAACCCCTCCACTGGCTGTGGTGGCCCGTTTTCTCTGGCTAACCCCTCCACTTGCTGTGGTGGCCCGTTTTCTCTGGGTAACCCCTACACTGGCTGTGGTGGCCCGTTTCCTCTGGTTAACTCCTCCATTGGCTGTGGTGGCCCGTTTTCTCTGGTTAATCCCTCCATTGGATGTGGTGGCGATGACACAACATTAAAATTTGATTGAGTTCTGTATCGTGGTGTTCTTCCATAGGTTGACATTCTGTTTTTTACCTTCCATTTGAAATTCTGTATTATTGCCCACTTTCCTGATAAAGGCTGTAATTTCTTCTGCTTCTACTCGTTTCCCATCTACCATAAGTTTGGTTGGTATTTCATCAATTTCCACTCTTTTCCCGTTTATAATTAATTTATCCATCACAAGTTTGGCCTTTTTCCCCTTTTTTATTTTATTTATTTATTTATTTTTATTTATTTATTTATTTTTTTTTTTGCTTCCTTGTAATATGGATAGAGTTGCTTCATTCTTTCTGCAATTTCTCTGGGGGATTGCTCATTTACTCCATATGGTTGATCTCGTAGCTTGTTTGGAGCGGTGTTTCTGACGCATTCTAGATCTTTGAAAAGAAAAAATTTCGCAACTATTGGTCGTTGTTTAAATAATGATTTTTCACCAATTCTATGGACATGGTGGAAACCAATGTCTGACATAATTTCTACTTCATTTTTTATAAAGGCTTCAATTACTTCTTCTGTGTTTTCTTCAGCTTCTTCTTTTATTCCGTCAAAAACCAAGTTGTCCCCCATGGACCTCATTTGTAAATCTAAATTAAGTTCTCTTAATTCA
The DNA here is from genome assembly GCF_033153115.1 of Saccostrea echinata. Taxonomy (NCBI): domain Eukaryota; kingdom Metazoa; phylum Mollusca; class Bivalvia; order Ostreida; family Ostreidae; genus Saccostrea; species Saccostrea echinata. Next base: position 935,791 of record NW_026889798.1, on the reverse strand, counting down.
TTGACTTCTGTTTTCAACGCTGGAATCTCTTTAACTTACTTTTTGATAACATTTACCTCTTGTTGACGTTCCTCGTGTACAATGTAGTTTACCTATGAAGGTCAGTCTGTTTTCTAGATCGTTGACCTTGACTTTCATTTCTTTCACACAGTCTAACTCAACGTTAATAGTTTGCACATTTTTTTCTAGATCATCTAGCCTGTTCTCAATTACACTAAGCTTATCTAGCTTTCGGTCCATTGTCTCTAATTGTTCTCTAATATCTTCCACATTTCAGAACGGATTTTGTTCAAATTTTCAGAGTTTGTGTATTTTTCTAAACTCTTTCAAAGTTATTCAACACATTACAAACCTTCTCTTCTGCTTACGAGTTATTCCCCTTTGATTGAAATTTTAGTGGCTTTGATTTCCAGACAAAGGCTCAGAAACTTTAAAAGCTGGAGCTCAAATACTATTGAATTTGAAAAGTAGAAACATTGTAGTTGTGCACATCGGTTTTTTTTTCTGATTTTGCATTCAAAATGGCGTAAGAGAGGGGTCAAAATTTAAAATGCAAAAAAGTCATATTTTTAAACATATTTTCCTTTATATCTTTAAAATTAAAAATATTTTCTTAAAACATGTAGAATGAAAGTTGTGCATATTTGCAAGAGCTTTCATTTGATATCACTCAAAAGGGCCGGCCCCTAAAATTTAATAATTTTCATCTGTAAAAGAAGTAGTGCTATCAAAAAATATTTTTATTATGCCTTTGAAAAAAATATTAAATTAAATTAGGTCTCGTGTCGGGGTAGGTGCTGGCATGAAAAGGATCCGTGGCTCCTGATTCCACCTCTGATTTTAAAAGGTCCGTGTTTGCACTGCTCCTGATTTGTATTGTTTGAATGGTCTTTTGAGTTTCAATATTGATCATTTTCTCCGTATTTACAATTTCACCCCTTATTGTTCAAAGGTCCTAAGTACCATGTACATTGTACATGTATAAATTTTCAGCCCTTCACCATTTATATCCTATTAAAATTTTAATTCCATCTTTTTTGTTAACATTAAATTGCTGGAAATATAGTCCAAAAAATCCGGAATGAAAAAAATGTTAGAAATGAAATTATTAATTGAAAATGCAATGCAAAATGCCGGAAATCAAATGAAGCGAAACTGGTACCACCCCCCCCCCCCCCCCCCCCCCCCAGCCACCCAAAGAAACTAAAAGTACACACTTCGACGCTCAATTGATCACTCCAATGAACAAATAAAATCGTTACTTTTTTTTAAGTTTTAGAAATAAAACGAAAGACCTTAAAAATCTTATAAAATAGGAATGCTTAGTCACGGATATTAATCGTTGCAGACCTTGTTTTTCATTTATTTGACGATTCGCGAATAAAAAATGTCGCGTATGATTATTGGTTTAAATCAAAATAGGTTGTGGATTTCTCTTGCAATTCTATACCAGCCCTCACCTACATGTATACGTACCTAAACAAACCAACCGATTGACATTCTCGACTCTAAAAGAAAACATTGTAGGGATGTGCGATTTTATCGGTATACCGGTATATCGTGATTTTTGATTGCGTGATACAGAGATTAAAATACCTGTATTTAGGTACACACTTAATAAGTCCAGAAAATTATTTATTTGTTTAAACTTTCAAATTACAATTACAAATTACAATTACAAAATGTTGAAAACGGTAAAAGAAAAGCATCCTAGCATACAAACAAGTTTTATGTAAATAAAAAATGAAAAAAAGGAAGTTACGTTTCTTAAGCATATTTATAGGAAAAATTAAGGATATTCATTTAAAAACATTTTAAAAATTGCGTGTAGAAATATCATGATATCAGCTTGATATTCTGGGAAAAATCATGATATATCGCGATACGAAATTTTTGGCGATACCCATCCCTAAAACATTATATTCATTTTAAACACCCAATTTTACGTTAACGTCTCCAAAATCTACCTGATTCAAGATCAATTATATACCGCCTTCTGATTTGATTGACAGGCCAGCTACCTGTGCGACCTGATAATCCGAGTTTGCATGTTTGGAAGACAATTGCCTGGTCACGCGTCAAACGCTTTCATGTACCGCGTAAATAGTCGCTTTGCATACACTCTGGTTAAAAAATCAAGACACTGATTAGTGTTGGTAATTTTATTTCAAAAAATAATTGAGAGAAGATAATTAAACCTTGCCTCTATAATTTTTTTTTTCAATTTCCACTTGTAAGCGATATGACGTCCAAGATATCTATAGAATTTTAAAACAAAGAAAATCTAGCGGCTCTTCAAAAGAGCCTTTTTTTCTTCAATGACGGGGATTGGGTTGTATTTAATGCTAATTTTCTTCTAAGTAAGGTTGCAAACGTGTTTTGTGGTTCACTAATAAATTATTTAATACAACTAGTCTTTCTTTTTCTTTTTTTCTTATTTAAGTTAAAGTTAAAGTTAACAGGTCTTCAAAAAAAAAAAAAAAAAAAACATTAAATGTATCTTCCTTCGTTTATTATTAGAACAAACTATAAGTACTTTTAAACTTTAAGCATCGAATAATTAACGATCATTAACTGTACACATTTTACGTTCTCCATGTTCACCTCGATGTTTACAGTTTTGTAACCCAACCCGTGATCCCACGTTGCCGAGGTCACCAGTGTACCAGCCACCTGCGGTCATAAACAAAACAAACATCTGAGATCACGATTTAAATCAATTGTGTATAAACAACGATAAATGGAAAATTATGCTTTTAATTTATATCGAATCTTTAAGATTACTTCATTTCATCTTTGATTAAATCTTAATTCCAAACTCATAAAATCATTTCGAATTTTAATCGCTTTCATTGGCCTGTTTATTGTCGACACAACCATACAATTACACTTGTTTCTTCATTTATTTTTCCATTTAATATTAGATAAACAATATACATAAAATAATAGTTTTAAGTATACAATAATTCACGCCTTCTTACAGCACACAATTTACATTCAGCTCTGTCCCTTTGTGTTTAAGATTTTGTAACCCAATCCTCGTTCACACATGGCCGCGAAGATCAGCGAGCCGCGGTCATATCGGTGTTACATGTAAAACGCATTGTGTGCTCATAGCGATTAATGGAAAATTGGGTTTGAAATCATTTCAAATCTTTCATATTATTTTATTTCACTCTATTTCACGCTTGTTTTAATCAATCCTGTGCATCTGTTCATTTCAAGTTTATATGAACCTACCCTCCCTGCACAAATTGTCGTCCACAGGTACGTATTTATTGATACCTGCGTCAATATGTGCCCAGGCGAGATTTTCTCTTTCTAACTTATACATGTTCTTTTTAAAAATTATATGCTAAGAAGATAGACGTATTTGGCGTTTAATCTGCTAGAATCAAATGTACGAATCATTCTTAGTATAAATGTCCAATTTAAGCAGACTTCTTGGTCGGAAGACTATACGACAACTAAGAAGAAAGGGAAATGTTACCTTACATTGAAATACTAGTACATTGTCAAAAATGAAATATTAAGTGTATCAGTCTTAACAGTTACAATAACATATGTAACATATCACTTAATTAATGAACAGCATTCAAGTTATAGAATAAAAGCAAATGTAAATAATCTAAGTGGATCAGAAAACATGTAATTGCTTTTGATTGCAACCGAGTCAAAATTTTACTTTATTTTATAATTCTAAAAAATAATCAGTGTCAAATAAAATCAAACTGACACATGAGTAGACTGTTTGTTTGAAAATAATAATACACGTCCCCGAGGATCGCACCAAAACATATGGACTCCTCATTGTCAATGACAGGTAGCGCACACCACTGTGTTATCACCGCTTCATACTGTTACTGGGTTTTGAAACGACAATGAAGCACAGCATTTACACAACTTGATTTTTTTTTTTGGGGGGGGGTTACGTTTTTATGGTCTGAGTCTTCTCTCCATTTTTTACAAATGTTCGTTCGTTTCTTAGAGTGAAAAATGCAAACAAATAACGTTTTAAAATAGTGGAGCGATAACCCAGGAATGGTTTTTTTTTTTTCAAAAAAACTGAGTCAAAAATATAGTAATTTGTACTAAATAACTCATCTAGCCGTATTTTAAAACATATTTTAGAAAATCAAGACAAATATCGGAAAAAATTCTTTTCCTACGAGGGGCATTCAATAAATAATGTCTCAATCAGATTCCATAATCCCTGGGTTCAATTGAAGATTTTTTTTACTCATATTTTAATTCAAAATTTATTAATGACCGTTTACCTGACCAGGTTTCATCATCGAATACTCCACTGAGAAACTTGGCATATAACCCCTATTCGAGACACTGTATGAAAACATGAATGGTAAGTCATCTTCCAATAAGACTAAAATTAGAAGCTACATCAAAGCGTGTGTCAGACTGGATAAAGACTCAAGACATTTCAAAAAGTTATGTGATGTGCATGGCAACATGTGCATGTCATTAAGACAAGTTTACAGATAGTTGAACAAATTCAAAAATGGACGAACAGACGTTAATAATAAGCTACGACCTGGACTTTCTCGAACGGCTTCGACTTATGCAATACTTGCCAAGGTAACCAAAATCGTCACTATTGATGGTCGATTGACTATTAAACAGATAGCAAAGTTAGGAGGTATTTCATCGGGGACAGGGTGTTTTTTTTTTTTTTTTTTTTTTTTTTTTTTTTTACACAATTTTGAAGAAATACTTGGCCTCAAAGGTTAGTGAGTGATGGATGCCCCATCTTTTAACAGAAAAATAAAAATGCTTGCGTCTTGAAATGTGTACGAAATTTCTTAAAATGTTGAAATATGGATACATCATCTTGAACCTCAGAGAAAAATTTATAATACATGTATGATATGGTTAACTGAAAAGGCAAAACGCCCTGTTACAGTGCAGGGAACTAATTTTGTTACATAAACCAGCATCAGCGTAAGCATTAGTAGCATCAGGATCGAGCTAGCATCAGCATCAGCATTTAAAAAACAGCATTACCAGGATCAACATCAGCAAGCAAAGGATAAAACAAGCATTGGCCTACATAAAATCAGCATTATCCTACTAGCATCAGAAAATCAATGAGTTTTAATTCAGTAAAAAATTAAAAAAGAAAGAAAGAATATTGGTTAAAGTATTCACATTATTAATAGATAGTGAGTTAATATGATCAAATAATTGTAAAAGGCACTTTTATTGCTTTAAACGGCAATGCTGAAATTCATTATCTACTTCCGGTAGCATGATGCTACTTCCGGTAACATTGACCTAATTATAAAACAGCATCAAGATAAGGATAACTAGCATTAAATCAGCAAGCAAAGGAAGCATTCAAATCAGCAAGCAAAGGAAGCATTCAAATCAGCATTGATGCTGTAACAAAATTAGTTTCCTGCACTGTATCGCAAAAAGATATGAAAGTACAAAAAAGAGTTTTATACGCAATTTTCTTTAACAAAGAAGGCCCTGTAGTTCAGATCGCTATTCTAATAGGCTGATCAATTACTGGACATAAAAACTATGTGCCGAAAAAAGTTAAGAAACATTACGAAAAGAAAGACCAAAGTCTGGAATCCGTTACATTCGAATTCTTCATGACAACTCCCCAGCACATGAATACTAAATCGTAAGATCATTTCTGGAAAAAAGAAGTTTCATGTTTTACCTTAATCTCCCTACTTACCAGAATTGTCTTCCTATGTCTTTTTATCTTTTCCCCAATTTGAAAAAAATCCTTGCCAGGAAGAAGAAATGATTTAATGAATGCATTGGGTTCTGCCATATATCAGTTCATGAATACCATACCCAGAAAACACTATATGAATGCATTCAAAGCATAGATAAAACGATTGAAATTATGTGTGTTTGTCAGAGGAGAGCATTTTGGAGGAAATCTTCGAATTTTTTTCAAACCGTCAGGGTAGCTCAGTCGGAAGAGCGCTAGCTCCGTGATCGGAAGTTCGTGTGTTAGAAACACGGCCGCGACTGACCTAAGTCGATAAAAAAAATAGGTAGCAACTGTTCTTTCCCTAAGTGCTCGACACTTTGAAGTGAGAGTTGAGGGTCATTTGGATGCGACCTTAAAAATCGAGGCTCCGTGTCACGGTAGGCGTTGGCACGAAAAAGATCCTCACTGTTCAATAGCCCTGAGTGCCGAGTAAAGGTCTAAATTTGAAGCTCTTCACCGGTGATGTGATGTAACATTTATGTCATTATTTATTGAACGCCCCTCGTATATCACAAGAAACCAAATTATCACCAGAATGCTAAAATACCATATACGTTCACTTTTCAAACGCGCCCAGATTCCTGCCGAATCCTAATCAAAAGCGCCCTCGTTCTTTCTGATTGCTCTTTACAGTTACGGAGGAAGATTGCGCAAAATTTTGAATGCGCTAATTTATGTACATTGACAGTATGTGCTGCGAATGTTTACACTCTTTGTCATCAGAACATTTTTTGATTATGTTTTACTCGGGAGAGAGAGAGAGAGAGAGCAATAGCAATTTTTCTCATAATAAGTCTCGTTATTTTTTGTATTTAATTGCACAATTCTCCATCTTCACAGTCTCACTGATAAAATTTAAAATTAAGCATTTTATTGAAGCTGCTTTATTGAAGCTTGAAAAAGGACAATTATGCGTTCAAATCGATTAATCTATATTTTAGTGAACATCTAATTTCATAAAATCGTCATTTCAATCATCAATATTGTTTTATTCACATTTCCGCTTTGTCTTACTGAACGACTGAATTGAAATTGTGTTGAATACATTATTTAACTTGTGCGCTTCATGACATGCATACTAAACAATTTTGTATTATTTACACATCAATAACATTTAAAAAAAACAAAAAGTAAACGTTCCTTAGGTAAGCCATAACTGTTGGACGATAATATGTGCAGTGGGGGTAGGAACATATTGCTGCCGATGTAAAAATGTACACATTTGTTTTTCAGCTGAGGAGAATATGCGAACGACAATATATGCAGTGAGGGAAGATGCAAGTTGTCTCCAACCGCAATATGTACAGAATGACAATATGAACCGTCACAAGGGACAATTGCATACTACATTTTCAGCAAAGCTCTATATTCAAGAAAGGCCCTCTCATCCATCTCCGGTATTAAGTGGGTTTCTCTCTTTCTACCTCATCTTTTACCACAAGTTGGGAGGTACATATGTACAAATTTTTATGACACTTAAAAGTCAGAAGACCCACTGATTCACAGTTAAATTGCTTCAAAAATAAATATTTATGCATATTGTATCGGGAAAAGCTATAAAATTACATGTACGAAAATGCAATAGAACATTCTTCACATTCAGTATCAAAAGGAAGTTTAAATCTACTAATATTGATTGATTGTTTATTGTTTAGCACCGAGTCGGCAATTTTTCGGTCATATTTCGGCGGAACTGTTCTTAAAAATGTAACTGTTGATATAACTCTTAAAAATGGGCTTCTAATTACATGTACATGTGCGTTATTGATACAAAGTCAATTCATTTTGGTAAAAAAATATCCACTCATACTCATCACAATTCTGTTTTCTAAGTAGAAGTCCTTAACAAATGAATAACACGATGATCATGATTTTTTTCGATGTAGATACAAGGTTGAGTGCTCGTAACAATCATGCAATCAGTTTGACTGCTAGATAAACATACGTAAAGAAGAGGTTTTTTAAAAAATGAAAACGGTGAAGATGAGGAACATGTGTAGTGATCAATATCAACAAAATCTACAAACAATACACTGTGGGACGTGGAGACCGGTCCTTCAAATGAGATCATATAAACAGAGGTCCCGTGTCGCAGTAGGTGTTAGCACGAAACGATCCCTCACTGCTCAATGGCTCTGAATGATGAGTATAGATCAAAATTTGCATCTCTCCACCGGCAACTGGTGGCGACTCCATATGAGTGAAAAATTCTAGAGAGGGACGTTAAACAACACACAAACAAACAAACAATACAAATTCATAAAACACGGACCCTGAAAAATTCCAGAGGTGGGATTAGGTGCCTATAGGAGGAGTTAACATCCCCTGTCGACCGGTCACACCTGTTGTGAGCGCTATGCATATTTATAAACAGTTTTACTTATCTCCACTTTGGAGTCTGGACACTGAACCGTCTTTTCATTTTACATCTTGTATATCATCATAAGACAAGTTAAACAGTCTATTTAAAAAGAAAACAGAAACATTCTCATTTACATGAATAACATATACAATATCTATATAGAAGATCAACATATATAAGAGCATGCAAATATTAACAATGTAAGCAACTGAAGACAGAACAAAAAATAATGAATATAAATGGAAAATTATAGTGTCTTTCTTGAAATTGTATATGATCTAAAAACTATCTAAAAAGCTGACATAGAAATAAATTACCTCACCTCATGTAAAAGTGTGCTCAATCTTATCATTGTCGCTTCCTGAATCTTGTGATGTGGTTTTTGCTGTAACGAATTTTGATAAGCCTCTAGAGACCCAAAGACATCCCCACAGATTTGTTGGCAAATTCCAATTATTTGCCATGATATATCTCTTAGAAAAATGGGTATATAAACCCCATCATCAAAGAACATCAGAGTTTGTAGATCCCGTAGATATTGCCGAGATCTGACTGTGTCACCAAGTTTGTGGTAACTCAGTATCAATAACATGTGTAACATTACTAGGGGTGGGATATCTAAATAAAATATGGTATTCCTTTTACTTATATTCTGCTCTAATACTAGTTCATCAATGTAAGTGTACACGCAGAGTAACCTAGTACATACTACTTGAATTTTTAATTTGTTATGCAATGATATCCCAAACATGTAGTGTCTGTACACATTTTCATTAACTGCACCAGTATGTATATTATAAGCCAATTGTATTGTACTCTGTGCTGTATTGAGTGAATTGAGTGAATGTTCATATCTACGTGTTCTGTACAAGTACATAGCAAGATACAGAATGTCTGACACGGTACCTGATGAACATGACAGCTTCAGCAATACATTTGCATTAGTTGATGCTCTGTAATACATCTTATTACAATGTTTATTCGGATATATAAATCTCTGTATCAAGTTGGTAGTGCCCCGTAACACCACTGATGTCATATTTTGCAATACAGCAACTTTATATTTTGTCAACATTCCGCTCATAAAACTCTCTATTTGTTTCATGTAAACGTAGAACTCCTCAATACAAGAAATACACAGGCTCAAGTCAAAATCATGAAAAAACCTACTATCTAAGTCAGTGCTAGATATGATACTGCTTTCCTCTATACGGACTGCCAATTCTCTGTTTAATATGGCTTTACAAAGGTAAGGTCTCAAGGTTTGACCTAATAGCAGACATGATATCCCCTTAAAATACAAATCATATAACTTATTGAACAATGAAGTTTGGACAAAACCAATGACTTTCAGTCGAAACATATTGTTCTGAGGAATAAAAAAGTTTGGACATTCTCCAATGTGTACCCAGTATATCAAAAGTTTAAAGCATTCCCAGAAACAAGGCAACAAGTTAGCTGGTGTCCAAGTCAAAACATTCTTATTCTGAATCCCCCAAAATAGACTTGTTTTTATGAAATATGAAGAAAGAACTGGTGTATTGTTCTGAAAATTAATTACCTCTTTAAGGAAAATTTTAAAGAACCATAGCACAAAATCTGATAATGATTCATTGAATAAACAAGCTTTTGTTCTGCTAGCGAGAATGAGATTCTCCATTCTTCTCCGTTTTCAGGTGTTCTACCGATGGGAACAACATGGAATCCTCCGCTCAATATATCCGATACAACATTCTCGGATGGCCAACCTTGTTGTCGACATCGCTGTATCCATGGTAGAGCTCCTGTCGGCCATTGCTGTGACTGCAAACAGTATGCATTGTCTACTTCTTTTTCGTGTTGAAGGATAACCGTAGAACAAGGTCCATGGGGGAAACGAGAGGCCCAGCCGTGGAATTGGGAATGGATTAAACGCAAATGGTTCTCGCGAAATAATATACTAGATATATAAACTTCGTTCATGCTCATTATACAGGAGGATATGACTTCTGGACTAGTTGATGGCGTCATTAGATTAAGTCTGGTAAATCCTGGTGGTAAATCCTCACACTCCATTAGAATCACGGTGTGCCGTGGGACACGATAGAAACTGATCTGTGAGAGATCACATATAACCTGGTGGACTGAATACCAATGCATGAAATCTGTATCTGAAGTAGGTAGTCTGAATCCTTCACGCCTGCTCCCACTCGTCATTTCGTCAAATCCCCTCATGATGTACACAGGTTTACACACCATCTCCTCAGTGTCCATCTTTTCCCTCCTGAACTTCACTTCTGTTGGACTCCCTACTTCACGACACAGCCCTACGTAAATCGATTCTGAGAGTCGAGGTATATGATGCATTCCGATGTATCATAAATTAGTTGAATAGCAGAAATCTGAAACGCAAACATTCCTTAATTTGGTTTACTTGTTTACACTGTATTAAATAAAATATCAATGTTTACTGAATATTTTTAGCGTTTTTTTTTCATTAATTAAGGCCACCATAAATAATAAATGTCAATCTGCGAAGGACTTCTTATGATAAACGTACTTTATATGCTCATATTTCTTCCTAGACATTATAAAAATCGTTTTCTATTAATAAATTCTGTAGCCCTTGCTCTTGGTCAAGAGTAATATCCTTTTGACGGCAGTTACGTAATAAACCGTGTATAAAAACCGGGTTCAAATAGCCAAGTGTGATTTCCTGGAAGATATCCTCAACGTAATAAAACGTATATAAAATTCCACTTTCATATAGCCAAAGGTGTTTTACCGTAGAACGGGCAGGATTTTGCAAAATATCTTACTATTCAATTACGTTTTTAGAATTATAAAAAATAACATAATTGAAAAATCAATTGATTTTTCTCGCAAATTTACATGGACGCAATGCTTATTAAAAAGAACAGATTTACATAGATTAATTTTCTTTAAAAAGTACGTACACTTATTGCAGTGCGGTATTTATTGAGAAAATTATAGCATTTGTCCACAAACTTAATGGAAAACCCCCGTACATTAAAAATTGCATAACCGATATTTTGCAAATATTTAGAAAACAGCATATTGCATAATCCAAAAAAAAAAAAAAAACAAACCTTTTTGATAACAAGTATGTTTATCTTCTTTTTTTAAAAAATCTCGATCCCTTATGTAACACACTAAGCTAATCGAAACAAGTTCAATCTATTCAAACATTATGTCACATGTATGTATTACGGAACACTATATCAAGAGAGAATATTATGTGACGTGTAACCGAGTGTTAGAAAAATATTTACAAGAAAAAAAATGTCATCCTCAATTTAAACTGAGCTACTTGCTCAAAAAGTGATTCGTGGGAAATTAGCTCAGATAGCTTCTGAGAACCTAACAACGAGAAGTTATCTACAAAAACTTTGGGACGGGGTAAAAATTTAAGTCTCAATTTAGCCCTATTTAGTTGTCTCAATTATGTCTCACTGCTGACGTACTTATTTATACTTACACTAAGTTTTACTTTAATCATTAAAAGTTTTACTTAATGTAAATAGGTAAGGAAAGACTTGCTCAGTCAAGGCTAATCCCTGTCTCACCTCATCCTAAGTTTACTTTAGCAGCTCAACTTCTATTGACCTGTCTGGCTGTGTGCTGACCATGTGTTACTGCACTGAGAAGACAGTGCTTTTATACTATCCAAATTAGCATACTTGATTCTCATTGGCTGATGGCTAAAAGTTATTTTCTCTCTACTGGAGAGTTCATAATTTCTAACAAGAGTTATCTCATCACAATTACGCAAGAATACGGTATCGTTTTTCTTTCTGTAACAGGGGTTTGTGTAAATAAACAAGCACGCCTCTGTCAGGTTCAGGTCTATTTTATTGACACAGTGAGCAGTATATATTAACATAGCCCTGAAATATAATAAAACAACAATATTATATCACATCAAATCAATCCTATTAATGCATCATTTATACATACATCTAGCTCTCATAGATAACATATTGATAATCATATATTATAGACAAGATGTATCTTTATGTACATTGACTCTCAATTAAGGGAGATAACTCTGACATCTGATACATAGACATTACATATTTTCTTCCATAAAAAGGCATAAAAAATATTACTAATTAAAATAAATAGTTCCTCACCATTCTGTGGGAAAAGGCTTTAATTACCACATGAATGTATGATGTCATAAACATGTATATGGATTCTGTAATTTAATACAGTATTCATTAAAATATATATTCCACTAAAATAAAAAAAATCATCTGTTCATTTTGAACAAAGTAACCAAATATCTTGGTCATAAAATATATAGTGTAATTTGAACATAACAATTTACACTTTCAATATATAACATTACTGATCTTCAAAATCAATAATTCCAATCATAAAAATAAATATCTTTCTCTCATGATCATTCATTCTATTAATATAAAGTGTAGATGGGATTTATTATAATTGCATATTTACAGACTACACAAGTTAATTAACTATTAGCAAAAAAGAAAAGTTAGTACTTACCAAAAAGTGGAAAAAGTCAGTCTCCAAGTCAAGGTCATGAGAGAGTCCATAAAATGAAGTCTTGGTAATCTCTCAACAAGACAAAGAATGAATATTTTGGCGGTAAAACCAATGACCAAAAGAATAAAACCAATGAGATCCAACTTTATAAACAAACTACCAATAAAAACCAAGAAAACACCAAAACCTCTGACCTGCCCTAAGGTAACTAATTATCTATATACAGGTGTACAAGTTTACAGGTAGGGCTAGGGAAATAAAGGGTAGGATCCAACATTTTATCTATTATGGTAGTTTAATTTATTTACATTTAATTTAAAACATTTATTAAATAAATATATTCCACACTACTACATTTCAATAACCAAAAAATGCGCTTAAATATGTCAGAGCTGTTTTTACAATTTTTCATAAGCGTACTGAAACGTAATTTAATTAATAGTTGACATGTGATTAATACGTCAGAATACATTAGAGCCGTTTTTCATGACTTTTCATTTCTATACCGTAGTGCACTTAAACGTTATCATTTAGAAAAAAATCTATCGACTCTAGAACATCTGTATTTATGCGTAAAATTATGAAAAGTTTATATGGAATATATAATGAAGTGAAAATATATAACTCGTTTTACGCCGTTGATATATATATATATATTTATAGATCCGGTTTATTAAGTTGCAGTTGTCCTCTTGGAAAACACCCTTGGCTATATATGAACCCGGAATTTTATACACGTTTTATTACGTTTATATAACGTTACGGCCGTGCGGTTCTAGAAGTGTCTGGACGTCGAAATGATAAATGAAACATTGTACTGTTAATAATAAAAAAAAGTAAATCTCGAAAAAAATTGTTATTTGGGGGGGGGGGGGGGAGGGGGGATTAAACATGTTAAATGCTATGAATGCTAGAAAAGTCAACAATTACACTTATGTTAAGGTAAAGACGGATAGCAATCACGTGATAGATAGAATCCGCATATTAGCACGTGCTGTTTTTCCGGATTCCGCAACGCCGCCAAATAATAATCTTCATTTACACATTATTGTCTATGCTACAAGATGGCCGACGAAGCAGTCGAGAAAATTTCCTCGTTTAAAAGACAAAGTTTCCATACATATTTAATCTTGACGGTCCTCGAAATTGAAGCACCTTAATAAGAATCGAAATAAAAATGAGACTGAAACCGACCATGAACATAATTTTGGTGAAACTACTCCTTGTCGACTGCAGCACCACGTGGGTGCCGGTATCTGATGTGGTTTTGAATATAGACATAAGCTGATTAAAGGCCATGACCCTGCAGATGTTAATTGGTATGATGGAGAAGTAAAAATTTTGCAGAACAAATGTTTTGTTTGCAGTGTCCGTTTCAGATACATCAGGTGAATATTACGACTATGGTGCATGTTTGTTTAACAGTTTAACGTACAGGTCTGGTACAATCACTAGATTTAGCTACGTAGCTTGAATTACCTACATAGGTTTATTTACCTAACTAAAGTAGTTTTATTTAGCTGCAAAGTCAAACTTATTTTATGACCAGACTCTTACTTCTTGAATGAAATAACAAGACCAGACATTTCTGGTGAACATGATAAAGGCCGGATTGGTAATTATTTAGCACAATGTGAAGTAATCATACTTTTCTGTGCCTAAACGCACACCAGGCTGTGTATAGTTACTCAAACAATAGAAATACATATTTTGCTTAAAGTGTTAAAACGCAGAAATGTGTAAACTTTCTCAGCTTTGGATCGCTTTTTAAATATTAATCCCTTGTATAAGTAATTGTGGATATTTACTTGCAATTCTAGATCTTTTGTCTTTTTGAAATAAAAAGCAAATTTGTAAAAAGTTGCATTGAAATAGCTAAATAAAGCTACCCAAAGTAGCTAAATAAAGTTACAGTAGCCGTCTGTAGGTAATTCAACCTATGCAGATAAATGTACTGATTGACTGGACCTGTTTAATACTTAACATTGTATATTATTTAAGTACATGTATTTTACATGTTATCTTATGAACAAAAATTTAATATGAAAAGTGTATTTGGATATGAAAAAGACAAACCTATTTGATAAAATATCTGTCTCTGATTGAAATTCCCTTCCCACGTGACATAAGATTTGTAAATAGTCAATTATACATTTCCACTTGAAAGACCAGTCAATTTCCTTATCATGGTAGAAGATTTGTAAATAAGGATTAGGTCCTATTCACATCACACTTTGATGGCTTATCATTCTCAAAATGTATTGTACATATTAAAACAAACTTACTGTATTCTTTCATTAAATACAGTGCAAAGATGAACTGATGAGGAATTGTTGGTGGATCCTCTTGCTAAAATGTACCAAGTCGTTTTATACCCACCCACCCCCCTCCCCATACACACATCTGTGAAGCGTGCCAAACGGGTACAGGGGTTAATGACTGTGTTAAAGTGGGAACTTCTTTATTTTCAGTATTTCATTGACTTTTGACCAAAAATATTAGTTATCCTATAATCCTGATGACAAATAAAATGAGAATATATTGATATCTTAAGTTTTAACCCAAGTACTTTTTACAGCACAAATGGGGACCTCATTGATATTCAAAGACCAGTACTTGATTTATCGAATCTAAGCGGGGACGTTCTTAAGAATAAGAATATATTTTAAAAAATCTCTTATGTGCTTTTTATTCACTAAATAAAACCGTTCTCATCAGTGATTAGGGTCGCTGTCTCTAAAGGCACTTGATTGTTTTATAATTTAAAGTGTATACATATCCTACACAAGAGTGGAACGTTTATCAATCGAGAATACGTGCGTTTGAATCATCACTATACAAATCAGGGGACATTGTGTGTATTAATTATCATAATACAATAACATTAATCTGTGTGTAAATAATTAGATTTGTTCAATACAGTTATTATATAGGGCATCTTGGTATAATCATCGTAAAACAGTAGGGACATTCATGTATTCATTATTATAATAAACTAGATGTCATATGGATAAAGAATATTAATAATCCATAGGGACATTATTAGATGAAATATAGAGATAACGACACTAGTCGACAAAAGTACATGTATATTGAATAAATACAGATCGGGAGCGTAGCAAACACAGACCTCTAAAAGCATCAGAGGTGGGATCAGGTGCCAGGGAGAGTAAGCATGTCGCATGCTCCTTGTAATAATCGGGCAAGGGAGAAATAATTCAGTGTATAAAAATAGCCTATAAATCAGTATGAAAAACTCTTGTCAGCATGCGACTCAATAATACATTGTATTTGCTGACAAGATCATTGTATCGACAATAGAATTTGTGGAATGTTGACTTCGAACGAGACTGTTGATATCCTTGTTTCAACTTGTTTGTCAATAGCTTGCCTCTTAGAAATGGTTTGAGAATAATAATAAACACCCCAGCGAAGATCGAACGAAAACATATCGACTCCTCGTCGTCATGGACAGGTAGCGTAAACCACTATGCAATCATCGTTACCTACTGTTACTGGGTTTTGAAAAGACAATGAAGCACAGCATTTACACAATGATATATATATATATATATATATATATATATATATATATATATATATATATATATATATATATATATATATATATATATATATATATATATATATATATATATATATATATATATATAAATTGTAACGTGATAATGTCCATGAATAAGGCAGATGTTCTATTTACAGTTTATTTACATATTTACACAATATTACACACAACACTTATGTTGTATAACATCATATACTCAATACATCAGTCCATCTGCTTAAACATTGATAAAGTGCAGAACTGACATCCGTCTGCGTTAAACTCTAATGCAGAACTCCCTTCTCATTTAATTCAAGGTTCCCAGCCAAAATCATAAAGCACCGATAGTGACCAACCTTAATCAGGAATATAAACAATGAACCCCCATATTCCTATGAGAACATCAGCGACCAGGCAGATCTGGACGCTGACAGACATATCCTGTTACCCATTAGAATAACAGCGTAGAGCAATAAATGCTCAGTATGCATGATTTAAAGATAACACAAATAAATCGAATTAGTGAAACTCTAAATTATGACAATATATATATGACTGCCGTCATGAAAAAAAGTGCCCTTAAGGTCCAAATTTCACAAATTGACTTTTTGTTAAATTTTGATAGCCTGACTCTTTCTGAATGCAAATATACATCAATTTTTAAAATATCTCACTTTTTCAGTATTTTATGAGCATTTTAGTAAGGCTGCTTCAAAACAATGTTGACGTTACTTACTGAAACGTAATGACGTCGCGTGCGTCAAATTCAGTTTCCAAACATTCTTTTAAAAACTACACTTTTTAAATAACCTTAATCGTTTTGACTCATATAAACTTGAGAATCTTTTTTTTTTCCTTCCAAGCAACTAGTATGTAATTATTCATGAGGGAAGTCGCATACTATTTTCATACTATATTAGAGCAAGTCTAGTAATTTCGTAAAGGGTGGGGTGGGGGTCTAGACAGGATATAGGAACGGTTTTTATTCAGTCGAAAAATTAAAACTTGTTGAATTTCACATCATAAGGTATTCTTTTTAAAATTCCTACTCTAGCTCAATTTATAAAAGATAAAAAGCACTTGTAATATTAAAATATGAAAAAATCTATATAGATGTTCCAGAAGGGCACTGTAGCAACCTCTAATGATAAAACGCCGCTTAATGATACCAAATGCAGAGCAACACCGACGCTTAATGAAACAAGCAAATGTCTACATAATCAACGGTTAATGATACACACTAGTAAATCATTAAGCGTTGCAGTCGCACCCTTTAATAATATAAAATTTAGAAATGGCTGTCAATAACTAAGAAAAACATACATCCACCTTTCCTTCCATCACTTGAAAAAACTTTTAATAATGCCCTTGTGCTATAGAATATAGTAATTATTGGAGTTTTTCCATGTTATCTAGTCAAGGGAACTTCTTCAAGCTCCGGATATCCAAATTTACATCTGCTACACAGGGTTCTAAATTAAGTGTTTCCACGCAAATGTAAATTAGCTGAATCTGATTCATTGAGAAACATTTGATAAAAACACTATATTCCAATGAGTGATTAAACCATGCCCATCCAATGCAACAGAATGTAGCAACAGTTAGCATTAAAAATGATGAGTCAGGTTCCCAAAAATTGCTGACTGCATGGAATCTATAAGCATGTATAATTATATTTCATGAACCATTCAGTAAAATACCCGGGTATAACAAATATTTTGGTCTTTCAGTTGAGAGTTGTATTGAAAAATTTCACCCTTCAAAAACCATTGTTAAGACTGGCTGAGCCTTGATTGGTGGTGGTTCTCTTGGGCTCAAAAGTCATAATGTTTGCCCTCAGAAATAGACAATAATTGTAAAATTTTAATACATTAAATGAAATAAATGTTTAATGATACAGGTCCATAGCAAGAGATATAGTTCGTCTTTTGGATGAAGATGGGATAAAGAGAAGGAAGCAGAGAAGACTGAGAAGAAGGCAATACTTTAGTAAGGTATAGACTAAAGACTGAAAGAAAATTTTTGAAACATTGATCATCTCAGTATTTATTAATGTATTAATTTCATAAATGTGACAAAATTCAACACTTCAAAGCTTGAAAAATAATTATGCAAGAAAAAAAGTGAAATATACCTTGTAAATGTACTGTACTGCAGGTTAAAATCGCAATTTTTTAAATTTGTAGTAAATCGGGGTTGTTTGAATTTGCAGAAAGGAAATGTTATTAATTCAGCACTGCAAGTATTTTCCTTGCGTATTATGTCATGTCGTTTCTGAACCCGATTAAATATAACGAAATATCAGATTAATACCAATTTGAAGTCAAAGCGTTGTCACGCATCCTGATGATTTTAATTTTTTCCCTTGTTTTTTTTTCCTTTCCCTTCTATTAGTAGTTATGTTGAACTGTTAGTATAACTAAATAAATGTGTAACCTTTGTTTTTACTACGTAAGTGCCTCGATTAAAGGTAATAAGAATAAGTAATAAGCACATGTAAAGGTTAACTCTGTGTGTTTCGTGGATAATTACCTTGCACGTCTTTTGGGTGGCACTATTAAATATAAGTTATAGAATTATATTTATTAATTAATTATTAATTAAATTAAGCTTCAAAATCACGAACAACTACATGTAAGTGATTAAATTGATCCATAAACCTTCATTATTAGCAAGACGGTCTACATCAGTTTCTCCGCTATATTACTTACTGCTTTTATGTTTGCAATGAAACACAGAGAGAATTAAAGAATCTAACCACAGATAATGGTAATATTTCAATTTATCATTTTTTTTTAAAGAATTATTCACTATATGATATTGAAGGGTTCTTATTTCTGCGAATATTATTTCCGCGAGCTAATTTCCTGCTGTACAGAATATGAAAGTCAGGGACAATTATTTATACCATATTTGTACAATGTGTATTTATAGGGTCCAAATTTTGTTTGGCATTTGGGTAAGTGTAATATTGCCTTCTTTTGGCTCATGAATGAAGAGTCAAAATCAATCCTGTTATTTATTTATTTATGTAACTTTTACAATTTGATAAGATGAAAAGTAGGTTGTGTAATTTATTTTTAGCTCACTCCGATGATGTCGAGATGAGCTTATGCTATACTGTTGGTGTGGGTGTTAGCGTCACATCCCTGTAAAAGTGTTTGAAATAGGTTTGAAATGCTTTAAAATTAAACAAATATATCAAATGTCTTAACTTCTTATGAGACACCTGCAAGCAGAAATTAAACTGTAATTCCAAACATGAAACTGCATTTATAGATGGATATGACAAACTAAAGCCATATGGTATAAGCATTCATGGTTGCATTGATGGGTATGATTTGTTGTTTTGTTTGATTAATTTAAACATTCCACACTAATGATCAATGTATTCAAATACAATATGTTAAGTTATTTTTTTTTAAAAAAAGTAATTTCATGTGATTTTCGTAGTTTCATGTCTAAAACTTTTTAATATTCTTTTGGACTGTATAATTGTGGACATACTGTTTTTGAAGCATTTCCTTTTCAATTAAAAAGATTTTTTGGCGTGGTTTGATTTAATGTTAGTTCTACATGGATTTCTCATAAAAGTATAATAATTTCTGAAATCAAATATTTTACTTAGATACAAAAAGAAACCATCAAAATTTTAAATATTTTTTTAAAAGCTCAAATGTGGTTTTCTAATTGAATTCTGTCCATCTGTCTGCTTGTCTGTCAGTATGCATTTAGCATTTCATATTTCTCAGAACCCTGGACCAATTTTAACCAGACTTGCCACAAAGCATCCTTGGGTGAGGGGTTTTTTTTTTCTTCCAGATGAACCATGCTCTTGTACAAGGATTAGTTGAAAATGTAGTGAATTAAAAAAAAAAAAAAACTTCCTCTCAAGAACCACTGGACCAGATGTAAAAGTTTCCGGACATAGTGTATATTCATTTTTTTTTCAATTATTATACCCCCATTCCAAAGGAGAGGGGGGTATACTGTTTTACCCTTGTGTGTGTGTGTGTGTCTGTCTGTCTGTTTGTCCGTAACAAATTTTGGTCGCAGTTTTCACAGCAACTACTCATTGCGGATGCTTGAAAATTTAGCACACTCTTTGTTTAGGCATGCCATGTGGTGGGATTCATTTTTATACGAATCTGATGTCAACTTCTTGTTTATCCGTGCGTCTGTCCGTACAATACATAAGAAATTTTGGTCGCAGTTTTCTCAGCAACTACTCATCACAGATGCTTGAAATTTTAACTCGCTCATTGTTTAGGCATGCTTTATGTTGCGAATCATTTTTGTACAAATCGATGTCAATTTCCTGATTATTACTGTGTCTGTCCATAACTGAACTTGTGTATTCACAACAGAGCGGGGGTATTATTAGTGAGCACTGGCTCACAGACTTCTTGTTATCTCTAGTTGTCTCTAGGGTTATGGTGGGACAACAATAGGGGATCATTCAAAGTTTTACATAGGAAAATATATGACCGTAGGTAAATATATAAAAAAAAATCTTTTGAAGGAAAGCAGCAGAGCCAATCAGTGGCAGATCCAGGTATCTTGGAAAAGGAGGGGGGGGGATGCTGACCAGTTTGGGGTTGGGGTAGAGGCCCACAGCCACACCCAAAACAATATGATTTCTTAAATCTTATGGATATTTTGACACAAAAGGGGGGCCCAGGCCCCCTCTAAATCTGCCACTGCCGATGATTAGTCTTGTTCAAATAGAAGCATTTCATATCTGACATTTTTATGCCCCACCATGAATATGGCCAAAACATATATCATTTGCCATGTCTGTCTTCCGTACTTTGCTCTTTCCAACTTCTGTCTTTCCATCCTTCCATTATGTTCTTCCATCACACTTTTTAATAGGTTAAGGGTTTTAAAAATCTGGTATATTTACTTTCATGAGAAAGACTTAAATTTATTTGTTTAATCTGCTGTATTGCAGATGTTGTTTTAAATTATTGATGGGATCAACAACATTCACATAAATGGAAAACTTTCAACTATAAAATCTGATTTCTTATTTTGCATATATATAAGAGAAAAATATAGTGTCTTTCTAAGATTGTACCACTTCTGTATTTTCAATTCATTTTGAAAGATTTTCCAGACAGTTGATATGGCTGGAAGCAGATGTGACTAATAAAAGACCGGAGGTTGTAGCAGAATACTTCCTGAATGCAGTTCATACTATGAAAGGTATAGTGACAGAATCACCGGGTACTATGTTTAATGACAAGTTACAATTGCAAGTGTGCTTCAAGAAATGTCAATTGATTTCTGAAATTAAGCCACCAAAATTTCAAAATACTTGTAATGAATTAGAAGGGAAGGCATATATTGATAACATCATAGTCTGTCTTTTAAGGTTGTCCTCAAAAGGTAAGAGCTGATCCTGGCACAGAAAATGGGATCATCGCAACATTCCAAACATTTCTTAAGACAGATCCAAGTGCAGTGTCTTTTGGAACTTCGACTGCAAATCAGGTTAGCATTGTACAGGTTTTAAACAGCTCCACACCCCCAAAACACACCCAGATAACATTTTCTGGAAAGAAAATCATGTGTCCAAGTTTTAATAACGTTTTTTACAAACATTAATTGTAGAGAATTGAAAGATTTTGGGGCATTTTAAGGCAAATGAAAGCAGATTTCTGGATGGATCATTTCAAAGTAAGTTATTGCCACATCTGAAATATTACAAAAATGTTTCTCTTAATTTATTTAGGAAAACAAGTATTTTACTGACAAAAGTTACATTTTACAGTGTGTTAAAGCTGAACACGACTCGTAAATAGGCATACGCCATTTTCGATATTACTATCTTAGATATCAGCACCAGGGTATACTCTTCGGATTCGTTACACGTGACTGCTTTATTGTCACGGGTATCGGTGTGGAATGGCGACCCGTGTTTGTGCTGGTTATCATGTATTCCCTTTGTTTACATTTTATTGCAGTTACGTATATTTGTGCTTGTTTGTATACTGCACTGACCTGTGTAACTGTTGTAAATCTCTTTGGTATCTTACTCTCCTGCATTAATTAGAAGAAGCACACAGTTATTTTGTCGCTACCAAGTGCTGTATAGCATACGTCCGTCTACACCGATGACGATTGATTACATTGAACAGTGACCAAGTGAGCGGCTCTATATATAGGGGCCCTCAGATACAGCCCGAGTCCAATCGAATATGTCGGACGCATTCTTTTTACGAAGCGTGTTCAGCTTTAACTATGCATGTACTTCGTTTATGGTAATATGCATGGCCATAGTAAATATAAAAAAATACGAAAATATATCTTGGGAATTTATTATTAGGGATTGGTGTATGAAGAACTGCTGGAAATAGGAAATCCTCTACATAAGTATGTATAGATTGAAAAGGAGTTCAGATGAACCTCCTTGAAAAGAAATATTAGATGTACATGTCTATTTATTTTGTCTTGGCTAAGAATGATACCCTGTCATTGATAATAAAGTGTCGTCTATATCTCTGTAAATGGTAACAAAATATAGACTGTAACATGGAGGATAAAAATATTATGTCATTTGTACTTACAAAAGAAATTATGGTAGCATTTTTTATGCTTTGAAAAGAAACTGCTATATTAAAGCATTCATTTATTATTTCTTGAAAGATGTAGTCTCCTAACTGCAACAGTGTGTTTAAACATGGTAAACAAATAGAGTAACTTGTAATTGTGGTAGCACATTATGAAAATTTGTTTGCACACACTGTTGGACTTATGAGACTTCATTTTTTAGAAAATAATGATTCAATTAATGCTTATATTTGCATTTTATAACTCCCAGTCTTGCCTGCAAACATGACTCATATTTCAAAACTATTATTCTTTGGGTATTAAGTAACAATTAATGGAAGAGCCATTGCAACAGCGACATTCAATGTGAACATGAAATTTTGATTTTCGCTTATTACATTGTGGGAATGTTAGAAGAACAACACTATAGTTTCTAAAATAACACTCTGACTTAGTGCACCTACATGTATGTTAGCATGTACATGCACCATGGTATATAGCCTTATAACTGAAATTGATCAAGTGTGGGAGGGAGTCTTTTTGAATATTCATGTGACAGCATGACTCAGATGAGAGGATTTGTCCAGGGCCACTTGCATACCTTATTATTTCAAACAAATGAATTGCAAATAAAGTTGTTGCTACTAACAGTCTAAATACCGGTATATTTACATATATCAACTGCATTTTTTAGATCCTGTATACAATTTGTTTATCTTCCACTGATAAAGAGAGATCTAAAAGATATAATGGACCAATGGAATACTCATTCCATACGAAGACAGAAGCTGGGAGATACCCTGCATGGAATTCCAGAAGTATTGTTTCAAAATCCTGAAGTTGTTGGTATGAGTAAATTATTAGCTAAACCAGTAAAATTATCTGTGGCATCAGTGTTTCACAAACACTTCTAGTTTATTATGTAAGTGTAGAATTAATTTAGCACATTCCAGGAAATGCTTATTTTAAATATATACATGAAAACATTTAGCTATATACATGATTTAGCAGATGCTACTCTCTGCTAAATGTTATAGAAAAGGAAACACATACATGACAGGTATTCATTGTATATTCATTGGTTTCTCGTCTTTATGTACCAAAAGCACACAAAAATGATTGAAAATGTATCATATGCATGTGTTGTAAAATATTTCACAACTGTTTTAGCTCCAACAATCTTAATTATTTTACTCATTTTTCAGGTGCTTCAAACTACTTACATCCTGTTCAGAGAAACGTTGTGACTGAGTTACAGAGACTTGTCAGAAATAATTTCAAGGAGATTGACGAGGATTTTGCTTCTGTAGCCTCATCTATATTGAGCCATTATAATTTGCCTTTCCCAGTCAACATAACTGACATGACTTGTGCTCGCCATCTGTACATTTTTCTAAGCGAGTTTATGTCTCTTTTATTGACTTGATATATGAAATATCATTATATGTATGAATGTATGTATGAAGGTAGATCATGTCACAATGTAATGTCACAACTGCAGTAAAAATTCCAGTTATGTAATAGTTTCTACTGTCAGATAATTACATGTACTGGCTTATAGCAGGAAGAAATACTTTGTTCAAAATCCAGAAATACTATAGATATATGCCCCCTTATCTTTTTTTTAAACTTTAGAATATCAGTTTCATTCATTGATATTTTCTCTTTATGTTAGCAATATTTTTTTGATACCTGATGTATTATGTTATACTTATTGTACTTTAAGGATGCTCTGTTTTCATTTCCATCAAGGATAAAAGAAGTGAATGTGCATAATTAACTGAATTTCTCAGCAATATTTTTAGAGGGGAGAGTTGAAATAAGCTTTTCACACCTCATCTATAGGCCCACTATAAAACACACTGAAATGTATTGATTAAAGCTTTTAGTATAATGAGGAAATTTAGAATGAACCACTCTTACTTCATATATATTTGAACAATATTGTATTTATTTGACTCTTTATGCCCCCAAAATCAAAAATTTCATATTTCACAGGTGTATTCCTTGTGACAAAATCTTTCTTTGGGTACCACCAAATTTGACCTCGTGACCTTGACCTTGTAGTGTGACCCACTTTACAAAAAATTGCCAAACTTTAACCTTGGCCATAACTTTTGAAGAGTTGATGCTAGGGCTTTCATACTTAATATGTGTTTTGTTATTTAAGTTTATAGTCTTCATCATGATTCTTTAGTAGTCTTGTGTATATACTTGTACATTATATATGTTTAATTAAATATATGAAGTAAATATGTAATGATATTTGTTTGTTTGAATCCTCATAGAAAGACTTGTATATTTGTGTTGCTTGAAAAAAAAAGAGGGCATGCCATTTTAAGCAGTCAGTTGGTCTGATCAGTATCAGGCCCGTAGGAAGCAATTTCACTTTGAGGGGCACAACCATACATTTTCAGTTGGGGGGCACTATCAACTACCAAAATTCCTTGACAAGCAAAAAAAAAAAAAAAAAAAAGGTCATCGGACGTTATTATTGAGGGGGCACAAGCATATAGTAGCTACATATATATTTTCTATAGTACAGTGTATTCTATATATTGGCAAAATTATTGGGGGGGGGGGGGACTGGCCCGGTTCTTACAGCCATGAGTATCTTGATAATCTTTTGATTGATCGTCATCAAACTTATACACTGGTCCCCCTCTTTGGATAAGTTAAGAGGTTGGAAGGTCGAGGGTCAAACTATAGTTATATGTTACTGTTATATGTACTGGCAAAACTTCAAGTAACAATGAAGGAAAGATTAAAGATAACTAGCTTTTATAAATTTATTGTACAATTACCTTACATTCATATGAATTTAACATCACTTCTATGTGTAATTCATGTACACGTTTTTTTCAGACACATTTGTTAGATCAGGCAATGAATCCTACTTTGTTTGTAAGTTCCTATAAACATCTACCGGGTAATCAGTGTATACACATTGTAAGATGAGGTCAAGGTGACTTTCCATTAACCATTGTGACCTAAGCATAGTCATTTTGTCTTAATATATGAAGCTATTTCGTATTTCAGACTACACAAATGTCAGTTCTTGGGAGAAAGTTAATACAAGCCTTCAGAAACCAGAGACTTTGTGACGTAAAGTTAAAGCTTCAAGATAATTCCATCATTGAAGCCCATAAAATTGTATTAATTCTTGGATCAAAATGGTTTGAGGCCCGGCTTTGTGGAAAGTGGAATCATCCCATTGATGAATCAAACATAATTCAGTGTGATGTTCATTCTATTCAACATACAAAGGAAATGTTGGAGTTCTTGTACACTATTGTAATACACATTACTTTAGATAATGTAGAAGAGATTTACCGGATTGCTGACTATTATAGTGTTACTGAACTTATGGAAAAATGTTGCATATTCTTAGAACAAAACATATCAAAAAATACTGTTCTTAAAATTTTAACTATTTCTCATGAAAACAGCATAACGGATATCAAAAACAAAGGCCTTGAATTTTTAGACAAACACATTGAAGAAGTATTATTAAGTATAACTACTGAAGAATTCCAAGAAATTCCTCTGGAATTACTCTTGAATATTGTTAAAAGAGACAGTCTATGCATACATGAGGAACTTCTATTTAATCACATCAATCTTTGGACTAAAAAAGTTAAAGAAGAAGACATTCCCCACACCTGGCATGACATAAGTCCCTTTCTAAGGTTCGGAATGATGTCAATGGACTTTTTTTTGGAAAATATTGTTAATAAAGGCATAATTGACAATGAATTATCTTTGAAGATCATGGTGTACTTATCAACAGTTGAACAACAACCAGTACCAGAACAGCACTCCAAGATAAGATGTCTAATAACAGACCAGGACATAATTATCAATCGCTTTTTACGTCACAGTCTACATCCTACATGGGTTGTTGATAATTCCCTAAATGGGGACAGGATATCATTCACTATAAACTTAGATATTTGTTTACGGTACAGAGACTGTATATGAAGCAGGTCTTTTTGTTTCCATGTATCTTTATACTGGAAATGGCCAGCTTTTAGGAAAAAGCCAAACTAAGCAGAAAACTCAGAACTACAAAGAAATTCCAGTAATATTTCCAAAACCATTGCTTCTTGTTAAAGACACCGTTTATACAGTAGTTGTGCGGATAAGTGGAGGGCCCACTTATAATGGTGTAGGTGGCTTGTCGACTATAAATGTTCAAATGGGGGAGACAAGCACTCTAAAAATTACTTTCCAAGATGCTTTTGGAGAAACAAATGTACAAACGGGGCAAATTAAGGACTCATTTTGAGAAAACGTTAAAATAATGAGTTTACAAGCTATTAAATCTTGAGGTCAAAGTTATGAGTGGCAATAGAAACATTATTAATTGTTCAATTCATACCTTTCTCTTTATATATTTCATTATTCACCATACAAAAATTATAATAAAACGTAACTTTTATTTCAAATCTTTTTATTTAGTGCACATGTATATCTGTATAATTATATAGCCTTACTTTGTAATAAGTACATGCGTTTAAAAAATCAACTACCCGGTAAAATGTTCTTCCCTCAACACACCTGTAATATTGCCTTGTATAACATCAATACATCACTAGACATATATCCACCAAAGGAATTTGGAGGTAATCTACTTCTGGACATTTCTCATACAATGACAAATTAAAGAAAGAGGACAAAGGGCCTTGAATCACTCTTCTGATAAATTGTACAACATACCTATCACTTGTATTTGAAGCCTCATAGTATTCTATTTATCTAGATAAAACCTTGAAATTCTGAAAGTAGGTCATTGTTACCTTCATTTTAATTAACACACTCTGAGAACCCAAGATGCATCAACTGACAAAGCTTGATGATTCAAAGCATTATATTAATTGAAATATTAAATATTACCTTGAAATTCCAAAAGTAGATCACTGTGACCTTCTTTTTAATTGAATCATTTTGAGGACCCAAGATGAAGCAACTGACAAAGTTTGCTGATTTTAAGCCAATTGGTATCTGAAAATATTCAAAAAAGTAAGTCACTGTGGCCTACTTTTGAGTCAACTTGATATGTAACCTAAGATGCATCAATTGACAAGACTTGATGACCCTTTGCCTTATAGGAAGCAAAATATCAAAGTTTTGACAAAACATAATCTACAACATATCCTCATTCTTGTATGCAAGTTTTGTGATAATCTGCCCCGTGCTTCTTGAGAAGGTTTTTTTAGCAACCTGTACTTTTTATATCATTTTCCCAATTATCTTCCCTTGCTTAAGGGTCACAACCCTGTTTTTAGTATAAATGAGAGCCAATATTGACCAGAGATACTCTGACAATTTGACAAAAATTGGTCAAGGGGTTCTTGAGTTATGGCCCATATTCCTAAAAGTTGATGCACACTGCACAAATTGCCATAGCATTAGCTCTGTTGTATAATTCCATATAATTTGTACAATTATTCTTACCAAGGGTAAGATGGCCTCAAACCCGAAAACACCGGACAGGACGGAGATACGTCTGCACTCTTCAGTGTCGGATAAAGGAAAGGCAATAAAAATAGGTGATCTGTAATCACATAGACCACAGACCAAACCCCGAACCCGATATAAATAAACGTACTTATACTACATTCCCCCCGTTCATGTAGAAAAGTATTTACATATAAAATGAGTCATTTTAGGTACAACTTGTTTAATCTAAAGTTTTTGTAACTCTTCTGCGAAGAAAGGACAGAAGAGTGTAACAACGTATACAAAACGTCAATGTGTCATAACCTGTCATACCATGCCATGTGGAAGTGAAAGGCAAAGTATAGTATTATTTACATTTAAAAAACAATGAAATAGATGCACATATTTAGTTGTTTTTTTTAACGAACCAGAAAAGATGTGTAAACATCCAAAATAGTTCGTAATTTCAAGTTTGGTTTTTTTTTTTTTTTTTTTTTGTTTGTTTGAATGGGTAAATGAAGAATGATAACGTTACATTTTACACTCGAGATGTGTAAACATCATAATGAGTGCATACATGTAAATGAAATGTCAGCATAAAAAAACAATATATACGCAGTTTAATCTTATAGAAATTTTTGGCATTTTGATTGCAGATAAGAATGAGAATATGTGCAGGAATGTTGAGGTATCGTGATGCTTGTTTAGCTACAGAGGAAACAGACCAGGGGCCACGAGTAGAAAGATACGGACTGTCAGATTCAAGGAGTAATTTGTCGAGAGGAATTTTCCTTATTGTAGATGATACAAATTTTGAAGTTATTCCAAATTTTACATTTGGTAGAGATGTCTTCCATTTCTCGAGTTCATCTAGAGTCCCAGTGAAGCAGTGTCTATGGATTGGAATGTGCAAAGCATCCAGATCTTTCAGAATATTCAAAATGATATCTGCAGCTTCACCATCAGATGAATCCCTTGAATGAATAATCAAAGGCTTTTCAGTGACTTTGGCCAAAGAAACACATTCTTGAAAGAACTGAATTTGGTTATGTTTGATTCTTTGTTTGCAGCTTTCATGTTGACAATGATGATGGATGGGACATTTTGAAGTTAAATCAATTCCTAATTCCCCTATGGCGACACAAGAAGAGACTGACACAAGATGAAGTAAAGGTTTCCAGTACTGAGGCCAGTTGGTCTGCACAAGATGTGGATGAATACCAAAAGAAAGGTAAATATTTGGTTGAAAATTTACTTGGTTGTTCAAAGTTTCCAGCTATTGGGGAACACATAATTAGCAACGGCTGCTTCTAAATCATGAATATTTTCATTATAATGATTGGCCAAAGCTTGAAAATTTGGTATTTTATTTCTTTTACATAGTTGATCAAGATGAAAGTGAGAATCTGCAATTGGTGGAACTGTTTGACTGGATGGAACTTGAAGAATAGGATGTCCATAAATATCACACAGTAAAGTTGAAGAGCAAAGGTGTGAACGTTGAGTAGAGGTGAAATTTTTAATTACATTACTAATAAGTTTCCAATGTAGTAAAGATAATAAATGATTTGGAGGTCGTATTGTGAGGTTATTTGGTAGATTCAGAATTCCAACTGTTTTACTGAACTGGTCGAAGATGAGAAGCTCTACATCAGAAAAAGGTGGTTCAGGACTTTTGAGTGGATGAAACTGCTGGTTCTGTTGGATATAGGGCAAAAGATCTTTGAACGGAATTTCCAAAAACTGTGCCACAGTATGTAGAAAACCTAGTATGAGGAAGCACCATTCTGAAAATTTCTGATTATCAAAATATGTAGAATTTGGAGGATGAATATTTATGTGTTCATGAAAGAGTTTACATGAAGTGGATAATTGTTGTTGACATTGCCAACATGCAGTAAGGGGATACAAAAACCAAGGAAGATGCATTAATGTGACATGCCTCTTCATAACTCCTGCATGGAAACTACATAAAGAACATTTTTTCTTATTGTTTTTGGATGTTACAGTAGTAGATGGAATGTTCTCTTGGTCTTCATTTGTGTCAGCTGAGTAATCAGGATCGAAGTTGCTTTCCTCAAAGTTAAGGTCATAGAGACGCTCTGCACATACCATTTTGAGTAGATGATTGCTAAAGAAATAATATCCAAGTGAGTTTCAATTAAACTAAAAGAAAAAAATGTAAGCTTTCTCACCATGCAAAGATAAATTATTGATGAAGTGTAAACTTCTTTCAACAATCAGATTAATATTTACAAGTGATGTTTTAAAAGAGCTTTCTGAAATGTACATTTAATCAAGCATAAAAATAGTACGTGTAGTCACAAATATCATCTATTTACAGTAATCTTTCAAGTATCTGGGGGCCTTGACTATTCTCCCCCCTCTTGTTCTTGTAGTACATGTATTTTCTGTTTTATAGGGTTAAAAAGCTGAAGAAACCTCTGGTGGAGGCCCAGAAGCCGGAGAAACCTCTGGTGGAGTGATGCCACTAGTTTCCCCAACAGACACATCAGTAACATGGGTTTCAGTGGATTCACCAGTGACATCACCCTGCTCGTCTTCAGAAAATAATTGATTTCTCATCTGTCTGAGGCTGAATGAAACTGGGCTATTACAAAGTTTTATTCTGTCATGATGTACCACATGTTCCCCTTTTTTGTCTTGAATTTTATACAATGGGGGGTTTGTATCAACCACTAAGTAAGGCCCTTTCCATGGAGATTTTAATTTTCTTAATTGACCCACTTTGCTTGCCGAATTATCTAATAGAACTATATCCCCAGTTTGAAAACTATTTTCAAAAACTCTTAAATCATAATTTTTCTTTTGCCTAAGTTTTGAGGATTTTATGTGAGACCTGCAAATTTCATGGGCTTCAGACAGATGTTTCTCCAACTCCTGAACCCAAACAGAAGGTTCACAGGGCTTTAGGATCTGATCCTGTGTACCCGACATGAGATGGAGTGGGCGGATGACTTCCCTACCTAACATTAACCTATTGGGAGTAAACCC
The DNA here is from genome assembly GCF_033153115.1 of Saccostrea echinata. Lineage (NCBI taxonomy): Eukaryota > Metazoa > Mollusca > Bivalvia > Ostreida > Ostreidae > Saccostrea > Saccostrea echinata. Next base: position 904,591 of record NW_026889798.1, on the reverse strand, counting down.
TGTTTGTTTGTGAACTGTTGCTCTCAGGGCCACGCCTAATAGAGGAAGATGTTTATCCCAATCTCTGTTTTTATTTTCCACGAAACAGCGAATCATTTGAACGATTGTTCTGTTATATCTTTCCACTTGACCATTAGAACTAGGATGGTAAGGAGTAGTTCTTTTCTTTGCTATTTCCAATGATTGACATAGTGATTTGAACAATTTCGATTCAAACTGTCTACCTTGTTCTGTAAATATTTCTAATGGACAGCCAAAATTAACAATGAAATGTTCTACAAACATTTTTGCGATTTGTTCTGCATTTTGATCTGGTATAGGTACTATTTCTATCCATTTTGAAAATTGATCTACCATAACCAAAATATACATATTTCCAGCCTCGCTTGGGGGAAAAGGGCCAAGAATGTCAAGATGATCCCTTTCCATGGGATAACCAGCATGAAAGGTTTTTAAAGAAGCCCTAGCAGTTTTGGTAGATTTTTTGTTGGTATTGCATACAGAACAGGATTTTACATAATCGTGACAGTCAGTTGTCATATTGGGCCAAAATGCAGAAGATTTCAATGTTGCTAAAGTTTTTTCTATCCCTAAATGACCTGCAGATTTTGTATCATGGGACAGGGAAAGTACCTTTTGTCTCAAAGATGTGGGGACTACAATACAAACCATACTATCAGGACACTTCACCCATTCATAGAACAGTACACCATTTTGAATGAAAAGTCTATCTCTACATAACCAAAGTGCCTTAGTTTCAGGACTGGTTAGTCTGAGTTCAAATTCAGATGGTTCTATGTGTTTTTCTAACCAATGAAAAATGGGACTTATGCTTGCATCATCTTTTTGTTGCTGACCTAAATTTTGATCTGTGACTGTTTCTGACCAATTACAAAGAGTTGGCTGAATGTGCTGTTGCTGTGTTTGTGGGTAGGTTGTGTACAGTATTTTTGGTGAAGAGAGATTGTCCGATTTAATACTTAGTGGAATCACATCATCCACATCCAGTTGAAATCTTGACCATTGATTGTGAGTTCTAGTACAATAATGACATCCACCACAAGGAAGACTGTTAGGCGACTTTCCAGCGTCATAGCAGTCACAGTCTGGAATCGTTTCAGGAATCCTTGACAAAGAATCAGCATTGCCATGAGAGGATCCTGATCTGTGTTTGATGTGGAAGTCATAAGAAGATAATTCCTCCAGCCATCTAGCCAGTTGACCTTCAATGTGTTTGAACCTCAACAACCATGTGAGACTGTTGTGATCTGTTCTGATGATAAATGGCCTACTAATGAGGTAATGTCTGAAATGCCGACAGAACTTAACCACAGCAAGTAACTCTTTCCTTGTGGTACAGTATCTACGTTGTTCTTTCAGTAATGTGTGACTGGCATAACTGATGACCTCTTCCTTACCATCATTGATTTGATATAGAACTGCCCCAATGGAATGATGGGAGGCATCGGTGTCCAGTAAAAATGTACCATCTGGAGTTGGGAATTTGAGACATTCTGGACTGGTCAAAGCAGTTTTCAAGTCATTCATGGCATTCTGGTGATCTTGGGTCCATTTGAATTTAGCATTCTTTTGAAGTAAGTCATATAAGGGTATTGCTAATTTTGCAAAATTCTTAATGTGGTCTCTGTGGTAATTAACAAATCCTAAGAAAGCCTGGAGTTGGGTTTTGTCTTGAGGGGTGGGCCACTCACTAATAGTTTTAATTTTATCTGGGGAAATGTGTACACCTTCAGAATTGATTATTCTACCCAAAAATTCTACTTCTTGTCTGAATAGAGTGCATTTAGTTGGTTTTAATTTTAGGTTGTATTTTCTAAATCTTTCAAATGCTTTTCTGAGGTTTTCTAATGATTCAGAGAAATTTTTGCCTAAGACTATGATGTCATCTAGGTAAACTAAAAGTTCTTCCCGAGTCATACCTCTCAAGACTAGTCCCATTGCCCTTTGAAAGGTTGCGGGGCATTACACAACCCGAAAGCCATTCTTTGGTGTTCAAAGAGGCCATATTTAGTCAAAAAAGCTGTTTTCTGTTTGTATGATAATAGCCCATGGCTAAATCCAAAGTACTAAAGAATTTGGTGCCATACAGAACATCCATACAGTCAGAAATAAGGGGTAGTGGATAGCAATCTTTAACAGCCTTAGCATTTAGATCTCTAAAATCTACGCAATATCTGACACTACCATCTTTTTTCTTGATTAAAACTGGAGCAGATGCCCACTCAGAAGAAGATGGGGTAATGACTCCTGCATCTAATAATTTCTGTAAGTGCTCTTTTTCTTTATCTTGAAACCCTAGAGGTGTTCTTCTGAACTTTTGTTTTACAGGAGGGGCATTTCCTGTATCAATACTGTGTTTTACACCTTTTAGACACCCTAGATCTAATTCCCCTGTGGAAAATATGTCTGAGTATTCTTGTAACAAACAACTTAACTTTTTGACCTGCTCTCACTACTGTAACTAAAAAGCTCTGAGAATCTAACAAAACCCTGAGGAAGTACTGAGTTGTACTGAGAAAACCCTGAGTGGTACTGAGCCTGGTACTGAGAAAACTGAGGTAGTCCTGAGGAGCACTGAGGTTTTCACTGTGGATACTGAGGACATACTGAGAGGCACTGAGGTTTACTCTGTTGGTACTGAGGGGATACTGAGGGATACTGAGGTGGCTCTGAGGGCACTGAGCTGATACTGAGTAGTCCTGAGGTTTAATACTGTGGCTGCTGAGGTAATCCTGAGACACTCTGAGGTCTTAGTTTTTTTTAATAAGATTGTGTTGTAGTATTATTTCAATTTAAATTTAAGTAGACTATTGAAAACAATAATTTCCTTAAATAAAAGCATCAATTATTAAGAATCAAGTGATCTAACCATGTCTAGGTTTTGCATTTCTATGCAGAAATAAGTAGAGCTTATTGAAAGTAGAGGAATTGTATTACATGTGATTTGAATATCTATTCTTCAGAAGAGCCAGTAGTATCTGAAAATTTGAAGTGAAAAAATGGAATGAATCCTGTAAAATATTAATGGTTTCATTTCCGACATTTTAAAGTTAATTTCTACGACTTTAATTATAAAGTACCTTCCTGGCAATAAAAGCAGATTAAAAGACTTGATAGAATAAATCATCAATATCCAATATAATTTTGACACGTTATTCGGTTGACATTGAGTTTAGTTGGGGAAAAACACGTGTTTATTTAACTCAAGCAAAACCTTTAATTAGGCTGCATTTATATACAGTGTATTGTAATATTTTTATTCGGAAAACATGGTTTAAAATAAGTGTAAATTTTTTTTTTTTAAGGTAATATTTACTTTTGTTAAAGTTTATTCCCACATAAATTTCTGGAAAGGTAAAAATTGTCAGAAATGAAAATAACAATTGCCGTAAAAGCAGTGTAAAATCCCGGAAATAAAATGCAGCGAACAAATATTCAAGAAAATGTAGAGGATTATTATCATGAAATTTTAAATAAAATCTGAAATTGTGAAAAGGGATTCAATGTCAAGAAATAAAAGAAGTAAGCAGCTACCAAAAAACTAATGCACTTTTGTGCACACTTAAAAAATAATATTTTAACATGGCTTCTAATTTGAGTGGCCAGTGTTACAAAATATCTCAAGTGCATGGTATGTGAATGGTAATAACATGGCATCTACATATCACAATTATAGCATGAAAATTTTTTAACACTATCCAATATCATGTTTCAGTAAAGTTTTAATTTAAAAAATCTTTTTCCAGTAAGATTAATATATAGTAAAAGGCCTCGGTGGGGGGGGGTGGGGGGGTGGGGGCGGGATGTAAGTTATCGTAATTACAACAAATCTGATTTACTTTATAATTTGCATTCAAAGTTTGCGTAAAATTAAAATTTTTCTTCGGCATAAAATTATACTAATGATTTAAAAATACTTCTACTAAAATTCCTTTTTATAATGAAAACAATGATTTAAGCAGCTTCATTATAAGGGCGCTGAAAATTGGGAACAAAGATTAAAGTGAAGTAATGAGTTAACTAAAGTAGTTTAATTCTTTCCGGGTGCCGAACGCAGCCGGAAATAAGCTAACGGACAGTCAGTGATGCACGGTAGCAGGGAAAGGGCTATATAGGTGTCGCCTAAAATACACAAAGACAGAGGTTATTTACATGTAATTACGCAACATAGAAATTCAGAGTGTACACAGAATTTACAAGTTGACTTCCGAGGTAGCCATTTCTCTGAATTGATCCTACCTGTCAATTTTAGGCGATTTGAGGCATTGTGAAGTTCATAGTCGTTTTTAATTTTTCTACAATGATATTTTATAAGATGACTGCAATATTCAATAATTAAAAGATTAAATAGAGAAAAAAATCCACAATTAAACGAAATATTTGTGGGTATATAGAATTAGAATGCTTAGGAAGATTTTTTTTTTTATTAAAAATTACGCACGCAGACACGTACTTTAAATGTTCAAAACTGAAGTCAACTGAAACTACCCAAGAAAAAACAATCACACAGATAGCAAGGATCAATGCCCTGACAGAATATTTATAAATGATCAGTAAGTTTAAAATCAGTCTGATGGAATTATATTTAAATTCATCAATTCTTTTACTTAGTATAAATTAAAATGATTTTTCTCATGAGAGAAAGACGTGTGTGTGTGTGTGGGTGGGGGTGGGGGTGGGGGGGTTGCATGACTTGCAACTACGTCTGTGATCTTTGCCAAAATGTATTTAATCTATGTTTTTTTTTATTTCTCACATCTTGTATGAAATTGTTCTCACCTTTGCATGAAAAAGAAATACTGGAAATTAAAGCGTTGAATAGCTTTAGTAAAACTTATTATGGCATCTCTATCATAAGAGGCATGAAATATATGCATGTACATCAACGTAAAAATGATAATTCCAGCATGATTAACCAAAAAAAAAAAAAAAAAAAAAAAAATGAACAAATGTAAATTGACAGATACATGCACAGTGTACATCGCAATTCCGTACATGCAAGATTTAATTCCTTCATCACAGTTAAGAAAATGGGTTTCCAGTTTATGAACATTATCAGGAACATACCCCCCTTCCCCCTCCTTAGCACTACGTACACATTGGCTTGCATTAGATTGTCAAAATTATACATGTTTTTAATTAATCGAAGGGTAAACACTTGAATTAATGGCAAACTCCCATCGTCGTTAGTATTTCTGTGACAATTATGCATAAAACGGATAGAGACAGAATTTTTAATTTAAAGCATTCGCCAATTAAAGGAGCCTGTAAGTATATGACAGCGCGATGACCAAAAAGCTCTACATGTATTAAAGTCGGGCTGTGCATGTGAATGTACACGATAATTCGTCACTGTTTCTACTGGACTGTTACACGTTAAAATTGATACGTGTAACGTAAATTTTCTGTGAATAAGAAATATCTTTGTGCATTAAACTTTTATTAGGCCGCGCATGTTATACACTGTATGCAGACCCGTCAATCATGCAGTGCCTCCCCCCCCCCCCCCCCAGTTCACTGTATAATACCGGTATTCATTTTATTATGTTTTATGCGATATAATAAACAGCTTATACAACTTACATGTAAATGTATGCGCGTTACTTCTTACGGTCAATTAATTCATTTGTTACTTTGTAGAGATGTCACAGAATTTGAAAATTTTCCTTCTACCACTCTGTACAATGTAAAAATTGAAAGTGATACGGAAATCTATGGCAAGCCCTTTTACTATTTATTCGTTAACTAAATTTTCACTCAAAATTACAGAGATATCTCTTATTTTAGAGAGATATCTCTCAACATAAAGAGATATCTCTCAACTTAAAGAGATATCTCTCTAAGAAAGAGATATCTCTTTCACTTAGAGAGATATCTCTTACACTAAGAGAGATATCTCTTTCACTTAGAGAGATATCTCTTTCACTTAGAGAGATATCTCTTCCACTTAAAGAGATATCTCTTTTCCTTTGAGAGATATCTCTTTCGTTAAGAGAGATATCTCTTAGCATTTAAGAGATATCTCTTTCACTTAGAGAGATATCTCTTTCACCTAGAAAGATATCTCTTTTACTTTGAGAGATATCTTTCCAAGTTAAAGAGATATCTCTCAAAGTAAAAGAGATATCCCTCTAAGTTTATCTTAAGGGATATCTCTCAAAGTGAAAGAGATATCTTTCAAAAGTGTCCAAAAGAGATATCTCTCAAGCAAAAAGAGATATCTCTTTACTGTAAAGAGATATCTCTCTACATTATTTTTATTTAAAAAGCATTTTTAATGGCTTCTCCCTTTACCGGAAGTAAGCTTTATATTCACGGAAATGCATTAAATCAAAACGAAAGTAGAGACGAGAAAGTAGAACATGTGGTGTTTTATGGTATTTGTGAGCAAATTATTGACTTGTAGGTGTAACAATGACAGATACGACACAAAAAGGGAGCTGTCCTTCTACAAGTGCTTGATCAACTGATTTATGGAAAGAAGTTCAGAGTAAGAAACTAAGCCGATCATGAAACATCGTAAACGTATCACAGGGGCTTGCTCCCGAAATGTAAACAATATAATTTAAAAAATATAAATATTTTAAAACCCATTGTGATGATTGATACAATTTAGTAGATCTACAAATATTTCTTTCTCTTTATTAACATTGTTTACATTCCGGAAGCACCCCCTGTGATCGTTACCTGCATACGAGTTGGATACCTTATGTTATTAATATACTACATGTATCATACTATGGGTTAAAAAAGTATTATAGAAACAAGTGCCTGTGGAAAGCGAGTAGACCATTTGATTCTGAAAGGGGGAAGTGACTTGCAGATTTTGGAAATAAATAATTTGAACCTCAAAATGTTGAAAACAAATAATTTGTCCCCCCCCCCTCCCCATGTGTGTGTGTGTAAGGGGGGGGGGTGTTAAAATGTTAAAGTGGAGAAAAAATATATATAATTTTCTGTATTTATCATCTTGAAAATAGTTAGTTTGTCCCTCACTGGTATGGAAAGAAATAAGCTGAAATGAAATATAGCCCTCTATCCCCCCTTCTTAGAATGAAATGATTTTCCCTTAATTTTGAAACATATTTAGCTTTCCTGTGCTGAAGGCTCAATTGAGCTTTGAATTCAGGCTCCGGGGCCATAAAACTTAGACGAGCTCACTTTTGATCTCAATCTCACTTTTACGAAAGGAATTATACGTGGCAAAGTGAGTCTGAGATCAAAAGTGAGCTCGTCTAAGTTTTATGGCCCCCGGGCCTGATCTAAATTTGTGGATCAAATGAAAGATATTCAAATTAAAGGTCCCGCTCTCTTTCAGTATGAGATAATAGATAATTAGTGAAAATTTTATGACATTTTGATAAATATACATCTTTCTCAAGAACCACTGGGCCAGGTGAGATGAAACTTATGTGCAAGCTTTATGTCCAGCATATAATCATCAGGTTTGATGGAATGCTGTACTATGTAGATGTAGATATAGTGTAGATTCACGATCATTCATAGCTTAATTGACCCTCTAGGGTAGTACGGGGCAACATTGTGTGATCAAGTTTTACTTTAGAATATGTAGGAATTTTTTATAGAATATTCTCAATCAAGCTAAGGCATAATTGTTCATACAGTAAAATCTCATTATCTCAAACTCGATTGGACCAAGAAAAAACTTTGAGATATCTGAGGATTCAAGATATCAAGGGTATATTACTTAAACAATAAGCAATTGGGACTTCGACATATCCATGGTATTCAAGATATCAGTGTTCTCGATACTGAAGTTCAACTGTATTTACATGGAAGCATTAGGTTGTGTTTTGTACGTTCAATCAAATTTGTTCAAATTATGACATGGGGGGTATGGTGGGGTCAATATGAGCAATTAAAGTTTTACAAAGGAATGTATATGGAAACAAATCTTTAAAAATCTCTTCTCAAGAACAATAAAAAGATAAGTAATATTTCTAAGGAAGCTGGGATCCTCATGTCTCCAGGGGCTAGGGTTGAGCCAGCTAGAACAGGCAAAACAATCAAGTTTTACTTCAGAAGATGGGGGGGGGGGGGGGGGATCTGCTTATAAAGAACAACATGGCCATAGTGACTAAGGTGATCATTGTGACCATGGGCCTTTTGATTTCATGTTTTTCTAGTGCAGTTGCAGACCACTGTATTTAATTTGAAAAGATCAGTTACATGTAATGATTAATGAAACATCCCCTACAATTTTTTTCTGCCATTGTTTCAGATATGAAGTGCAACAAGGGTATGTCCAACACACTTTCTGTGACACTTGTCTTTGAATGCAAAGGATGTCCAAGATTCCAGTGATTGTAACAAGTCAATATGATTACCTGAAAAAGTGTGAGTTAATTTTTACATGTGTATGTATTTTTTTATTATAACTTAGAAATATGCTGTTAACAACATTGAAACGTGAAATAGATCAATTCAAAAAGACACTATGTTCTCTTAAAGTCTTAAAAGATTTTTCCTTGTGTATGTGTAGGTCACAAGTACAGTCTGCAGAGACAAGCACTTCTATCATTGAGGGAAAGTCTGCATTGTCAAGTTCTTTGCATAGACAGAAAAGAGATAAGCGATGGGGTGTATGGACCAGACCAGGATTCAAGTCAGGGCCCCCTGAATCAGTAGTCATTTGCTCTACCAATTTAACTATCTGGCCACCAGAAATTGAACCCACCTAAATGCCCTATATGGATCTGTGGAACTCTGAAATATCCAAGTTTTATCAATAAGAGAGGTTTTACTCCACCTATGTCAAGTGACCATAATTTAACAATTCACTGTATACACTTCAACAAAACTGCAACCCAAGAAGAAATTGTTGTCCTATTATTAATCTTCTGGCTACAGAAAAAAAAAATTACATGTGATGTTAGTTTAGTTTTTTATTATGTTTACTGATACTGTGGACCTTATTTAAACTTGTAGGATATCAATATCCTATGCAGAGTTGTCATTTGTTCCTCTCTCAGACATGTATGGGCCAGTGGTAGAGAGTGGTAGAATATTTCACATGTATAATATTTTTACACAATACATTCAATTTAATGGCAGTCAAGTTTATAACTTAAGATTTTTGTGTTGTTTTTTTTTCAATTCTAGCTCCCAATTCACAAGTATAAGTTTCATTTTTCATTCATCTACAAGTAATATAAAATTTTTGTCTTTTCTTTCATTTTCTTTTCTTTATGTTGTTCATATTTACCTTACACTTTTTTGAGTGAGGGCTGAATGAAAAAGCTGACTGTAGCCCAAACCCCGATTTCCTATTGAAGAAGCATTCGAAGTTTGTGCCCCATGCATAAATTGAATATATGTGTGTTGGCCTTGACCCAAGGTTATTTGATGAAGTGTGAGGTGATTTTATAAAATAAAAATTTATCAAAATCTAGAATTCCTGTTTGACTATATCTTGTAATTGAGAACATTTAGAGGCTCATACTTATTGCAAATATTGAGCATGACCTGCGGTTATGACTGATCTTAAATCAAGGTCATTTTTAAGCAAGTTTAAGGTAACTGGCAGAAAAAGTGTATTACCTTTGTCAAATGCATAATTTGCAAATGATACTTGACACAAAGATTGCTTATGACTAAATGGTGTTTCATGACCTTATCCAATGTCAAGATTATTGGCAGTAAATGTGTGAAATTTGTTTTCATTTCATTACTCCCTCATGGATAAGTATTGAAACTGGAAACTTCAAAGATTATTTGTAAGCAGAAAGTACATCATAACCTTTACCCATGATATTGTGGCAAGTTCAAGGTCATTGGCAAAAAAAAATTGCTCATGTCAGGTCCATAATGTCTTAATGGAGAAACAGTAAATATCTCCCTTTTATTTAAAGATTTATGATGAATAGAAGATGCATCTTTTCTTTCTTAACCAGTATATCATTTTGGCAAGTTCAAGGTCACATTTAGAAAAGTGATATTGGCATTATCAGAAAGAAAAAATGTATAGGGGATATAATGTTGGAGTTTGTTCACAGTTATTGAATTATATAGACATAGTTCAATTATAGTATACATGCAGGTAGAATCCATGACAATCCAGCCATAACTGGAAGATATTTTTGAATCCTTAATGATAGAATTTTTGCAGATTTAGATTTTACTGACTTAACTTGGGAAGACCTCTTAAATAAAAAAAAGTCACATAAGTATAAGCATCAGGGTGACTATACTTTATGATATTATGATTTTTCATAGCATGTATTACCAGTACAAAAAAAAAACAAGTATTGGTATGTACATGTAATAACCTTTTTATCTTGAATTCAAATAAAGATATTGAAAACACTGATACATTGTTTTATTGACTTGGGAATAAATTGCTTTTTCATTGTTGAAATGTGGATACATGCATATACAAGGTACCAGTAAGTAATTAAACTTTTTCAAACAATTTTAGACATTTAAAAACAAGTAAATGTGCAGAGAGTGTAGAAGTCTGTGCATCACTTTTCTTGGCTTGGAATTCTTCAAACAGGACAGGATAGGTTTGGTAGGACACCCTCAGATTCTCAACTTTGTTTAGGTACTTGCTTCTTGTGATTCACCTGTGAAATTATTATTTCAAAAATAAATATAACAAAATGTAGTAATGTAACTGATCATTCAATGTCAAGCTAAGCAAATAAAGGAATAGATAATATAAAATTTTAAAAAATATGAAAGTGAGAGAGGGCCAAACTAAGGATTTAATTATTAATTCATAATGGAAGCAAACAAGCTTGAAAGACACACAATTCAATCTTAGAACATGTACCTGGTATTTCTTAAATTTTAAGTTCATTTACAGTGTATGTAGGTGTCAACCTTTCATCATCTACTTCTGTATATAATATTGAAGGGTTTTAATTTGTAAGTTAGAGTGAATTAAAGTTATACATGTATTCATTTATGTGTATTTAACACATCACCATAAATGTGATGATGCAGAATGGTCTACAAACACACAAACTTATTTTGTGTGATCTCATAAACTACATGTGTCTTCCTTCTGTGGCCAAATATGTATAAAATTTGAAAGCTAAGGATATTATAAAAAAAACTAATATTGTTGACGGAGTTATATCCCATTCCCATATAAATGTTCAATGAAATCTATTCACAGTGATTGGACCCTTGTAACTATAGTTGTCTTTCTGTAATGGACAATTCCTCTGTGTAACATTTTTTTAAGTAATGAGGAAAATCAAAAATTGTTGAACAGATGGAATTCATTAAGATATGATTAATATATTTTATTAATATTTAGTCATGCAATCAGTAAGAATAAATACCTGTTGGCTCTCTATTCCCTTAGGAATACACCAGGTCTAGAGCACAGTCCTAAGTTAGCTTAGAGTACATTGATCAATCTCAGCTTTCCACTAGCTGGCATAATGACAAAGGAGGGGACACAACTCAGATTTCTCAACCTGCAACACACAAATTATTTGAAGTGACCTGTTTTACACTATATCAAAGATAAAAAAAAATCTCCCAGTCATGGTTACTTTATGGAAGGTATACTCAATGAGTTGTGCCATAGTCACTGAAACTGCTTTCTGTCAATACCAAACAGCCAATTTCTGGCATAAAATTATTTACACCTTTTGCATTTAAGTAAAATTAAATGAAAAGTGATTTGGAATATTACTGGTATGTACCCTAAATGACTGCACTGAACCGTAAACTTTGCTTAATTTCAGAAATATTTGATTTCAAAAATATTTAAAAAAAATTCTGAGGAATTGTCTGAGAATGTACATGTACCATGATAGATTAATTTTGCTGGGAAATGAAAACAAAGACCAAAGGGCAAGGATTTTATTTTACAAACTAGATGTGTGTGGTAACATCACAAATGCCCCCGCAGACAGCCAAAATTTCAAATTGCAAATTGTAAATTGAACATATGTAGCCAAGATAATGATTAGAAATTGAGAATTTTTAAATCTTTTCCAAGTTCAAGGGGGATAACTGTCAATACCATGACCAAATTTAAACTTGACCTGCATATTCCTATGATGTATCCATACATCAAATTTGAGTTGAATGTGTACAACTGTTGCCGAGATAATGAACGGAAATTCAATGATGACAGAATGACTGAACAGGGTAACACTAAATGCCCCCCCCCCCCCCGGACCATTTTATGGCGAGGGCATAAAAATTCTGAAGATTAAGGGGTACCTATATTCACCTACATTTCAGATGACAAGGAAAGTATTTCTATTCTGCTAAGGCAAATTTTTAAACTTCTGAAAAAAAAAAACAAGTTCAAGCTATAGATTTCCATAAAAGAAGTGTTGCAATTATGACTTGGCAATCCATTATTATAATTTTTATTTCCATTTCACACAATAGAATTTGCATCAAAATCAAAGAATGTCTTGATCCCTTTCCTTTAGTGAGAGCAGAAAAAATTAAAATTAGACCCAACTAGATCACAATGTGTAGCAATCTTGTTGGAGCGGAATAAAGATCTAATTTTAGTTAGACTGAATTTATTTAAATTTGTTAATTTTTTGTGCGATTTATTGAAAGATAATGACTAGCGCATATTATTGATCTTTGCAATCAATCAGAGTTCAGCTTATTGTATAAAAGACAAGAGACAAAATGTACATAATTAAACCACAGGTGCTTCAAGGGAACAGGAACACGACCCACCCCAACCCTCTAAAATTTTGGGCTTCCACAAGTTATTTTTTGATTTATTTTTTTTAAGCATATATGTTGATGTATAATGCACTATAAAAATTCACAATTAATGCATTAATAAGCTATGTATAAAAATATACCAATGATATAAATAGAGAGGTTATTTATATTTTTTGGGGGGGAATACATCAGATACCAGAGACATATATATCTCTGGATACATATACATGTATAGCTTATTCCATCAATTGTGAATTTTTATAGTGCATTATACATCAACAAAATGCTTTAAAAAATCATGAAAAATAATTCAGAGAGCCATCAATGTTTTTTGGAGAAATTGCTACCCCCCCCCCCCTTTGCCTTTTGAAATTGTTGTGTAACAGTTGAGGAAAAATATCGGCCAGACTGGGACTCGAACCCGGGACCTTCCTCTAACTGTGCGGGTGCTCTAACCACTGAGCTACCGGGCCGATGGACCCAGTCCCTGTTACACTCTTCCCCCCTTTTTCTTGAGTTTTCCATCCTGAAAACCTCACCGAGACTCTTTTAAACCACCCGTGGGTTTGTTGGGTGCCAAATGTAACAGGCGGGGAAAAATGTCGGCCAGACTGGGATTCGAACCCTGGACCTCCCACTAACTGTGCGGGTGCTCTAACCACTGAGCTTCCGGGCCGACGTACCCAGTACCCGTTAGAGTTGCAACGGGCCTGGGGGGGGGGGGGGGAGGTCCTGTTCCCAAGCACCTGTGCATTAAACCATGAGTATCAGAACCTAATGGGGCTAACTGTAGAATTGCTGGTGGTTGGCTGGGAGCAAATCTCCCCACTTTTTTTCCACAAAACAACATTAACTACGCCCAATAAAAATATTCAGCAAAAGTTCACTGTTCAACGGAATAGGCCCCCACCCGATTTCTCCAACTTGATTTTGACGAGGATGTTAATTAAAGTAGTCTTTAAATTTGACCTTTTTTTATAATAGAACTTAAATAAATATGACAAGCAATTCAGTGTTGTCTAGATTTAAAATTAGAAACAGCTGATTATTTCAAAAGCTGAGAAAATTCGGTCTATCGCAGTTGAGATTATTGCTAGCCTACTTTCGTTTTCCTAAATATAAAGACTTTGGCATTTTTATCAACAAAGTAGTCATTATCCTTTTGTTGTTTCAAACAAGGGATTTGGCATTTCTTTCTACATACTTCGTTCTGGGATTGGGCATGCTGAATCTATTCCAGAGGCAGAGATCTACCGTATATATGATCATCAAACATTACACTTCCTGCCATGTGGTGTCTAGCCTCGCTTTCGTATTGTAAGGGAGGAATAATTATTTCATTTTAAGGATAGCTTGAAAAGAGATATCTCTTTCATTAAGAAAGATATCTCTTTTACTTAGAAAGATATCTCTTTTTGAAAATCTAAAGAGATATCTCTCTAACTTAGAAAGATATCTCTTTTAACGTTGTTAAAGAGATATCTCTCTAACTTCAAGAGATATCTCTCTCGCTTTAAGAGATATCTCTCTAGCTTAAAAAGATACCTCTCTAAGTAAAAGAGATATCTCTCTTGCAAAAAGAGATATCTCTTTTGTTTATAGAGATATCTCTCTAGGTTATAAAGATATCTCTCTTAGTCAAAGAGATATCTCTCTTGGTGAAAGAGATATCTCTTTTAGTTAAAGAGATATCTCTATAAGCTAAAGAGATATCTCTCTAAGCTAAAGAGATATCTCTCTTATTGAAAGAAAAAATTATTTTACGAATAAATAGTAAAAGGGCTTGCCATAGAAATCAAATATAACAGTGTGGTTTCTAGATACCTGTTAATAACGCCAGTTACGGTGTAGATAATAGGGAACTGTCAAAAATAAAACAATATATTTATGCTTTACATCCATGTACATGATTTTCTTTACTTATTTCATCGGCATGAATTAGAACAGTCATGTCAAGGTCACATGCATACCTGGCTTTAACATGTTTAACACGTGGTTGTCTGCAAGCATGGAATTAGGTGCTTGTTTACTTACTAACTGAAATATACAGATGTACAGGGACATTTTTATTTTAAATTACCACTTATTATTCATTTATTTTCGAGAACCATTTTATCTAAATAAATAAATACTATTTTAAAAAGCAGCAATATTTGCTTGTCAATAACCTGGCCATAAAAAAAATTACTTTTACGGTGACATGCTTATTTCCTTTCCAGTCTTTCAGTGAAAAGTGTCGTGAATCCCAGGTAGTTATACATGTAGGACTGCATGAAACTACTATGTAATTTGTATTTTCTAATTGTTTTGTCATTCTTATACTACATGGTTTTCTATTTCCATTAAACTGTCCATATACCGATATTACATACTAGTTCAAGAATAAGTACTACTATCTGTGACAGTAACCACTTAGAAAAAAAAGTTGATGTGCCATTAACTGTCGCCTGTTAACATTCTAAACAAAACCATTGCTGAAAATAAAGTATTTTGATGCTCGTTCCCGATGTCTGAAATTTACGGAGACATCCGACCGTGTAGAACAGCGAATCACATTACCTTTCCTGAATGGAGAGAAAATAAATTTACTAAAATTTTGCCGTATTTTTTAAGTACACCGCACATGTAAACGATGTTGAAGAGAAATTCATAAATACAACACATTAATTCCAAACACTTAATTATACTGTATACTTGATTTAACATGAAAGGCAATACAAGCCTCGTGTTCTTTTTTTCTTCTTCTTTTTTCTTTATGGTGACATGTTTATTATTATGACTATTGCAATAACAGGATATTTAGAAAGCTCTGTTAAGAAAACGGAAACATTGCAGCTGTCATATTAACAAAAGTGTAAAGTATGTATAGAAATTATTGCAGATCAGATCAGAAGAGATTGAATTTTACATATTATCTGACTAAGAAAACTGGTACTTAATTCTTGCTTTATGAAAATCAAAGTTAAACATGAAATATTCTCCATTTTCATCAAAAAGAATTTTCAAATATATTTAGTTTTTCTTTCTTTCCGATTATTTCAGTTGATTTCTTTATTCTGAAAGGGGACCCTGATCATGAGAGGTTGGATAATATGTATCGCTTACTGAAAACTTCTAATTAATCAAGCACACTGTATTTTAGATATTTGTTTATAACTGATCGGATTAGTAGAGATAAACTAAAACTAAACCAGTAGTTCAAAAAAAAAAAAAAAATAATAATAATAATAAAAAAATTAATAAAAATTAGATTTTATCTTGAAACTCCCAACTTGAATTATCAAGAAAAAAAAATTAATGTATCGCAAATTTAATTTAGATTTTTTGTGTTTTGAAATGATTTTCTGTAATGTCTGAGGGAAAATTTAAAAAGAGGGGGTTGTTCTGAGTCTACCTGTCACGTCAACATTGCGTAACTGACTGCTTGTGATATCCGGCAAGTGCTCTTCTGTATATATACAGCAGTGACACCTATTGTCTTATTTTCTCGCTACCGCATTGTGTAATTCACAGCGCTTCCGTTTGTATAATACTTCACAGCGCTTCCGTTTGTCAGCGTCTGCGTAGAACTTCAATGGGCTTCCGTTTGTGTACAATATCCATATTCATGGTATTTGAATACCCTGCTGTGTTAAATAAAAATCATCTTTTAAAGAAACACTTTTAATTGTACACAATTATACATTAAACAATATTTCCGATAAAGCTATATTTTTTAATAGCGTTCATAGTATGGCTTGATTTTTTTTTAATCCGAAGGTATTAGTTATTTTTCAAAATGAAAGGATACAAGATTCTAAAGTTTAGAATGTCTACTGAATCATTCGTGACTATTATATGTACTGTACAGTATTATAACAGATGGGCAGTAAGACCTAATTACAGTTGAAAAAATACTGTAGGATAATTAGAACTAGTCAAAATAAAACAAAAATTGGATTTTAAACGGAGTAATAATTTATTTTCATTTACTGTATTTAATGTCTTATTTTTGCGTTATCACCAAGAAAACATGTATACGCAGCTATGACAATGATAAGTTCCTGGTAAATCAAGCGAGGGTTATATAATTTAAGTATACTTGCCATCAGTCTGATTAACAGATCAATTGTTTTCCAAACAACGAAGATTGCTTGATTTGATATTATATAACTACATGTTATTACAATTTTAGCGCATTGTGTTTTACATATAGATCCAAAATTTTAAACTTTGAATATCTTAATTCCTTTAACGATTCTTTCTTCTGCTTTCATTTGCGTGTGTGCTGAAATAATCGGCAAACTTTTTCTTACAAAATATCACCTGAGCATAAAACAAAACCTACCGGTATTATTTACTGCTGTCGGTGTTCATTTTAATTAATAACAAGCACATATAACAAAACTTTCAGTTATCCCCCATGTTCATTTTCAAAATAATTTTCATAATTCGCGATAGGTAAAGAAAAACTTTTTTCAAATGCTTTCATGCAAGTTGTAAAATTTTGAATTAACCGAGTGACAGTAAATACAAAATTTACAAAGTGACAGCTACTTTTACTTATTGACCCGGTAAATTTACATGACAATGCAATGAGATATGGGATATGATTTTGGAATTCGAAATATTTCTTTTTAAGATGTCGCACCAACAGCTTAAGGAGGTTGGATCCTGACATTAAAAGTAATGAGAATTTTTTATCAAGTATATTTTTAGAATTTATACACATAGCTTAATTAAAAATCAAAACAAAAAACTGGGGTCAATGCGCTTCTTTTGGCGCTACAGAGCATATAGTTTGACCTTTTTGCACTGTAAAAACGTCTTACACATAAATCAACTTTTTAAGTTTTTCCTCCGATATTTTTTATTCAAATAAGTTATGGGAACAAACACAGTTTTATTTCATCTTGAATAGACCCATTAAAATTTTTGACAACGAAAAAAATTTTTAAATTACTCCGCACATTCAATTATTTGACCTTTTTGCACTCAAAAAATTTCATTTTGCTAGCATTACAAATTTAACAAGCAAAAAACTCATTTAAAAGTAATGACATTTTACTGAATTTAAGAAGAATGGTTAAAAGTATCTTGTATATTCAGAAAAGAAAGTTAAAAGTGGGGTCTGTGATGTTAATTTTTAGATATTACTAAAATAGTGCTAATTTTGAGCTTAAATTAGGGCTATTTTTTTTCTTGATTTTCACAATATATTTGATTTACTTATCAAATATGATGATTGAATTCATGACAGTTTATTAAATATATAATTTAGGACCAGTATAAAACAGTTCACTGCACAAAATAACTCTGTGTGCAGACTGCATGTAAAAATAGGAATCCAAACTTAACATACTTTAAATACTTCAAAAGAGAAAAAATGATCATTTTCTTCTAAAAAACCTTCCGCCACAAAATATAGTTCCTCACTTAATGCTTTTGGTATGGAATTTAATCATGGAGTTTTAACTGAATATAGTTTATTTGGCACTGTAGAATCCAAATTTATTGTAAGAATTAAAGCATTACTCAAATTTTTTTTTAATATAAGTTAAAATAAAAATCTGCTCAAAAGCTCAGGAGCGAACCTCGTTAAATATTGATAAAAGTAATAGCATTAAAAATATGCAATAAATGATTAATATCAGTCAAAATACATCTATTTCATATAATTTTAATATACAGTAAAATTTATTTTAATAAGTTGTTAAGTTAAGTTGTGACACATCACCGCTTTATTTCTCTATATATATCTGCTTTAATTCATTAAAGATCATCTAAAAAGTTTTTGCTTTAATTATTTATTTATTCATTTAATAATATTTTATCTATTTATCATTTATTTTTATGATATTGATCATCAGAAACGAACAACTTTCAAGTAAAAGATGTTTCAGAATCGTTGTAACTTTTAACTGATATTATCTTTTACAAGGAAAGGTTGCAACATGTTCATCAAAATTTTTATGTGTGCCGTGCAATAGAATATGTTTGAAACATTACCATTATCCTGACATTAAGGACTCCTGTATTTGCATAGAAGAATCGTAACTCACTCTAAACATTCAGGTGTGGATCGAGAATTATTGGACAATATAAACTATTTATCATGATGTTTAATATTGGTTAAATAAATTTAAAAAAAAAAAAAAAGAAATTTCACAAATAATTAAGTAATTGGTTGATATCAAAGACAAATAAATCAGATATCATATTTCAAAAAATATATGCATAGAACACTCAATTAAATATCCCTTTAAAATTCCAAATGCAAATAATTTATTTAATTCAATGAATGAGAAGCAAAAACAATTCCAGTTTAATTGTTGACGTTAGGTTTCAAAATACTTGTACCTACACATTTTGATTTGAGGAGAGTTTAAAATAAAGAAATTTGACCATTATATTACAATAAAACTCATAAGAAAATAGTAATTTTTGAAACAAATAGCCTCAGTGTCACTCAGGATTACCTCAGTAGCCACGGTTTTAAACCTCAGGGCTACTTAGTATCAGCTTAGTGCCCTCAGAGCCACCTCAGTATCCCTCAGTACCCCCTCAGTACCAACAGAGTAAACCTCAGTGCCTCTCAGTATGTCCTCAGTGTCCACAGTGAAAACCTCAGTGCTCCTCAGGACTACCTCAGTTTTCTCAGTACCAGGCTCAGTACCACTCAGGGTTTTCTCAGTACAACTCAGTACTTCCTCAGGGTTTTGTTAGATTCTCAGTGCTTTTTAGTTACAGTAGTGTCTTGATCTAATCCTACACTTGACCTATCAAAGAGATCTTGAATATGAATAGGTAGTGCAAGATTTGTGGGTGTGCTATTGTCAATGGATGTTCTTTTAATGACAGGTTGAAGATCTATTTCATTTGTCAATTTCTACTGACTCTGCATTTCCAATGTGTTGACCTACTTTTAATTTCACAGTTTTGTTTTGTTTCTGATTGTTTTCTGTCAGATGGTTTTCTTGTGTATATGCTATCTGCTGGCATTGCACTTAACCATTTTCTCTGTTGGGCTTCTTGTTCTAATGCAAACTCTGCTTTCTTTCTTCTCTCTCTCTCAGCTTGCAATTCCTCTTCCTGTCTCTTTAATTTCACATTCAACTCTCTCATGCTAGTATCAAGATCTCTCATATCATAGAACAAATCTGACTGTAAGCTAGTAGCTCCCCCAAAGGAAACCATTTGATTTTCTTCCCACTTTTTCCATTGTTTTTCTGGTACATCTGTATATTTACCAAGGATATTTGCATTTAACTCGTATCTTTTCCTAACCTCTATTACATCAGTAATGGTGCGATGATCTAGGATCTTTGACATTTCAAATTCAGAAGCTGTTTGCATGTTGATTGGAGCCATTGTGAAATCGGTAATTTATCAAAAGGGAAAAAAATACCACCAAGGAAAAGGAAACTAGTTGTGTAAACAACCAGTGATTGTAAAATGAAATAAATTGTTAAAGCAAATATTTAGTAAAGAAAAATAATAAATCGAATTGTGTTTTGTTTTGAATTTGGCGCCAAACGCTCAGTGACTACGGTAAACAATGTAAATTTCACTTGATCAGAAAAAAAAATATAATCAGTTTATCCTCGTCGCCAATGTTGTATAATTCTATATAATTTGTACAATTATTCTTACCAAGGGTAAGATGGCCTCAAACCCGAAAACACCGGACAGGACGGAGATACGTCTGCACTCTTCAGTGTCGGATAAAGGAAAGGCACTAAAAATAGGTGATCTGTAATCACATAGACCACAGACCAAACCCCGAACCCGATATAAATAAACGTACTTATACTACAGCTCTTTGAAGCCTTCTGCTCAGAAGAGCTAACAATATCATGATCCAATAAACTTAAGATACCACATCTAAGGGCAAATGATGAAAAGTCGAAGAGAATGGTCACTTTAAAGTGCTTGTCTTAAACAATTCATTGAAAAGAATTTGCTTCCATGTAAAATTGATTTCCGTTTTGTAAGATTTTTCTTATTTATACCCATGTAAAACTTTGATCAAGCATAGTGGCCACGCCCTACCCCAGGGTCATGTTTTAAATAAACTTGAATCCACATTACCTGTGGATGCTGCAATATAAATGACTAATCTTTTGTTCTTGAGAAGATTATTGATTTTTCCTATATATACCATGCAAGACTTTAACCACCCATGGAGGCCCCATCCTATCCCAGGGGGTCATGATTTGAACAATTTAGAATTTACACTATCCCAGTATGCTTCCATTTAAGTTTCGGCTTTTCTGGCCCCCTGGTTCTTGAGAATTGTTAATGACCCCACCCTATTTTTGTCTTCTCTTGATTATCTCCCCTTGTAAGGGGGCTTGGCTCTTCATTTTAACAATTTAAACTTCAGTTTACCCAAGAATGCTTTGTACCAACTCTGCTTAAAATCAGCCTAGTAGTTCTTGGGAAGTTAGAAATGTGAAATGTTTACAGACGGATGGATGGACAGCTAAATGGTCGGACGGACAATTGGTGATCAGAAAAGCTCAATTGAGCTTTCAGCTGAGATGAACTAAAAACAAAATCATCAAGTCTTTATTTCTCAATCAGCAAAATAAAGACACATATTACAAAGCAACTCATTTGTATACCCAACAAAAAAGCTTACTGTGATGGAATGAAAACAAAATGATATACACTATATGCCTGACCATTTCATGGTTTGGGGCATAAAAATACTGAATAGTCTTCTGATAGAAATTGTTTACGATAGACAGGCATTCTGATTTCAGTAAACTTTGGTTAAGAGTTTAATCAAAAGATGAACACAAATAAACCGGACAGTTATGTAGAACCCGCCAGTCTAGTTTTTCTTTAAAAGCACAGTTCCATAAAATGTCATGGTTTCATCCACCAGATAATTCTGAAATGTATACATATAAAAGAATTAAAATTGTTCATTAACATCAGTAACTGTCGAATTGTAGATTTATGATTTTACACAACCTTTGACCATGGTCTTTGACCATTACGCTGCAGATCTCAGTGCAATTTATGTCACAAGATTTTCTGCGCATGGTATCGGAGAATTGTCCACTTTCCAGCATTGGTCAACCTTTCTTTTCATAATTCCAGGCACATTCTTTAACCAACCTGTATATTTTATTCATTTTGTAACCCTTGTTACAGTCATCTCTACCAACGAATAAACTCAATTGTTTTGAATTTTCTGCCATCCTACAAGAAATTCAAAACAATTGAGTATATTGGTCATCCCCCCCCCCCCCCCCCCACCATGCGCAGTAAATCTTGCGATGTAAATTTGACCATATTTGCATCACAGGATCTGTAGTGTTATGGTCAAAGACTAAAATATAAAACCTTAATGCAACAGTTCTGAAGCTATGACATCAGTTATCAGCAAAAAAAGCTGATGAAAAATATTCTAAAACCTTTTTGTCTGAGAAAGAAATTAAGTAAAATATATGAAGTAAGTTTTGTTTCACTGCAAGCATCAAGACTCAAGTTTTTCTTTTATGTAAGTACAGAGTAAAGAAATAAAACATGTTTAAAAGATGTATGTATAATTTTCTTACCCCCTCTTTCAATACCAACAATGATGGCAATTTATCAATTGGCATTTCAAAACACTCTGTGAGCTCGAAACAATGAATGCATTCTCTTTCTGTACAGGTGGTTGGTGAAATGCATTCCAAATGGAATACAGAAGGGAGAATTTCTGGGTCAATAATCTGACAAATAAATGTGTACATACTCTGAAAAAAAGAACCATCAATATACAAAGGTGCAAGACTTCTTTCTGGAAGAAAAAATTTCAATTATTATCTTTTATGTGAGATCCATTTTTCTGTTGCTCCACTGTGATGTTAAATAATTGTCCAATTACTGTTGTTTTGTGTGAATAAGACAGCTTAATATGTGCATTAAAAGTACATTAAATTCAGAGGAAAATATATTTCTATTCATTTAATATGCTATGAGATGTATACATTCAAAACACCATTCACTCCAAAATTGCAGATGGTGACCTACATGTACATACCACAGCTGCTTGAACATTTTTTTAATGCCATATTATATCCAAAATTTGTAGACATTTTAAAAAATTAAATTCGAATTCTTTCAATTTGAAATTTAGAATTGCCAAAAATTTATTACTCTACTATCAAATGCTCACTTATAGTGAGAAAATCATTCTCAAATTTGCTGGCTACTAGAGTATCCCATTGATGACTTTTCATCATATAATGTATCATTTCAATTTATTTCTTACATGTAACAACTCATGATGGCCAAGTTAGCATCTATCTTAAAAGAAGAAAATTGATTCACTAGTAATAACTCTTGTTAAATACATATACAAGGATTACTGTCTTCATTATGTTTATGATATGATAATGTGCACTTTTCATGCATCATATGTATCATACCTGTACTGTGTCTGTATGATGAAAGACCCTAGAAAATGACATTCCCCCATGATTTTCATACACCACAGTCACCATCTTTCCATTGTCTGGGAATGTCAAGGCTATTCCGTCTGCCATCTTGAAGTTGAAAAGCAATTTAAAATTATGATTAAGGATATGTGACGTGAATGATGTAAATCCCGGTTAGTAAGAAAATGAATGTCGATGATGCTATAATGATATTAATTACAACCAAAGAATAAGTATATAAGGTGTGAAGTTATCATTCTGTTTGGTGCATGTTTATTCTGCTGTTTATTTTTACCAACCTGAAACCATGTAGTGCATCGTGATACTGTATTCAGAAGTGACATCGCTTTGGAAGTTGTTGCACGAAACCTAACAGCATCAATCTCTATATTTCTTGCCTAAATATAACCGTTTACTGGAATATATACTGTGTTTTCCGTGGAAATCGAAATGTATCGTTGCGTCCCTCTCTACCGACATGGTGTCGCAAAACGGCAAGGGTATGTCGTAAATGCTCCGAGGTCGGAAGAACAAGCAGAAAGCAAATATTTATGAAAAAAACATGCAATATTAATTTAATTTGGCTTTATTTCACAAGGAATTGAGTGTTTATGATCCTTTAGAATAGTTTAATAGAAATACCAAACGCTCTACGTATGATCACGACATTGACCTGATCTTCAGCAGTTCAAGTTGCGCGGTAGGTTCAAAATCGTCAGGTTCACATATCCTTAATAGGCCTTTCAGTTCCTAATATGACCCCCAAATACTTTTGAAAACAAGAGCCCATAAGCCATAAAATTCATCCAAGAGATGGTTGCCTTGTTGATCTTTAGAAGATTTTGCATTTTTCCCCTTTCCACTCCCATAAAAATTTTAATCCTATATTTGGCCCAAATCTAGCCCCAAGAGAATGTGATTCACTAAGTTTGATTCAACATGTTGGATGCTTTAATTCCAAAATAACTAACATGGTCTTAATGTTCAGGAGGAGATTTTTTTTTTTTTTTTAACATTTCTTTTTTTCTTCTATATCTTCACCTGTGAACCTTTGATCTTCTATTCTGGCATCTCCTTACTTACCCTTGAAGGCCTAATATGAATTTGGTTGAAATTAGCCTATTGGTTCTGGAGATCGAATATAGGTTTAGAGACATACCAGGTACAAAACTTACCCTTCTAGACAGAATTAACAATTCCAAGCATTAACATAATACTTTATGTACATGTAAGTCCAATTAATTTTTTTTCCAACGGCCCTTGATCATTCAAGGGCAAATAAAGTAGTTTACATTGTACTATGTGTGCAAGTACATGTACTGGGAAATAGGGTTTACTAAGGATTACTGAGAAGTAAGTTATGAGCAGTGAACTTCTTCAAGTGAACACTTCAAGACAATGTACCGTATAGCGGGGTGCTAATTTTGGCTTATTTTAGTGCTTTGGTAGTAGCCCGCCAAAATTTTAATCACTAAAATATTCAGTATTCTTCTTAGTGTTCTTTTGCAATGTGTTCAAACCCTGTGTCCGCTAAAATTAAATACGCCAAAATGATTGGCATACATTTGAACAAGCAAAACGCCAAATTTTACACCCGCCAAGAAATCCCGCTATATGATAACTGTATCATAATGTCAAACCTCCTTTCTCTTTATCTTCTTTCCCAAGACCTACAATAAAGAAACATTTGCTGATGTATCCATACTTGTATAAAAAAGTATTCTTGGGAAAAACTGCTAAAATCCAATTTGAAAAATAAATAGTACTTTTTAAAGATATTTAATATGGTATACACTTACATCACAAAATGCTGCTACTTCACTGTCCATTAGCTGAAAATAATCAAAGAATCTGATATACATGTATACATGTACATGTATGTTGAGAAACTGCCACTTTTATGATTTCTCATTTGATTGATTACTTTTTGATATTAAGAACAAGATAGCAGTAAACATATATAATACATGTATTCAATATTGACAACTTACTGGCAAATCCTCCAATACTGGTACATCCTCCTTCGAAAGCTGAAAGAAAGAACAGTAAATACATTTATGCCCTGTTAACACCGAGAATTTACTAGTAATCTGAATCAAATGTAAGTTACAGCAAATTAAATTTGAATCCCATTTACGTGGAGATTAGAAATTAATTTAATTTGAATTAAATTACTGTGCATCAAATTACTCCGCATTAGCTCTTTAGATAATTAGAATTAAAATTCTGACATGTGCGTAATGGCAAAAACAAGTCGCATGCCACCTGTCAGTGGTCAGATATAGGTACTTATGCTATTTTTTTTTAGTGAAAAACAAAGTGAAATTATGCTTATCACTGAAATGATTACAGACACCATGACATTATGTCTAATGGATCTGCTCTGCACAATGTGAAGTGATTTGCAAATGACATCATGATAGCATTATACAACATGTGCGAATCTAGGGGGTGGGGTGGGGTCGGGGTCCCTAAAAGGACCTTGGACGCCTCACTAGCAAAGCGCAGACCCCTGTTTAGTAAAGTGGGTATGAAAAGTCATACAAATAAAGCTTAAGAAATGAATGGGAACACACATTATTTCACTTCTCATTAATTTACTGCAAATTAAAACTCCCTGTGTGAACAGGTCATTACATTAACTATCTCATTCCAAATCATTGTTGAGGAAAACTAGACTAGTGAAGTTTTAAGAAAAAAAGTAGATTGCTTGATGTTAAATTGTTGCTTATTTCAATATCATAATCATTTCTATACACATATGTATAAATGTATTGTTTAAAGATAACAAATATGTGTACTTAGTATACATTATCTTTTACATACAGCATCAGACTTAGGATCTGTATTAATGTCTGAAGAAAGAGAGGGTACCTCAATGTCTGGTAGCTCATCAGAATTCTAATATATATATATATATATATATATATATATATATATATATATATATATATATATATATATATATATATATATATATATATATATATATATATATACAATGAAAAAAGTCAAGATTCTCAAGACCTGAAAATTCATTTTATCTGTAAGAGCTTCCTGCTTTTTAACCTTTAATGGCTCTTCAGATCGACAGTTACAAAATGAATCACTAATTGCTTAGTAACATTCCACAGGCATCGGAAATGGGGGGGGGGGGGGGCTTAGCCCCCACCACTTTTTTCAAGAGATGGACATAATATAGGCATTGAAAATTGGGGCTTACCTTTTTCTGTTGGTTTAGCTCCCCATTTCAGTTAGCCCCCCCCCCCCTTTCAATTTGCTTCTGATGCCTATAGATGTGTTCATAAGCACAACATCAATTATGAAGAAAAAAAATACTTCTACCAACAAGATTGATAACTGTTGTGTCTAACAATGCTGCCTATCATTAATAAGGAATACATATAACACATGAAGTTTATGACAAACAGACCCAAAATTATGCACAGACTGAGTAACCAATTTTAGTCCTTTATTGAATTACAATTTAAAGGCAATGGATTGGTAAAATGTTTGCACAATTAAACTGTTATTTTTCCTGGACTCATAAATAGCCATAAGCTAGTTTTCATCTTTCAAATATCAGCAATAGAATATATATTATTAAACCAGAATGCACACCTGGAACTCATGATCGATGTTGACTAATTCTAAAGTTTTCTTTGTTTTTATATTTATGTGCATTTGTGTTTGTAATAAATCATACGTGCAATTGATGTTACTTTCCCCCTGACATGCTATAGCTGCATAAACTTGACAATTTTATGGAGACTGAGCATCAATAGCAATATAATTTAGATACTAGTTTATATATATGTCTATACAAGTAAGATCTGTACAGCAAAATCTTCAGACTGTGAAGAAGTCTGTGGTTTATAATAGTGCTCAAGAAAAAGATTAAAATGAGAGAAAAAAGGGAGGAAATTTTTTTCTTCTTCAATGAGGCCAAACAAAAAAATATTTGGATTTAACACTATTAAACACTTGCACTATGTTTTGCAAGGAGGCCGTCGTTGCTGAAACTAAAACTTAATTAAACCAGAGCCATTGATGGAAATCGGGGAAAAATATGAAAATTGTCAAAAAAAAAGTTTAGGGTCGGGGGTATACAATAGGGACGGCCGGGTAACCGGAACCACACGTTTTTTTTATTTGGCCTGAGTCATATTTAGCTTTAAGTTTATGACCATGAACAATATCCCCCATTGAAAAGTATTTAAAATACAATTGAAAATATTCACATGGATTCATTAGGAAAGTAGCAATCTACTTGTACTAAAACATACTAACATACCTCATTTTCAACAATGATTGGAGACAACTTTCTTTTTCTTTGTGGTTGTTCCTCTGCATTACTGCCTAGTGGTGACCCTTTCCCATCTAATTCCTTTGATATTGATGGCTCCAAATCCTGCACATAACCATTATACAGCTTGCTAGAATAATACTAACATAATACAAGTCATATGTGATTACATGTAATTATAAAAAAGGGCAGACAACTTTTTTGTGGATGCTTTCATGTCTCGTTTTCTCTTTTCCTTTTGGGTCTGCAAATGAAATATCTTGTGACTATTAAAGGTGACCAAAAATCATAATGAATCCTGTTACCTTGTGTTTTAATAAAATTATGACTAAGTTAATAGCGAAATGTTTGTTATTTGATAGATTATCCAAATTTACTAAAAGTTTATTTAAATTAATAACTATAATTACTAAAAAAAAAAAAAAGAAAGAAAATGGAGGAACTGTTGGCAACAGGCTAGCAAAATGACATCTAGTTATTTAATAGAGTTTTCAATAGCAAAAAATTGATTTTGCCATTATACCCATATGGCAGTGGGGGGGGGGGGGGATAAAAACTTTTTGTGAGTCTCCTTAAATTTTATTCAGTGGTATTGTTTTGGAAAGGGTATATGGGTATGCCCAACTATTACAAATGTACCAATGGACATTCCAATCACTATTAGGAAAGTTTAAGCTGTAGAATGAAACAAAACCCAAACAACTAGAAAGTCATGAAAAATAAACACTTACTGATCTTGATAATTCCATTTTCAGGAGTTTATAATCATCATCAGAACCCTACATTTAAAAAAATGCACAGTTTCTAAGTAAGTTCATCACAAAAGTTTCTAAAAATGTTGACTGCTTTATATGGAATTTGTACCCAGTATGATCTTTCTGATCAATTTGTCAGTTTACTGCATGTGGCCATCACTAATAAAAATCAAATATTACATGTAAGTTCAAATTTAAGAGAAACAATCTCTAGCTTTCATATAATCACTTATATTAAACAGAGCACATTATTAATTGGTACAGTGATAAATTATATTTTGATGCCTAAAAATACATCCAAATGCATGCATTTTCTTTCAAATTCTGGTCAATTTTAGAAATGTTGTTGACTTTCCCCAGTGAAGTTTCAGACTAATTTCTTCAATTGTGAAGCCACAAGAAACTTTTAAAATTTTTGTTTAAAATACTTTCATAAACAACAATGGCAATTTACTTGTACTAAACATACCTCATTTTCAATAATGATTGGAGACAATTTTATTTTTCTATGTGGTTGTTCCTCTACATTACTGCCTAGTGGTGACCCTTTCCCATCTAATTCCTTTGATGTTGATGGCTCCAAATCCTGCACATAACCATTATACAGCTTGCTTGAAAAATAATTAATACAAGTCATGCAAAATTCATTTTAAACAGGGTCAGATCACTTACATAACATTCTGTGGATGCTTTCATTCCATGTTTTCTCTCATTCTTTGGGGTCTGCAAAGGAAAAATATACATGTATCTGTGTTCTAAATTCCTTGAACTACATGTATTTTAAAATTACTTACTGCATAATCTTTAATTTTTAATTTCAAAATTGCACTTAGGTGCACTAAGGCATATCAGTGATGAAAGCAAGTGGAGCAGGAGTCACAATGCTCACCATAGTCACATCCTCTCTGCTTATAAGCTATAGATTTAAATTTAAAAAAAAAAAGCTTTTTATTCCCTGAACAATTTAACCAACCCAACTTAGCACATGTGGATCATGATTAAACTGAACTTGAATCCACACAGAGGGAGGGGGGGGGGGTTACATCATGCTGCCATAACAAAATAATTGAAACAGCCTTGCTGTTCAGAAGAAATTTTTAGCATTTTACTTCCATATGCATGCATTTTGTGAAAATTGATACCCTATTTAAGCCAAATCCTATCCCTATGATCAATGTTTTTTTGTTTTTGTTTTTTAATTGGAAACTTAAATCCAATGGAAGGGAAGGTTGCATTGCAATGTGAATTAGTGTGGCACTGCAACTATTGAAAACATTTTTTTTTATAATTTCTTTGCTTTCACATGTACCGGTAAATGGGTTTTTAACCCTCAATGTGACCCCATCCTACCTCCAGGTACCATTCAGTTCTTTAAATCTGCACTACAAAAGTCTCCATACATGCATATTAATGTCACATCATATTCCTGCTGCACTCATATTCCTGCTGCACTTGAGGAGGAGATTTCCAAACATTTTTTTTCTATTTATTCAATTTCATGTAAAATTTGGATCCCATATTTTAATTCACCACAACCAATCCTAGGGAAAAGGGTATGGGGATTTGAACAAATATTTTGATGACATCCATCATATTTCTGTTTATTTTATACTCTCCCCTTCCAAGAGGGTGTGGTTCTTTGTTAAATAAATTTTCTCTTCATCAAAGTATGCTTTGTGCCAAGTTTGGTTGATATTGATCCAATGCTTTTGGAGAAGTCAAAATATTAAATGTTTACTATGACAAAAACAATGAAGATTGACAATGGACATACTCCTATCATAAAAAGCTCACTTTAACCTTAAATTTGGCCCACGTGTTAAAAGTTAAAAAAATTGGTTATTATGATGAAACTACCTCAAGATCCAGCTCTTCAAAATCTTCAAATTCATCAGATATCTTAATTAAAAAAAAAAAAAAAATGATTTTTAACAAGAGGCCCAGGGGCCACATCGCTCACCTGAGCACTATGGCTAGGAAAAAGCAGAAATCAGTTCAGTCTTGAAAGGTTGAAAAGTTTGAATTAAAAAGTGGTTCGGGGGAGGGGGGGGGTGTCATAAATTGAACAAACTTGAATCTACATTATCTGAGGATGCTTCCATTTAAAAATGGCCAATCATGGCTTTGCTGTTCTTGAGAAGAAGATTTTTAAAGATTATTCCTATATATTCCTATGTAAAACTTTGATTGCCCATTGTGGCCCACCCAACCCCGGGGGTCATGATTTGAACAAACTTGAATCTACATTATCTGAGGATGCTTCCATGTAAATATGACCAATCATGGCTTTGCTGTTCTTGAGAAGAAGATTTTTAAAGATTTTTCCTATATATTCCAATGTAAAACTTTGATCGCCCATTGTGGCCCCACCCGACCCCCGGGGGTCATGATTTAAACAAATTTGAATCTACACTATCTGAGGATGCTACCATATAAATATGACCAATCATGGTTTTGCTGTTCTTGAGAAGAAGATTTTTAAAGATTATTCCTATATATTCCTATGTAAAACGTTGATCGCCCATTGTGGCCCCACCCGAAACCCCGGGGGTCATGATTTGAACAAACTTGAATCTACACTACCTGAAGATGCTTTCATGTAAATATGACCAATCATGGCTTTGCTGTTCTTGAGAAGAAGATTTTTTAAAGATTTTTCCCATATATTCCTATGTAAAACTTTGATCGCCCATTGTGGCCTCACACAACCCCCGGGGGTCATGATTTGAACAAACTTGAATCTAAACTACCTGAGGATGCTTCCATGTAAATATGACCAATCATGGCTTTGCTGTTCTTGAGAAGAAGATTTTTAAAGATTTTTCCTATATATTCCTATGTAAAACTTTGATCGCCCATTGTGGCCCTTCCCGACCCGCGGGGGTCATGATTTGAACAAACTTGAATCTACACTATCTGAGGATGCTTTCATATAAATATGACCAATCATGGTTTTGCTGTTCTTGAGAAGAAGATTTTTAAAGATTATTCCTATATATTCCTATGTAAAACTTTGATTGCCCATTGTGGCCCCACCCAACCCCGGGGGTCATGATTTGAACAAACTTGAATCTACACTATCTGAGGATGCTACCATATAAATATGACCAATCATGGCTTTGCTGTTCTTGAGAAGAAGATTTTTAAAGATTTTTACTATATATTCATATGTAAAACTTTGATCGCCCGTTGTGGCCCCACCTGACCCCCGGGGGTCATGATTTGAACAAACTTGAATCTACACTATCTGAGGATGCTGCCATGTAAATATGACCAATCATGGCTTTGCTGTTCTTGAGAAGAAGATTTTTAAAATTATTCCTATATATTCCTATGTAAATCTTTGATCGCCCATTGTGGCACCACCCAACCCCGGGGGTCATGATTTGAACAAACTTGAATCTACACTATCTGAGGATGCTACCATATAAATATGACCAATCATGGCTTTGCTGTTCTTGAGAAGAAGATTTTTAAAGATTATTCCTATATATTCCTATGTAAAACTTTGATCGCCCATTGTGGCCCCACCCGAAACCCCGGGGGTCATGATTTGAACAAACTTGAATCTACACTACCTGAAGATGCTTTCATGTAAATATGACCAATCATGGTTTTGCTGTTCTTGAGAAGAAGATTTTAAAAGATTTAACCTATGTATTCCTATGTAAAACTTTAATCGCCCATTGTGGCCCCACCCGACCCCCGGGGGTCATGATTTGAACAAACTTGAATCTACACTATCTGAGGATGCTACCATATAAATATGACCAATCATGGTTTTGCTGTTCTTGAGAAGAAGATTTTTAAAGATTATTCCTATATATTCCTATGTAAAACTTTGATCGCCTATTGTGGTCCCACCCGAAACTCCGGGGGTCATGATTTAAACAAACTTGAATTTACACTACCTGAAGATGCTTTCATGTAAATATGACCAATCATGGCTTTGCTGTTCTTGAGAAGAAGATTTTTAAAGATTTAACCTATGTATTCCTATGTAAAACTTTGATCGCCCATTGTGGCCCCCCCCGACCCCCGGGGGTCATGATTTGAACAAACTTGAATCTACACTACCTGAGGATGCTTCCATGTAAATATGACCAATCATGGCTTTGCTGTTCTTGAGAAGAAGATTTTTAAAGATTTTTCCTATATATTCCTATGTAAAACTTTGATCGCCCATTGTGGCCCTTCCCGACCCCCGGGGGTCATGATTTGAACAAACTTGAATCTACACTATCTGAGGATGCTACCATATAAATATGACCAATCATGGTTTTGCTGTTCTTGAGAAGAAGATTTTTAAAGATTATTCCTATATATTCCTATGTAAAACTTTGATTGCCCATTGTGGCCCCACCCAACCCCGGGGTTCATGATTTGAACAAACTTGAATCTACACTATCTGAGGATGCTACCATATAAATATGACCAATCATGGCTTTGCTGTTCTTGAGAAGAAGATTTTTAAAATTATTCCTATATATTCCTATGTAAACCTTTGATCGCTCATTGTGGCCCCACCCGACCCCCGGGGGTCATGATTTGAACAAACTTGAATCTACACTACCTGAGGATGCTTCCATGTAAATATGACCAATCATGGCTTTGCTGTTCTTGAGAAGAAGATTTTTTAAAGATTTTTCCTATATATTCCTATGTAAAACTTTGATCGCCCATTGTGGCCCCACCCAAACCCCGGGGGTCATGATTTGAACAAACTTGAATCTACACTACCTGAGGATGTTTCCATGTAAATATGACCAATCATGGCTTTGCTGTTCTTGAGAAGAAGGTTTTTAAAGATTTTTCCCATATATTCCTATGTAAAACTTTGATCGCTCATTGTGGCCCCACCCGACCCCCGGGGGTCATGATTTGAACAAACTTGAATCTACACTATCTGAGGATGCTACCATATAAATATGACTAATCATGGCTTTGCTGTTCTTGAGAAGAAGATTTTTAAAGATTATTCCTATATATTCCTATGTAAATCTTTGATCGCTCATTGTGGCCCCACCCGACCCCCGGGGGTCATGATTTGAACAAACTTGAATCTACACTATCTGAGGATGCTACCATATAAATATGACTAATCGTGGCTTTGCTGTTCTTGAGAAGAAGATTTTTAAAGATTTTTCCTATATATTCCTATGTAAAACTTTGATCGCCCATTGTGGCCCCACCCAACCCCCGGGGGTCATGATTTGAACAAACTTGAATCTACACTACCTGAGGATGCTTCCACATAAGTTTCATATTTTCAAGCACAGTGGTTCTTGAGAAGATTTTTCTAATGATGCCATTAATTTTTCACGAATTCTTAATTATCTCCCCTTGGAAGAAGGCGCGGCCCTTCATTTGAACAAACTTGAATTCCCTTTACCCAAGGATACTTTGTGGCAAGTTTGGTTGAAATTGGCCCAGTAGTTCTGGAGAAGAAGATGAAAATGTGAAAAGTTTACAACAACGACGACGCCAACGCCAACGACAACGACGACGACGACGACAGACAACGGACAAATTTTGATCAGAAAAGCTCACTTGAGCCTTTGGCTCAGGTGAGCTAAAAAGCTCATAATTGTACAAAGATGTAAAAAATATTTGCTATCAGTTCACCTAATCCATTATCTAGACTACCTCCAGTTATTAAATGAAGTGAACTGATCTAAATGCACATGCAAGTCTAAGTAGGATTGTTGTTTGAGTTTCATAATTAAGGATAAATAATACTTACAAAATTTAAATATCTTTGTTTAAATAGGAGCCTCTCTAACTAAAGAAGTGATATTTGTTTAGTTGAACAACTTTATTTCTGACCAAGCTACAAAATTTGGTGAAAAGTGGGAAAATGTAACTTTATAGCTAAAAAAATTATTTTTGAAAATTTAAGAAATATATGAATTTTTGTTACTGAAAAGTTTCTAGGAACATTTTCTAGAGTCTATTTTTACATTTTACATAATTAAAATTTTCTAATTAGATCTTGATTGAAAGAAATAATGAAAAAATAGCAATGTAACTCTTCTGTATGGGAGATAAGAAAAATTGATGTGGTATTGTACCTTTAATTCATTCATATAGACAGATTCCTTACTGTTTACCTTATTCTTTGCATTTAAAGATTCGACAAGTCTATTAATTTAATCATGAACATACGTCAAACAATATCATATATACATGTATAAGCTTTAAGATACAAAGTATGTGTTTAAAAATATCATTTTTTTTTCTTTACAGAATATATTTTGTGACAATTTTACATTATTTTTGTGTCAGATCACAGAAATTGCACTTGCATGAATTTATGATCTAACACAACCAACAGTGAGAAATTAAACAAAACAAATAAAGAGAAAGTTACTATATGCTACATGGAAAGTAAGAAATGCTGTAAAAATTATCTGAGTTTATCTATGGTTATTTATTTAAATCTTAACAAGACTATTTCTTTCTTAATCAATTAGAAAAAATGAAAAATTTACTTCATGCAAGCATATTCAATTCCCTTTATGCCCTAAAGAAGGAAAAAGTTATCTTCCCTCACACAATCTAAAACATCATTGAAAACACAGAATTTGTTGTCCCTTACATAAAATCTTTATTTTTAAGCTAAATTAAAATCATGATAAATCATTTTGTGAAAATAAATAACACTACCACAAAGTAATGCTAACTTTATGACCTTCCTTGAAGTCATATCTGCATGTCATTCTGCCCACCATATTATAATTCTTTTGAAAATTACTTCAAGATGCTTTTTTAATACAATAGGAAAAGATTAAAGTTATTATTGTTATCCTATAAGCACTTTACTCTAACATTACTATTTTCAACATTCTTCATTTCTTTGGAACTGTCAATTTACTTTATAAAAGATAAAAGGAAGTACATGTGCATGCTGGCACAATTAACTTTGAAAGCATTATATTCTTATTTATACATGTAGGTTCAAATATATTAATTTTACAAGGGGAACATGGACTTAGATATGAGCAGACTGACAGAAAAACAAAATCATGAAACGAAAAGACCCTTAGCAAAAACAAATGCTTTATTTGCATTGATTTTTAATTTTATTTGTCTTGAAAATACATTGAACATTGATTATGCATTCATTTTTGATTGAATACATTTCAACAATCTTCAAACCATTGATTTTGGAATGATTGAAATGTGATTTATTTATTTAATGCTGTTTCAATGCATTTATTATGCATTTATTTTGAATTGATATGATGTCATACCAATAACAATCTAAACATCAAGTGTTCTCTTTGGTAAATCCATGATTGAATTTGTATTTATTTTCTGAAGCATTGATTCAGAAATAAATGGTAAAGTATAACAGAATTTACTTCAAGTTTTCCAACTATACAGTACACATTATATAAAAAGTAACGTACATTTAATCACGATCATAGCGATTTGGTGATGGACACACATACTTTTGGTCATTAATAACTACAAAATTGTTAACATTTAATATAGACTGAATAGGTATAAAATCTACATCATCACTTGTATCAACTTGCCAGACACATCCAACGGATTGTATTTTGGGGAGTAGTTTTACTTTTGCTAAGTTTACTACTCTATTCTGTTCCTCAGACTGAATGAAAAACAAAACGCTTCCAAATTTTATGCTATCCCCAGTAATGTATGTAATGACATTTTGTTGACGTTTCTTTAAGCGGTCATATGCCTGTCCATAGACATAAAATCCCTTCTTATACATATTTATTCTAATAAAACATTTGACTAACTCATTATGCACACCAAATTTAAGAGCACACTGTCTGAATCTGTTAATTGTTTATTAGATGCATTTCCAATAGGTCTAATGCCACTTTCTATTTCTGTAATATATTTATAGCGACCTGCTACAGAGTCAGTCAGTTCATTATACAATGAAACAATTTCTTCTTCATCATCATACTCTTTCAGAAACAATTCACGAAGGACAGGTGGTACCTTTAACATACAAACAATATTTGTTATTTGAGTTTCAACCCCCTGCGTTCCATGTATGTGTTTCACAATAAAACCATTCAAATCTTCAAAAATAAAACAATTATTTACATATAATGGTCCGGTGTGTCGAACACAATCTGTTAAATGTACTAATTGATGAACATTCAAGGTCATAAACCTTTCACCATAGAGAACTTGATAGTTCTCAACAAATAATAAGAGAGCAGATTCTACTACTAGCAATTCTTCTTTGCTTATACCTTCTTTTGACAATATAAAAAAAGATCTAGCTAATAAGCAAAAATGCACAAAATATTCTTGAGTCAAAACATTTCTCAAGATTGGTATTCCCCAATATAATATAAAATTTCTGAATTCTGATGACTTCCAGTGAGTGAGTTCATCCAATGTCTTTGGAATTCTTGTTACATACAGTGTTGGCTTTATTTTGTTCAAGAAAGAATTGACATCATTGCATTTCACAAAGAAAGAAAAAATTTCAGTTTTGTTTTTCTTATGAAACCATAATATTAATAATTGTTTACAAACTCCTAAACAAATGCCATGCATATAGTCTATAACACAACTGTAAATAGGATTAAAATTATTTAAATACATAAACCAAAATTTTCCTTTGTGGCCATTTACTGTAGTTTTGGATTCACGATTTCTAATTTTTGCTGATGCTAACTGAACATCTCGTTTCACAGTTTCTGGTGTTCGGGGAGGGTACTTGGGTTGTTCCTTAAATGGATACACATGTGAAATCCCTCCTGATTCATGTTTAAATGTTTCACCTTTCTGTAGGCAAAACCAGCAGCTATAATCTCCATTAAACTGGTTACAGTTGTAAACTATTGCTAGTGCTGGAAGATCACATGTGCATGTTAACAAGAAACATTTACAGTCAAATGTGTTTTCATAATAATCACAAAATGTGTGACCTTTACTTCCAAGGTCATTCAGTTCCTCATATAGTGGTTTTAGAAAATACCACATCTGTGGCTTTCGACAGGAGATCCAAACACAATAAAACAGAGCATAATTTTTTTTCTTTCTTTGTGCAATGGGAAGCTCATTAATAAGCATATACACAGGCCAGATGCTAATGTTGGATGATTTGAACAAAGGAGCACCATCAGTATTAAGTGAAAAAGATAAATTGTTTGGAGACGATAAAACACCATCATTTTGAAATAAGTGTTTGTACAATAACCCATCATAAATATCAGAAAGTTTATCTGCTTTATTGCTTTCAAAATGCTCAAATTTATGTTTTCGCACCATGTCACAAAATTCCTTATTCTTCCATAATGCTTGCAGTTGGGATAAAAGTTTGAGTTGCATAAAGTATGCCCTAGCCCCAGATTCCGTCAATGATTTATTACACAACGGACAGTTTTTCTCATTCTTGCCAACTATTTCATAACAAGAGTTGCAGTGATATGTCAATGTTGGTATCAAACAATCTGTGAACAATCTGATTGTCTTCCTGAAATGGTATAGACTCCCAGATAAAGTATGTCCTAAAGGTAAAATACAAGCCAAAAGTCGAAGTAAGTACGATATTGCTTCATCAGGCAATCGAAATCTAATCACAAAGCAGCATATCAGCAAAATTACAACACCAAGAGTATAGGGTGATCCTTCAAACAGGGGATCTGTAAAGCGGTCTTCTTTGGACTTGGAATCATCAGGTTTGGGTACAGAATTTTCTATATCATTGAATATGAAATTTGTAAATTCATCGACAAATCCTACATCGTCTTCAATATCAATCTCATTTTCATCACACAATAAGTCACTGTCCCTTAATTTTGCCTCCTCAAGAAGTTCATCAAGTACTTTGTCACTTTTAGGGTCAAACACTTCATTAGGTATATCAGGAACATTGTTGGATACCGAAGTTTCTCTTTCCTCTTCATATGGTTCATTTTGATGCAAAAATTCAGCATTTTCTTCAGATTCATCTAATTCTGCTGCAGTATTTTTGATTTCATCACCGTTGTTAACATTTTCCACAAAATCATCCACTGCAGTAATTTCATGACTTTTATCATTAGGGCGAAGTTCATTTAAATTATAACCCACATTTGAATCTACACTTTCAAGTCTCTCTTTTTTAATATGAAGTGCCATTGGAACATCTTGATCACATAAAACATCCTCAGTTTTCTCAATGTAGGTCTTATTGTATGCACTGGTACTTGTGTCTTCAATGTCATGAATCTATATGGATAATAATAACAGTCACTTGAAAAAAATACATCTTATAATATATACATGTACACATTAAAAAAAACCATACCATACATTTAGATATTATTTTTTACATATAGATATATTTGAGGGAGAGCAATTAAAACAATGTAAAAGAAAATGTTTAAAGTCCCTACTTTAATGTATTCATCAATGTCATATAATAAATAATATAGTCATGCATGTGGAGAGAGGGGTTAATTTATTATGATAAATACCTTAAGACCCCCCCCCCTTTCTCTCTCTCTCTTCCGCTATTAAAAGTATCAATTCATTTATTTAAGTTCTTTGAAATTTTAGTTTTGATGCCCAGTGGAAAGTAAATATTTGTTTAACTCTTTTATTTTTTTCCCCTTTATTTTTCTTGACATTCATGCGTTTTAAATTTAATTCTTTATTGCATAATACACCCATATGGGTCAAGCAATACAATTCATGATTTAAAAAAAACAAAGAACAATGAGTGTATTTATACAATAGCCGCAATTTAAGTAATTTACTCCTTATATGTTACACCAATGTGGATCTTTTATTTCTTAATTCTAATGATTGTTTTATAAAAGTGCAAATTAACAGCCGTACGTAAATTAATAAGGTGTGTAACCCCCCCCCCCCCCCCTCCATATATAAATATGATTACGCCACTGAAATATGCAATATACATATAAAGGAAATAAGTAACCGAAATACCTTTCTTTTATGATATGGACCTCTTTTCTTCTTACACGATTCTTCCATTTTTACCACTGCTGTTTAGGATTAAGATAATTCATCCCAGATGCTCTGTGTGCACTTAATGTCCGTTGAATGGTTTTATTGTTTCCATAATTTTTACGATGTTTTCTAAGGTTTGTAATGTCTTTATAGTTAAAAAGGAAAAAGTTTTCATTACAAAAAAAAAAATTTCAAAAAGCTGACATTAACTCAAAATAATAATCTATATGTATATATTTTAACGGCAGTCTTATATTGCTGGTTATTTAGTGTTGCCCGTTTGTAAAGCATGCAGCGGGAGGCTGATAAAAATCACGTGATTACTTTACGTCACTTTATCAGCCATTTCAAATTCTGCTGGCGCTGCATGCAGGCTAGAAGCCATGGCGTACTTTGATGGAAATGATCTACATTTTGTTGTGTTCTTCCCTGTGGACAAAACTGTTCATATTATGGCAAAAAGTCGTGTAGAATTTAAGAATGAAGAAGAAGGCAGTGTTGTTGTTCTGTGGCAGACAAGTGATATTGAAGATGATGGAAAGATGGTGTTCAAGGAAATGCCATACAATGGATACATTGTTTCTCTCAGGAAGTAAGTTTCGTGTTATTTCTTTTTTTCAAAATTTATTCTAAATCACTAATGATTTACACAAAGGGTCTACATCAAAATTTATTATTATATGTCTTGGAAATCGTGTATTACGACATAAAATAACTGTCATCAGTTCAGTGCAAAGGTACAGCAGCGGATCATATTACATTGAAAATGGCAGGCATAAACAAAATACGTGCCAGATGTAAAAATGACATCAATAAATTTTTATATGTGTATTATATTTTTATGGGTATTTGCATGTTTATGTACATCATTTGTTAATAATAAACAAAATTAATGATGTACATGAACATGCAAACACCCATGAAAGTTTATAAACAAAGTGGAGAACTATCTGACACCAAGCTTATATACAGGGATAACTTGAATGCAACGCTTGGATTTGACCAATGTTGTGTTTACAGCATTATTTTACCCACCACTGCGCATTCTGTGGAATTTCAGAGAGAGGGAACATGCCAAGTATTAAATTTCACTCTCGAAGCAAGTCTTAATAATATACAAAGAGGTAGAAAATGCTTGCCACCACATGCTATCTGATCTAAGTTTATCTATGCTGTTTGTGTAAGCAACACTGCTGGTGTCCACTGCTGGGCAGATAGTGTAACTATAAACTAATAAATATTCAGACAGACACAGATGTTAATGTGAATAAATTAATATCTTACTTCAAGCTGAAATTAGCACCACATGGCATATCTGTTAGGCGGATCCAAGATAAGCCCTGTCAGGCTCCCCTTGATAGTGTTTTAATTATCTCAGGTTTATGCTGCTGTTTGTAAATTTATGCAACTCTTTTTGTTTGAAAATACATATGTAATATTTAGTTAAATTATTTATGATTAAAATATTTTCAAAATTAAGACATTTCAATTCTCACAAAAGGGTGTTTTAATAACAAATGTAGATTTGAAAACTGTTAAATGAATATCACTATAACAAATTCAATGAATCTGTTTGCTATATTTTTTTTGGGGGGGGATATCAGTAAGAATATTGTCAGGCCTCTAAGTGGCCTCTAAACTTTAGGCCCCAGCTGGCACCTTATAAAAAAAAATATAGTTGCCAATGCAAATTTTTAGTCGCCAGGCAATATTTCTGAGGTGCTGACTCTAAAAGTAAATAGAATATAGAGATCCATGACATGCCTAAGAAAACATGACATGTCCATTGCTA
This sequence comes from Saccostrea echinata, assembly GCF_033153115.1. NCBI lineage: Eukaryota > Metazoa > Mollusca > Bivalvia > Ostreida > Ostreidae > Saccostrea > Saccostrea echinata. The sequence continues at coordinate 863,671 of NW_026889798.1, read as the reverse complement.
AAAATATTTTTCTCTAGTTTTAAATTTCTTTATGCTTTTTCAGAAAAATTGTTAAAAATGTGAAAATTTCCGGGACTCGACGATCACCAAGTCAATTTAAAATGGTCGCCAATTTGCCGACTAATTGAAAAATTTTAGACGCCAATCAAAAATTTTAGGCGCCATGGCGACTAAATTAGTCGCCAATTAGAGCCCTGATAGTGCTTCTCAAAATAATCTATCTTGAAATGCTTCTTAAAATTATTTTTCATTTTAGGTCTGCAAAAGTGCCGTGGATTTGATAAGCAAATTAAAGAAGAAGTATTTGCAAAATCTCAGGAGAAAGAAACCTCAACTTTAGTTGAAGCCATGAGAAAATTATCAGAAGAAATGAGAAAAAGTGGGAAGAGAGGATCCAGTCTCAAGCTGAAAAGAGTGCTTGAGGAAGAAAAGGATGATGGGAGTAGAAAGAAGACAAAGAAAACACAGAAAAATAAACATGATAAACCTGAAACCACCTCTTCAGCAAAAACAAATACTAGCAGAGCAACGAAACTTAACGATCTAAAACTGAAAGAATTAGAAGCTTTTGCAGGAATACAACAGAGGCCAGTCCAGTCACCAAGTAAACATTACCCTGTAAATCCTCCATCTACATTAAGTTCCAAAAATCAAAGAAAAACTCCAGTCAAGTCCCCAAGAAAAACACCAGTTAAGAAATCACCAGTCAAGTTCCCAAGAACTCCAGTCAAAGAAACTCTAGTCAAGTCCCCAAGAGAACTCCAGTCAAAACTCCAGTCAAGTCCCCAAGAAGAACTCCAGTCAAAACTCCAGTCAAGTCCCCAAGAAGAACTCCAGTCAAATCACCAAGAAAAACTCCAGTCAAGTCCCCAGGAAGAACTCCGGTCAAAGAAACTCCAGTCAAATCACCAAGAAAAATTACAGTGCAGTCACACAAGAAAACTAAATTCAAAACTGTTGAATCACCATCCAAAAATTTTGAATCACCCCCTGCAGTAGAAACATCCTTCATAATAGGGCAGGGACTGGGAATCCTTAATGAAGATACCAGTATGAATTTTGCTTTGGACAATGGCATAGAGACTGAAAATGTAAGTAAAATTTGATTTTATTGATATCATCAAATAATCAAATCAAAGTCCATTTCTTTGACCTACTAGCATCTTTGAATTTTGCTTTAAGTTATTCCTAATGTGTAAAGATTATGGTAAAAATGTTTAATTTTTGTGTTTTTGCAGAAAGTTAATTTTTAAAAAATAAATTCACTTGTGTATTCTCAGTGTTGGTGACCTCTTAATTCCTTAAATGATTTGCATTTCAGATGCTTGATCCATCTTTCCCTGAATATGGGTATAATGCTGCTAATGCAACACCTTGTTTTCAAACCAGGACAACTCAAGGTGGCAGTTCAAATTTCAGCATTCTCTCTGGCCCATATCCACTGGACAATCTCACAGGTATTTGCATTATTAAAAGTAAATTAAATTGATTGTTTAAATATGATGTTTCATGTTGTATATTCATGTTTAGTGTGTATTTCTACTTTTTTCTACAAGGGTACTACAGAGGATTGCATTATGACCAACAATGTCAAATCCTGTCATTCCTAAACGTTCTGACAGATACACTACAGAATTACACCTATGGAACTAATTATGCACCAATCCTTGGAACACCAGGTCCATCATCAGATCCATCATGTTCACAGGATGCTACCCCCTCAGTGGAAACTCCAACTGTTAAAGAACCTGTAAGTAGGATGTACTTATAGCTGTCTGTTCTATTTCTAATATTTTCTTTATGATGCTTGTAAACATGACAGTGGTATTAATTTCAATATGTTTGTAATCAAAAAATAATATGCCAAAATAGAAAATCGTGAAATTTGAAACAAATGGAATTCCAAGACATCAACAGTAATTAAGAAAATGTGTTCTATTAGTCATGACAAATACACATGAATATATAGTGTGTTTTGTTTTGTAGCGTTTGTTGCCACTGATTAATGATGAGAACAACACATTTGGAGATGTCCTTGTAAATCCATCAAACCTGATGACAGCCGAAATGAAGGCTTAAACAACTTCTACAACAAAAAATGGTGGCATTTATCTACTAAATAAAGTCGTGGAGATGGTATTTAAAAAGGAGGAGTTGTGTAAAAGTAAAGGTCTAAAAGGTCTGGACCAACACAAATTGGAAGCAATCCAAGGTACTAATCGAAACATCATATATTTCAAATGGTCTTCAGCTCTCATTTCTTTTTCTTTTAAAAGATTCATTTATATGTCAAATGATAAATATCTTATATTTATTTTTTTCTTTCAGAGTACATGCACTCTAAGTGCAAAAAATTGCAGTTGGATCCTGTGCCACCGAAAATCTTTAACAAAACTATTCAGAACAAAATTGGAAATCTTAGGCACGAAACTAAAGGAAAAACCAGTCTAGTTGGGAAAAAAGGTGCAACTAAATCCAGTTCCACAAAGAGTACCGATAATCAACAAAAAAATCCAGAACAAAATGAGAAACAATAATAGACATGGAATTAAAGAAAGTGTGCTTGAAATTGTGCCTTTGTGATATAAAGGATTAATGTATCGAATCACCCTTATTGTGACAGTGATTTATCGGTTTCAATCATTCTTAATTCATAGGATGTTAGTTACATTTACTTGGATTTAAAACTGTACTGGTGAATCTTTTAAGATAAGTATTTAAAATTTCTGAATTGGTAAAGATACATGTAATAGATTATTAGTAATGTTCGCATTGAGTGTTCAATATTTTTTCTCGCTGTTTCTCAATATTTAATGCTTGATATTGTTTGTTTCTGTGCATTGATTTTCTATTACTTCTTGAGTTTTATAACATCACATAAATGTTTTTATATGTATTACTTTTACATTTTTCTGTGATGTCACAATAATGCTAAATGACATCAGATAAATGCTTTATAGTATTTCATTTATTTTTGTATTGATTTTGCATTTTTCTGTGATGTCAGAGTAATCCTTCATCTCATTTACATATTTCGCTAAAATCAAGACATGTTCAATCAAAAATAAATACAAAATAAATCATCATGCAATGTTCAATGCTATTTAAATGCTTTTCTTTCATGCCATTTAGCAAGGAGGCACAGTTGATTCCTTTACAAATCAAAAAACAATGAAAATCCAATGCTCAGAAAACAACTACAAAATAAATCAAAATTCAATGAATTTGTTTTTGCTAAGGGGATCAATTAATCAAATCATTACATGCTAGAATTCAAAGATTAAACAAAAAATAAACATAATTGTAAATCACTAAAACCTCTGATAATTCCTGCCCTTTGTATTTTTCTGTAATTTCTCTCCTATCTAAAACATCAAAAAGTGAAGAAAAATACGAAAGAAAACTTGTCAATCATTTACAATAACTTCCTTATCTGTGCAGCAGACATCATCTACATGTATATCAAATCTGTTGGAACTTCCAATTCACTTCAAGCTAACCATGGTATTTAAGATATCAATGTTTGAAATATTGAAGTTCAATAGTATTAATTGCATAACAAAATGTTTATCTTAAATAATGTTGTCCTCCAATAATTTGGCTGCCATTATTTGAATTTCAAACAGGCAGACACAAAAGTACTTCATGCGCATGTAAGTTAAGGCCAGATATAGGCGTTTCTATGCAAATGAACTAATAAAAACGCATAAGAGGTATATTAATTATTCAGAGAAAGTTTTGATTCATTTTCTTATGCATATTTAGTACCCACGATATGTTATAGCCAGTACACATCATGACGTCATATTATGACGTCACTGATCTTCCTTACTGGAGGTAATAAAACACCTCAACAAAACAGCATCGGCGCAAGGGATTACCCTATTTATTTTTACATAAAAATTGTATAATACTAAGAATAATATTCTATAGATTATTAAAACTAGTGCACAAATCCTAGGCATTTTCTCATTTAATCGAAATTTGAGGAAACTTATACCGGACTGTACATTTTTACCCTGATTCAACTTAAAACTTCACAAATAGAAATTATACAACTGAGCTGTTGATATTTGTGCAGCAATACCAGCAAACTTTGGAATATTTTGCTTTTAAATATACCTTGTTTCAGTTAAATAAAATAGAGCAAGCCCTTGCGCCGAAGCATTTTTGTTGATGTCTATTATACTTGTGTGTAGTAAAGAACAATGACGTCATTATATGACGTCATAATGTGTACTGGCTATCTCATATCATGGGTACCAAGTATGTATTAGACTATAAGTTTTAACTTTCTCTGCATAATAGATATAGTCCTTAGGCATTTTAATTAGATTATTTGCATAGAAATGCCTATGCCTAGCCTTAACTCACCTGCGTGATAATTTTTTTTAAAAAACATGCAGTACTGAAATTGGGCCATCCTTAAAAAATTGTTTGTTTGGAATTGCCGCCTATGGGTTTCTAACCAAGGAGGGAGGGAGTGAGCGCAATGGAAATATTGAGTACTCAGAATGTACATAAAAATAATAAATAAGATCTTTGCATTTCAATCAATTGTCTATTAACTATGTACATGTATCTGCAAGCAACTTTGTTTATATTATAAACAACTTACACTGTAACAAAATAATGTGATCGGTATATCTCTCTGTGCATATTAGTCTACCATGTTGACGACACAATAACAAGTTACTCTTTCCCATAAAAATTAGGCCCCACCACCTTATATATAACTTTCCTTTTGCTGCATTATGAATATTCATGATTTATTTGGAACATATCGGTACTTTTCACATTGTTTATAGAAATTGATAGGTGTTCCAAATAGGTGTGTATCAGTTCATCAAACTGACGCACCTTAAGTCCTTTTAGCAGGGAATCTGTCTTTTTAGGGTGATTTTCAAGAAATCAGCAAAAAATATCAATTTACTCTTAACTAGTGAAAAATCAGTAAGGGTATAATAATGATTTCTATAAATGTGCTATTAGATGTATGTCCTTCTACAATAAAGATAATGAATTGAAATTGATTTTTTTCTACACTGTAGATGTAAATATTAGTGATAATTACCCAGTATATAATTACTTATACAGTTAAAAGAATGTTCAGGCAAACACAAAACAATACTTTTTGACATGATTATAATTAAGTTTGACCTTTAAATATAGAAAAAATCCTTGTAATTACATCAAAGTGTTTCAAAGGTGTTTTGTATTTTTTTTCTAAGGATTAAGTGTGTGTAAATACAATGAAAGTTAGGTAAGGCTATCTTTAAATTAATATTTGTCTGTCCTTCCCTGACTTAGGGTAAAAACATTCATTCAGTAGGTAAGTAGGGATTTTTTTTCCAGAAAATTTCAACATCAATGCAGAATTTCTAAAATATATTTAAAAAAAACTTGTTGACAGGATGAGAAAATTCTAGAATGAAAATTTTAAAATTGATCATTTTCTTGAGGTAAAACAAAATTGACATGAGCCATTCTGAGCCAGTCAGTCGGGAGAGGGCAAATTTTTAAAAATGGATTGAGGTAAATTCTCAAACAGCTCTTAAAGTATTACCTTTCCCTCTGGCCTTTGCATATATCTTTAGTGGTACATATTTCTTATTTGTTTTTAGTTTCTCCAAGTGACCAAGTGTGAATTGTTGGGGGTTCTCTATTGCTTCAATACCACATTTTCCCATTATGTAGGGAAGGAAAATAACCTTCCCTCTGAACACGTCACTAATTTTGGACATCCAATTTTCCGCATTATCGCTGTAGCTGGTTAGGATTTTCAGACAGCCACTAAGTCCATCATCCGTTGGGAAGGCTCTCTTCAAGGCCCTATTTTTACCATCCATTATATGAACAATCAGTTCCTGCAATGTTAAGCAAACACATGTATATACATATACCATACATGCATGTTAGTGAATTTCTGAATATAAGAAAAAATTAAAATTTTTTAATGTCTTTCAGCTTATACAATTCTTCATTAACAACTCTTGTTGACATGTATATGTGTGCAAAAACATGTACATTGTATATGAGGAATGGCCATTTACTTTGTGTCAATTTATGTTTCACACTGTTATTATGACAACAAGTAACTGTAACATAAACTCAATCCATAGTCTCTCACTTTTGAAATGCTCCTATCTGGTTTTGGTTTATGCTTCAGGTCTTTGAGGGCCATACTTCTTTTTTAGGAATTCCAGACTTTCTTTGCAACCTTAAAAGATTTACTTTAAAATGACTTCACACTAACAATAGAAACCAGGGATGGGGTCAATTACTTTAAAAAGTAATTAATTAAATTACAATTACTTTGACTTTTTCTTCAATTAAATTACAATTAAATTACAGGCTTTCTAAGATGTGTAATTAATTAAGGTCTTCCGTTTCCAACGGAAGACCTTCTACTGATTCTGATGGTTAAGATTATTCTTATTATTCTTTTTTTTTTTCCTAGACGCCAACTTTGAAGCTTCATATCTTCCTCATTTCTGAACGGATTTTGTTCAAATTTTCAGAGCTTTTAGACTTTGCAAAACACTCTCAGAATACTGTAATACAATTCGGAAATTACCTTCTGTTCACGAGTTATTCTCCTTTGATTGAAATTTTTATGCCTCTGGTTTCCAGACAAAGGCTCTGAGACTGTAATAATTGGAGCACAAAACCCTTTGAAATTGAAAAGAAGAATCATTGAAGTTGTGCACATCGGTTTTTGTTTTTTGATTTTTGCATTAAAAATGGCGCTAGAGAGGGGTCAAAAGTTAGAACGCGGAAAAGAGCAAAAATTTTGACATATTTTCCTTTATATCTTTAAAACTAAAAATATTTTGTTAAAACATGTAGAATAAAAGTTGTGCATAATAGCAAGAGCTTTCATTTGATATCATTTAAAAGGGGCTGGCCCCTAAAATTAGGGATCTAGAGCCCTTGAAAGTTTTCGCTTTATAACTCAAAAACGGTAAATATTTCGATATGGCTTTCGGAATTAAAGTTGTTCTTTAACACCTTATTGATCTCATACAAATGTTGTTTTGTTCGAGTATTGCGTAATATGTCGTAATATGTAGGTAAAAAGCAGGTCCCGTAAACAGGTAAGCGTTTTCATTCGACAAGTAAATCGGAACTCTTCATGTGTATAACTTTAACAAACTTGCAATAAATTATATACCCTACTGTATTTAATGCTAATTTTCTTCTAAATAAGGTTTTAAACGTGTTCTGTGGTTCACTCATAAATTATTCTTTACAACTTTCTTTTCTTTTTTAATTTAGATTTAAAGGGAACACGTCTTCAAATAAAGGAAGGAATTAAATGTATCTATATAACTATATAAGTAATATTAAACTTTAAGCATCGAATAATTAATGATCATTAACAGTACGCATTTCCCCATGTTCACCTAAATGTTTTTAGTTATGTAACACAACCCCGATCCCACGTTGCCGAGGTCACCATCGACCAGCCACCTGCGGTCATAAACCATGTAAACAAAACAAATATCTGTGAAGACTGTGATCACGTTTTAAATCCATCGTGTAGAAACAACAACTAATGAAACATTGTGTTTTTTAAATTTATATTGAATCTTTAAGATAACTTAATCTCATCTTTGATTTAATCTTAATTTCAAACACTAGTGCATAAAATCATTTAAAAAAACAAACAAACAATTTATTTCTCTGTCCCGTGTAATTGTATTCTATTTCAATTGTAATTGAAAAGGTGCTAAGGCAAATAATTGCAATTAGTGATGCAAGTATTAAGTATTAATACTTGTGTAAAGTATAATTTTTACTATCAGTCTCCTAATTGTTTCTTCATTTAATTTTTCAATTAAATATTAAACTACATGTATATACATCAAATGATACTTTTAAACATACAATAATTCACGCCTTCTTACGGCACAGTTTACATTCTGCTCTGTCGCTTTGTAACCCAGTCTTCGTGCACACGTGGCCGCAGAGAGCCGGGGTCATATCGGTATTAAAATACATTGTGTACTCATAGCGATTAATGGAAAATTGGGTTTGAAATCATTTCGAATCTTACATATTATTTTATTTTACTCTATCTCACGCTTATTTTTATCAATCCTTACCGCCCGTGCATTTATTCATTTCAAGTTTTACACATTTTAATTGCCGACTTAACCATTAAGTTTGCAACAATTTATTTTTCTGTCTCGTGTTTTAAACTGCATGTACACATATATGATAATTGTAAGTGGAGGTGACTTTTTCAATTCTCGGCATCCTCACATGTGATTTCGGAACCTTAATTGACATTGTGAGGATGAATTCTCGGGAAAATCGAAAAGTTTTACGGATACATACATACATACATACATGCATGCAAGTACAGAACATGCTCTTTTTATAAGCACGATCATGAATTCGAATGTACAAGTGTACATGTATATGCAAGAGCGCCCCAAATGTACGCATATCGAGTGTTTAAAATACAGAGAAATACAAAATCCCCGGTCTCTGTTTTACATTATCTTTGTAACAAAATATTGGTTAATCTGAAATCAATTTTATTGATCTATAGCTTATTTTGAAGTAAATTATCGGTCCAGTGAGTTGATAATGAGTTGTTTTTATAACGAGTACATTTAGAGTATTCCGAATCACTTTTTACATTTTGACGGTAAACGATTTTATTAACAAGTTTATAAATGGTTGGTTGGTATTAAAGGAAAGCCAATTCAATGAAAAATGAAATCTACATTACACGGCGAGTCTATCTACGATACAGCGGCCTTGACAGGGGTTATATTTACATCACCTTTTTAGTGTATTGCAGGTCACTTCCGGGTATTTCGAATCACCAGGTAAATGGCTAAAAACAGTCAGATAACAACATTATAATTAATGAATTAGTTGGTATTGTTTACCAAAAGTATCAAAAAATAAAAAGAATTATTTTCTTGTTGAATGTTGTTGGTTTTTTTTTATTAAGTTATTAAAGCCCCCCCCCCCCCCCCTTCTGTAGACAACACTATAAAACAGCGTTCTCAGAGGCGGATCATGCAGAAAAGCAAATACCAACAGAATATTTACTTTCTGAAATTACCTGATTGTAAATTATTGTCCTGTAAATATAATCATGATAATTATGTAATTTTTTTTTTTACCTATGTGATTTTTTTAATGCAAATAATTAACATTGAACTGTCATAATTCTACGAGTAGGCTACCAAATAATGATATAATGGTGATAAAAAAAATTGTGAAAAGGAATTAAACCAACTCATGTTTAGATTTCATGATTATCAAGAATGACGTATATCACTGCATACGTGTACTTGTACATATCAACATTGATCAACACTGATCAAGTGTATACCGGGACCCGGGATAGTCTTATTATAGCTCTTGCTTTGTCAAATCATTACTTTCATACCCCTTGCATTAAAGAAAAACAATGTTATAAAAAAAATAATAATCTGACATATAACAAGTATACATGTAGCGTGTGCAATTTATTTGGCTAGGGGCATGTACACACGTGGTTCGAAACTATAGGGGGCTACAAATGCGGCCATAACTAGTATATTTTTGAGGTGTTATAAAAAAACAAATAATACTCACAAAAGCTTATAAAATTGCCGTTCTATCGATACCTTATATGCCATGTTTCATCCACCAACAACGCCACGACATCGATGAGAAATACCATGCAACGTTTCTACACGGGCATTTTCTTCGAAAAGGGTAGGAAGTTAATGAATTAAAATAATTAATTCTTTTAGTTAACGCATTATGTTTACCTCTTTATTTGTTGTATGCAATAAGTATAGACCTTACTAATAATGACTGTTTGGTTGTCACACCTGTGGATGTGTCGTGCGAGGTACAGCGGTAAGGTAAATTACCGAGAGTCGCGATATGCGGGGTGATTCGGAATACCCTAAATGATCTAACATGGGCCCACATAATACGACTAAATTCGTTTCATGAATGAACTGGTTCTTAACAAATATATGTACAGTATACAATATCTTTTCTTTAGATCTGTTTGTTTATTATTTTCAACCACAATCTGCAGTTACACATGCACAACGGCGCTACACCTGTCAATCAAAATCACTCGATATTGTGAACTCAGTCTGGTGTTACGGCAGCATTTCCGAAGTGATTCAAAATATTCTATCGGCTAATTCTAATTTTTCGCGTTGAATAATAATATTTTGGAACAAAGTTGGAATTAAGACTGGAGCTGCATGCTGTGAATTTATCACACCTGCAGTCTGCAGTCTATGTATATGAAGCATCTGTTGAGTAATGAATCAGAGAGCATAATATGCGGAACAAGTTTGATTGAGATTTTTACTTTTCCTTTAAGATAAAATGATTAATAACATAATTTATGCATCTAATAGATACATATCAATGTACATGTGTAGCTTTTTAAAAACAAGAATCTGTAATTGAAAATGTGAAAGTGAAGAGTTTAGGTAATAGTTCTTAACCAAAATTTAATGACAGTTCATTCCTTCCTAGTCTCTATATAACTTTTAATTACGGCCGTGCCCTCTCCCCTTCAATTGATGTCTTATACATGCTTTTAAATTCTGTTTATGTATCAAGAAATTTCCACAGGTACTTGTGGACAGGATCCCCCCCCCCCCAAATTCAACCCCTATGTTTGTTGGACATTTTTTTCCACAAATTATATTTATTTCACTTATTCATCATGTGTACCATAGGAAAAAATCGAGTACAAGTACCTGTGGAAATTTCTATTTGCCCCCCTCCCTCCAAAAAAACTGAAATTGCTTTCTACGGGCTTGACAAAAGGTACTTGTGGACAGACCCCCCCCCCCCTCCCCGATATTCAACTCCGGGGCTTGTTGGACATTTTTTCCACAAATTATATTTATTGCACTTACTCATCATGTGTACCATATGAAAAAATCATGAAAACCCCATTTGATAATCGTTCCACACAAAAAATGCCTCACTGTGTATAGTTAAAACATTAATTTTTCATATTTCTTGATGAAATTAACATTAAAAAAAGCAACACAAAATTAATACCGGATTGCATATCACTTGAATTTATCATAAAGCAGAAAATCTGTTCTGCGGGCTTCAAGGCCAGCTCAGGAACCTAAAGATGTCCTCATTTTCCAAGTCCAGTACAGAACGTAAAATAAATGAAATAAGTCACACGATCACTGGGATGAACTCAAAGAAAGAAGACTCTTGAGGAAAAGATATTTTGATTCGACTTATAGACTGAAATAAACCGATATTCTCTTTTTGCCACTCTTTCCTGGTGCCCTGGGACTCTGAATGTAGGATCAGTATTTTTTTCACAGGTCCGTTGTACGGATTGTACCGGGGGGGGGGGGACACCTTCTGAAAATAGTCTTTTGCTGTAGTTTTAATATGTAAATTTTGATTTAGTTGCTGCTTGCACCCTCCCCACTCTTTGTTTCTCTACGGTCATACATAGGCGAATCCCAGCAAAAATGTAATGACCCCCCCCCCCTCCAACACACACTTTCTTTTAAATATGTATTGCGATAGGACTTAAAATAGGAAAACATTTTCTGCATATCTCTACATCGAAAAATATAAAACAAATATTTTTTTTATATTTTCCTTTTAAAACAACATAGATAATTATGCATAGCTAATTAAATACTGAATTAAATATTTATCTTTGCAGACAATATGCTCTGGGTTATAGAACATGATGTGAAAGCGTATCGTAATGCACCTTGTAATCCTTTGGATTTTCAGATTTAAGGCCAATGCGAAAACCCAAAGACGCCGACATTTTTTTTATGCTACTGTAATCGAAGATCCGGGGGGCAAACAGTTTTTGTCCTGTCCACCTGTCTATTTGTCTGTTAGACTGTGTTAGCCTCTTTGTCCGCAAAAAACTATGCCCATAAAATTTGATTGGTTGGAACTACTGCTTTCATATTTCTTATGTGTATTCCTAGTAACAAGGACTTCCTTCAGGTACCAACATATTTGACCTCTTGACCTTGAACTTGGAGTTTGATCCTCTTTCGCAAAATTTTACCAAACTATAACCTTGGACAAAACTTTTGAACAGTTGGTGCTATGGCTTTTATACTTCACATCTGTATCCCTTGTGATAAGTCTCCTCCTTGGGTATAAATATGTTTGACCATTTGACCTTGATCTTGGAGTTTGACCAACTTTTAAACAACTTTAGCCTTGACAATAACTTTTGAATGACTAGTACTAGGGCTTTTATATTACATAGGTAATTTTCTTGTGATAAGGCCTGTCATTGTATACCTTTAATTTTGACCATTTTACCTTGACCTTTGAGTATGTCCTACTTTTGAAAAACTTTAGCCTTGGTTTTAACTTTTGAACAGTTGGTGCTAGGCTTTTTTAAAACTATATGTGTATTCCTTGTAACAATTAAGACCTTCCCTCAAGTACAAACAATTATGATCCCTTGACCTTGGAGTTTGACCTTTTAAAGAAATTAACCTTGGCAATAACTTTTAAACTGTTATATTCTTTGTTCAAGACCTTTATTTGGGTAATAACATTTTTTTTATCTTTTGATCTTGACCATGGAGTTTGACTTGCATTTGAGAAACTTTAACTTTTGCCATAAGATGCCATATGGGGGCATCAGTGTTTCAAAAATCACACGTTGTTCAGTATCCAAATCGGGCATAAAACATTTACAATGATCCTTTAAAGCAGTGAGTTGAACCTAATAAATTACGACTATAGAAATTATGATAATTTATTTCGATGTATGGTCTAAAAAAACGTTTATTATACCTCTGTGAAAACTAGCTTACAAGTGAAAAATCACTAGTAAAATAGAATTTGATTGGCCGAGAAAGTCACGTGTCCATCATGTTTGCCCTGCAACAAAACGTCGTGTTTCACGATTGTGACGTCACAATTAAACGAGTGAGGAGTTAGATTGTTTATAGCGACGCTTCTTACTTCGTTCGCGCGGTAACAACAACTAAAATTCACCCCAAAAAATAACCTTAATTAATGGAATTGCATACAGATAGTAGATTAAACGTTCTTTGTTAAAATGTTTGCACTTTTCAAAATTCGTTTATGGAAGTACAGCTAACATACGTCATGAGACATCACAGTCTAGACGTTCCAAATGTCTCGTGCTGTTTGAAGAGGCGGATCTTAAAATTAAGTGAACAATGCACTCGCCCAACGGTCGCACCGTCAACATATTATCGTTGATTGATTGTGTCGATTTAAATGTGTAAAAATGTAATGGTGTTTGAATGTTACTGGTGTGATCACACAAACTTGTCACATAGGAATTTTTTTTTTAATGAAACGAGGCTATTGGTGTACCTGTAACTTACATCTCTTTCATATCGTTCTCATCAAATGCATGTTTGCTTTATTCATTGTATCTCCTTTGTAATTCCTGCATTTTGGTTAATTCGGTATTATAAACAATTTATTGCATAATAGAGACATAAAGATTTCTTCGCAAATGAAAAATCATATTTCCCTCGGGCGTTGCCTTCGGGGAGTATGATTTTTCATGGGCGAAGAAATCTTCATGTTGCCCTCGCGGAATATGATTTTTTATGGGCGAAGAAATCTTCATGTCTCCCTCACTATCATGCAATAAATGCAAACTGTGAACTTGTCAAGTCCGAAACACACAAAAGGGTATCGCTGATATCATACAGAGTGTATCATTGCCTTGATCAGGCCCATAGGAAGCAAATTCAGTTTTTTTTTTTTTTTTGGGGGGGGGGGGGGCACAGCCATACATTTTCAGTTGACAGTTGTGGGGGCACTACTACCATAAATTTCCTGACAAGCAAAAAAAGAAAGGTCACCAACTACCAAAAATTCCTTGAAAAGCAAAAAAGAAGGTTATCAGACGTTTTTATTGAGATGGCACAAGCTATAGTATCTATGTCTACTATTGTAATCTATATATCGGCAAAATTATTGGGGGGCACGCCCCCCTCGGTTCCTACGGCCATGATGATTAAATTTAGGGTCACTAAGGAAAGAATGTTTTGACTGGATGAATGGTCTGAAAGAACATGTGTTAACTTGTCGAGTCGGTTACACATAGATGGGGTTTTCTTATAACCAGAGTGTGTCATGGTTTGATGCAAGGTCATTTGAACGAGTTCAAGGTCATCAACGGAGAAACAACATTCCTTAACTGTCTTTCTACTGGTGAGACATTGCAAGTTGATACCCCTTACAAGATTGCTTATAACCTTAGAATGTGGCATGACCTTGACTCAAGGTCACTTCTTCCTGTTCGCAGCTCCAACGGAAGACCTACTCGTTGCTTTGCAACGAGCTCTGCTCTAGTTAAATTACAATTACTTTGCAAAAGTAATTAATTAAATTACAAATTACACTTTTAATTTTTTTGAAATTTTTATAATCCTTGTCAATGAATATACGGAACATCATCCATTGTATATAAACTCAGCCTCTGCACAAACAATACAAGAAATAATATGCTATATAGGCATTGTTTATCTTTGTGGTTTATTTACAAAACATTAAAGAGCTATCCAAGATCAGTTTGATGCAGTTTCCTCCACACAAAACCTACATGTACATTAATTGCATGGCTTATGATATTTGATTAAAAGTGGGTATTTTAATAGAGTAAAATGAGTCGCAACTGCAACCCATCTAATTAAATATTTCTTTTGAAATTAACCCAAACATCCTAAATTGCTATTAATGGTGAAAATTTTTACTTCATAAATAATACTTGTACAGAACATAACTTTTTTCAGATACAAAATTTATTCACTAAAAATCTGTTTAGATGTTCAAATAATTAACAAATTGCAAGATTTTCTTTTCTAAAGCTAGCGGAGCAGTTTTAATTGAAATAATTATCTCCAATGGCTTTGTCTTCTAAATCACGGAATGAATACCTCTTTAGAGGAGTTGATTTGTTTTGATTGCAATTTATAGCTGTAATTTGGAGTGCAATTATCTTTTCCAACAAAAGAGAACTTAATTAATGACACACACATTCTTTTTCTTTATTACCAACCAACAACAAATATTGAAATATAATAAATGTGTGTTTCATAGCTGAATAGCTGACCTAAGAAGGGGGATACAAAATTTGACAAACATAAAATAAAAAATTCAAATTTTACATAATGATTTAAAGGAAACTAGATTATTATTATCAAGCCAATCATTTATTTGCTTGTAAACATTAACTTAAGATTTTGTATAATTGAAGGACTGAGAATATGTTTTACAATAAAATAAAAGACTGTAAAATGGGGAGGTAGTGGTGACAATATATCATGAATGTGTATTATATAAAGTAATTGAATGTAATTGAAAAAGTAATTGAAATTACATGGTATTTTTTCAGTGTAATTAATTAAATTACAATTACAAGTAATTGAAAAAATGTTCAATTACAAATTACTTCCAATTACTTCAAAAAATGTAATTAATTACGGTCAATTACAATTACTTTTTTCAATTACCCCATCCCTGATAGAAACATAACACACATTATCAAAAACTTGTATTGAGACACAAATTCATACTTATCATTTTACTTTATCCTAGCAAAATCACTGTCTCAAAGATGTACTATTTGGAGAAATCCTTGGCCCTATGATCATGTTTGTTTTAAGCTCAAGACAAAAATTTATCTACTAAATTACAGGGTGTTAACAATTTCCATGACCGCTTGCTCAGGAGGACAAGTTTGAATCATAACCACTCATCACCATGATGACTTTCCTTGTCCCGACTACCAAAGCTCACTTGTCGACTAGCAAGCACAGATATTTCAGATTTCTTTTAAATTGATGATATTCATTAATCAGATTCTAAGTCTCCTACCAAATCTGGAAGCACTTTGCTTCATTTTCACACAACATGTCATATAAAGAGAAGCACATAAAAAATAAATTTCATAATGACTATTGTAAGTAAGTAAGTAAATCATTTATTATAATGACATGCGTGTGTACATATGATAGGTATATATATTTTGAGGTCTGCCTTGGAAAATTTGTTACTGTATTAAGGTGTTTCCTACAGGAAATCATCAATGCTTTTTATAAGTTGTAGAATATACTATACAATCATTAGTAAATTTACCTTTGGATAACTTTTGTTCAACACCTTTTATGTCTGCCATGTCTGGGAGCACCTCACAACCTGAAAATTTAGAGAAATACATTATTCTATTGTATTTTCATGCCAAATGAATGTAGTATACATGTAATTATAGCAAAATTTCCATGTCATCAGTGTCAGAAAGCACCTCACTGTGACTACCTGTGAAGTTTCATAAATACAGTTAAACCTTGTTATCTTGAACTTGACGGACTGAACTTTGAGATATCCAAGGATTTGAGATATCAGGGATAACATACTTAAAGAATAAGTGGTTGCAACTTCCAAATCACTTTGATATATACATGGCATCTGAGATATCACCACATGATCAGTGT
This sequence comes from Saccostrea echinata, assembly GCF_033153115.1. Lineage (NCBI taxonomy): Eukaryota > Metazoa > Mollusca > Bivalvia > Ostreida > Ostreidae > Saccostrea > Saccostrea echinata. Next base: position 847,187 of record NW_026889798.1, on the reverse strand, counting down.
TCAAGATATCAAAGTTCAACTGAATATTCATTAAATACAGGTAAACTTCCGTATCTCGACATCGGATACATCGACAACCTGGGATATGTTGACATCCGTTGGTGCTCCCGGCAGTATTTACTATATACTTCATTTGCAAACACTCTGATATGTCTACCTCGGTAATGTCCACAACCCGGTTTATCTCGACGTATATTCACAGTCCCAAGAGCAACATTTACCTGGTATATGTCGACATCGGCAATTTTCTGCTCTATTAAACCTAACTGTTTGTCAAATGGTCACTCGTCAGGCACGGATGACTGTGTGTATCTCGACATCATAAGAAATTCAGACCTTTCACACCCATGTTTTGACTACACACTGCTGAATTCATTCTATAGTCAGACTGTGTTTGTAGAAGAATCCCAAGCCCTTCGGTCTTCTTCGAGACTTTAATTGCTCAATTAAATGTTAAGCTTGGGCAATATCATCGATAAATCTATACGATTTTCGTTAAATGTACCGACGTTTATTAATATCAACATAAAGCACAACTTTTATAATTTGAAAAAGCTTACTGCATTACAATGAATAATAAACGCATTAAATTTAATTCCAACTAAGGAATAAAATGATGTTTTAAAAGATATTTTGTTTTAAAAATTCATTCAACAGGAACTTGAATAATCAAATTATAATGACATGATTAACTGAATCAGCCTTAATTCATGCACAAGTAACATCACATTTTGTTTTTATGAGCTTTCTTTTTGAAATGAGAAAAAAAAAATAATGCATCTATTTTTTTTTTCTGTTTCTCGGATGTCGACTTTATACGGTTCGAAGTTTATAGAGCACATTTCATATCCTGTTCTGACAAAAAAAAAAAAAAAACAAGTTACACGTACACGGAATGATGGAATTTTGGAAAACTTTGTAAATTTAGAAAGATTTCGATATAGAGAAAGAACTTATTTTATAAACATTATTTTTATTATAATTCCTTAGATTTGGTAATAAAAATAGAGGGATTCCTGAAATAAGATGAACTATCGTATATTGAAGTCATGTACGTAATACATGTAAACCTGTCTGTTTTGCTACGCAGTGAAATCTTGGGCGTCTTCATGGGCGGATACAGGATTTGTGATTGGGGGGGGGGGGGGGTGGCGTGGATAACTTTGTTCAGGCAGGGGGTCTGGGGGCCGCTCTAATTATAAGGCCCCCAGTGGGTCCAGGGCGAAGCCCTGGTGGGGGCCCAGGGGTCGAAGCCCCCGGAAGCTCCTGGGTTTTCGTGTATTTTAAGAGTAAAACCAGGCACAATAATAGGGGTATTGGTTAGTTTATATGTACCAAAGTTTGGCATTATTAATACTAGTCATATCATACTTTGAATAGAGAGGGCCCAGGGGGCGAAGCCCCCGGAAGCTCCTGGGTTTTCGTGTATTTTAAGAGTAAAACCAGGCACCAAAATAGCGGTATTGGTTTGTTATATACCAAAGTATGGCATTATTGATATTAGTCATATCATACTTTGAAAATTTTAGGGGGGGGGGGTGCGCCCCCCCCCCTTAAATCCGCCAGTGGTCTTGGACATGAAGTCTCAACTCTGATACCTCAACATTTTCCGATAGTTCTGCTGATGTCGAGATAGCAAAGTTTACGTGTAATTGATTAATTATAATTTAAGGCAAAAGGAATTTGCTTCAAATCTAGAACTTCCGCAATCAATAAAGAATGAACCCTCATAACACTGCTTTCTCGCCCCTTTTTAAATGCAGAATTTTACCTTTTCAAATCAGAAAATTGTTATATTATAGCTAAAGTCTTCAAGCATAGTCTGTATAGTTACTCATAAAAGATTTTTTTGGGGAAAGAGACTTTCAATTTATACATTATATCGATTAAATAAAATCGTATACTTCACTGTAAAATCCCGGTTTCGCCATTACAGCTATGCAGGTCATTGTATTATTTGAATGAGAAGGCGGAGCGTCAATCAAGCGTGCGATTAGTATGAATACATTAGCGTGTGTTCGAGGTGTACTAAGTTTTATGATTAACTGACACCTAAAAAGCCTTTTTTCATGCTAGAGACCGACAAAATATAAGCATACATTTTTAATTTGTCTGGCTTAATTTTGATTTCTTACAAGTCGTTTTTGAAATGATTTACTAGAAATTCATTAAATTATTTATACATTAAATACACAATGGAATTTGGAAACGGAACGTATAACGAGGGATACACTATTTTTCATACTTTAAAGAAACCTTTTTTTTTTGAAAAAGAGATAATCAATCCATTTAAGGCTATTACATAATAATTTTTTTTTTCATACATATATATAATTTTTGCAAAATCCGAGTGCTACAACAAATACACGTAGGCGGTTGAATTATGATATAAAACTACACTCGGTGTATAAAAAATAGATAGTTAAGAAAGTGAGAATTTAAACGTCAATTTAACGTCAGTATCATTGCTCGTGGATAAAGAAACAGTTCAAATTGCTATGTTTCAAAAAATCCTGTTTATTCATGCCAGACAAGTTAATATGATCTTCCTCATTTAGGAATTCATTAACTGTCGAAATCCACTCCCGTACTCTTTGATTTTAACAAACTCTCTCCCTGTAGTAAGATATATAATAAATCACTCCGAGGTATTTTTAACGCTCTTTTTCATTCGACTGATTTTTTTTTTACTAATATCTACGTTGATCGGACATGTGAAAGGGTCATACAAATGCATATTCTTACTTTTAAACATTATGCTTTAAAAATACTTGCGAACATGGATTTTTTTTTTAAAAAAAAGAGAAAAAAAATTGTGAAATTTTGTGCCGATGTAAAAAGTTTTAGCATTTGCTTCAAAAGAAACATGAAGCTTCCTTCTATTCAAATAAGGGGTGCTTTTTGTGCAAATGTATTCACCCAGTGACTTTTCATCCGATACAAAGGTTTTTTGAGCGCTCCGTACTTCAATTTCTTTTCATGAAGGTTTCTTCTATTGAAAGTATGCATTTGTGCACTTGTAACAAACAATTTATTTTTCTAAAGATATGATGAATTGGTGTTTTTCAAATAACGGACTATAAAATTAATGACAGTTTTAACTGAAAATAAATCTTTCATATCTTCCAAGTCAATGAACGGAGCACTGATGTATATTTAGGAACAAGGGCAAATGTATAATATATACCCACAGTAAATTAAATTTTAGAATTCTGTATTTATGAGACACAAGCAGTAAGTGCAAGCTATATGCTACAGGCCTTCAATATAGATTGATAGATACCAAAAAAAAAAAAAATAATAATAAATCAAACAAAATCGACTGAAAATCTTAACACATCTTAATCATAAAAAAAAATTTCTCCCAGAATTTTAATTACCCATTTGAAAAATGATTTGACCATCGACGGCTCGCAGACACTATACATGTACACAATGTCGCATAGGTGTGTTCAAAGCGTGGAAGTGAATAGATTTGAGTCACGTGTTCAGTGCTTTGTTATTCATGAGGTCAAAGATGGGTTGAAATTTGTAAACAAGGTGCCTTTACTATGGAGACAAGCACCCGTGATTTTGCACCTTTTTTGAAAATAAAAAATGAGCGCAAGACTGTTTCAATTTTTTTCATGAATGTAAATGACTAGTATAACTCTTTACATTGACCGTATTTACGACAACTTGAAACATCCATGCGCTCATATAAAAAATGGGCTTGCAAAATGGGGGTGTGGCCTAAAGTCTATGAGAAATCGATGTAAATAACATACCCCTGCTATATTAATCACATAAATACCTAATTACAGCGCAAGGAAGTAAAAATTGAAATTGAAATTAATAAACTACAATGTTTGATGGAAAGATTGAGGCAAAAATATATAGAAAATCTTTAATTTAATTTTTTGTAAATTATCGGGGGGCCAGATTTAGACGTTTAAACGATTCATCCTTTACCAATGGATGGTTCTTTTTCAACATCTCCAGTGTCCTTGCTACCTATAAAATAGATAAATGCATAAATAACTAGTAATATTCTAATAGTAATGAAAATGGTTACAAATGTTCCTAAAAACAGATACATGTACGTAGTAATGGGGGGAGGGGGGAGTGTTGCCAACTCCCCCAATTCTGTTGTGTTAAACCAGACTTTTTTTACCCATAACCCAATTATTTTTTATGGCATGGCGAGTCATGCTTTTCACCTGATTTTTGCTGAAGAACCCTAAATTGCCAGATCTGGTTTGTGAAATAGTTCACACATTCTAGTTTAATTTCAGCAACAATTCACTGCAGATTCAGGACTGCATGTCTTCATTTTCGGTTCTTATTTAGTATTTACCATGTTTACCGATAAAAAAATCCGAAACTATAATACATCAGAATGTTAAACTTCTTTTGAACATATTTCTGTTCTTCTCTGCTTCAACTTTTTGTTTTATATTCAGTTCATGACATCTCTCTCTCTCTCTATATATATATATTACAATGTAATTATAACTTCACATACCTATTCTTATCCCACAATTCCCACAAAATTTGGGATTGTTGTGGTCAAACTTGTGACCACACTCTACACAAAACATATCTGTAAAAAAAAATACATATTTTATGATGCGATTTCTAATACTCCTTGCGTGTGCATGTATATAGAAGACAATTTATGTTTTATTCTAGACTCAATCCCTGACGAGAAAATTCGAAAGTTAGGTTTGAAAGTTCTATATCTTAACATTAAGGTTTGAAAGTTCTGTACTTTAACATTTAAGCTTAAAACATTACTGGCGTGGTGTTTACTTCTTACCGTGTTTGTCCTACCTTGTAACTTTTGTTGTCGAAGACGTCTTCAGACTGTCACTTCGACTGAACGGTGAAGGCGCTTTGTATCCGTCACGCTAGAAATAATATTTCTCCACGCTCAAGATAATATTTCCTTCACGCTTCAAATAATGTGTGCAAATCTCTCTCACATTAACGCTTGTATCCGTCACGCTAGAAATAATATTTCTCCACGCTCAAGATAATATAAATATTTCCTTCACGCTTCAAATAATGTGTACAGTCTGTCACAATAATAATGTTTCAACAAGATACAGAGTTTTCGTTCCTGTCACTAGAAAAGAAGTTATCTTTCCCGATGAAAAATAAAGTTGTTTTCTACGAACAAGGCGCACATTATTATTGTTGCAAAATTAATGTGGTGTTTTTTTTTTGTCTTTTGTTTTTGTTTTGTTTTGTTTGTTTTTTTTTTTTTGTTTTTTTTTGCATACATATTTATTTCTATGAAAGTGGCTTCTTCTTTTTTTTTTTTTATTTTCAATCAGTAGTTGTTACAAGTATCCATACTTATAAATCGTTGAAGTAAACGTAATATGATATAATCTTGGTGTAAATAAAAACAATGTACACACATCGACCGACAAGATTATAATTATTGCTGTTGGCAAGATTATAGTTGTTAAACATCAGAGGATGGATTCAAAAGCACAGATACACCAGTGCGAAAACAAGATGGAGAATTGGCCTCCAGTATAGGAGAAGAGCTTACCTGTTGGAAAGATCATTTTGAAAGAGTATTAAACCAGGAATGTCCATCAACAGAACAAGCTGAAATAAGTGAAGGTTTAGACACTTTGGACATCGATACCAACGTACCAACAATAGAGGAAGTAAAACAGGCCATCAAACTTCTTAAGAATGGGAAAGCCCCAGGCATCGATCAGGTACATGTAGAAATGTTAAAAGCCGAGGAAGTATTAACACCCAGACTTCTCACAGATATCCTGCAAACTATTTGGCAGACAGAAACAGCACCAGATGATTGGAAGGTTGGTCTCATAGTGAAGCTGCCCAAGAAAGGTGACTTAGCAGACACAAATAATTGGAGAGGAATTATGTTGCTGTCAGTTACCAGCAAAGTCTTAAGCAGAGTCATCTTAAACAGAATGGCCTCAGTTGTAGACCCATACCTTCGTAAAGAACAAGCTGGATTCAGAAAAGGAAAATCATACACAGACCAGATATTTTCCTTGAGGCAAATTTTAGAACAGAGCAATGAATGGAACGCAACGCTGTATGCCAATTTCATCGACTTTGCCAAAGCATTTGACAGTATACATCGTCCTGCTTTATGGAAGATCCTTAGACATTATGGCATCCCTAACAAGATCATCTCCATCATTCAGATGCTATACAAGGACTTCCAGGCAAAGGTGATCTGCGGCACAGAACTAACAAACAGCTTCCCAATCCAAACGGGGGTACGACAGGGATGTCTGCTTTCACCATTGCTCTTTACTTTCTGCATAGACTGGCTTATGAAAATCACTACCAGTCAGGCCAATAGAGGAATATCCTGGACATTTCAACAGTCACTAGAAGATCTTGACTTTGCAGATGATATCGCTTTACTAGCACAACGATATTAGGATATCCAACGCAAAACTGATGACCTGGTCAAGTATAGCGGACAAATCGGACTTAATATAAATGTAAACAAAACAAAGCTAATGAAGATAAATACAAAGGTAGAAAGGGAAGTTACAGCAAACAACAACAGAATAGAAGAAGTAGACAATTTTATATACCTTGGCAGCAAGATCACAGCCAATGGAGATTCCACCTTGGATGTTGAAAATAGAATTGCAAAAGCCCGTACCACCTTTGCCAACTTGCGGAACATCTGGAAATCTTCAACTATCAGATCCAAAACAAAAATAAAGTTATTTAAAACAAATGTCATTGGAGTCCTCCTATATGGATCTGAGTCCTGGAAGGTGACAAACAACATCACTCAAAAACTAGACACCTTCCAAACAAGATGTCTCCGTAGAATACTAAAGATATTCTGGCCAAACAAGATCAGTAATGAGGAGCTGTATGAAAGAACACAAACAGCTGCCATATCTGACCAGATCAAAGAGAAACGATGGAAATGGATTGGCCATGTCTTGAGAATGGAAACATCAGATATACCGAGGGTAGCCTTAAGATGGACTCCACCAGGGAAACGAAACAGAGGGCGACCAAGGGAGACATGGCGGCGGTCAGTAGAAAAAGAAATGAAAGAACAGGGATGGACTTGGGGCAAGGTACAGCAGATGTCAGCGGACAGACAGAGATGGAGGTCCTCGGTGCAGGCCTTATATGCTCAAAGCACGAAGAGGACTAAGTAAGTAAGTAAGTAAACATCAGAGGATAAAATTATTATTTATTGTTGGGCTAAATAAAGATAATTTGTACACACATTATGGTAGTATAGTATGGAAACGTGATAATTGTAATATTTGCGGGGAAATATAATAATGTTGTAAAAAAAAACAACAACAAAAAAAAAAAAACAAAAAAAAAAAAAAAACACAAAAAAAAAAACAAAAAACAAAAAACAAAACAAAACAAAAAAAAAACACAAAAAAACAAACAAACAAACAAACAAACAAAGATTTTTTTTATCATTATTATTTTTTTTTTTTCATTTTTATTATTTTTTTTTTTAAATTAATTTGTGGTACAATTATAAAAATATAGGAATAATAATAATGTGGAGGTACCCAGATTATTATTGTTGCAGAAAAATAATAATGTTGTAAAAAAGCAAGATTTTTATTTTTGTATGAGATAATTATCTTTGGTATAGTTATATAGGAAAAAATAATAATAATGTGGGGGTACCCTACGGCTTTCCATAGGGGTACCCTACGGCTTTCCATAAGATGCATTACAATTTTTATGAAATCTATTTAAAATTGAAACCGAATATCATGCGAGACTTAACAGGTCCGTAGAACGCAGGGGGGGGGGGGGCAATTTTTCCTCTTATACGTGCTGCCCCCCCCCCCCCCCCCATTTTTTATTGTAAGGTGGAGCACTGGTAAATTACAGGATTTGTAAAGGTAAGTTTCTCCCTTTTTTCTGCTTGTCAGATTTTTTTTGGAAGTTGCCCCCCCCCCCCAACTCTTTAGTCAGTATAGGTTTGTTTGTTTGTTTTTTTGTTTGTTTTTTTTTTTTTTTTGTTTTTTTTTTGTTTGTTTGTTTGTTTGTTTTTTGTTTTTTGTTTTTTTTTTGCTTTTCAGATATTCGGAGGAAGTTGCCCTCCCCCGACCCCCCCCCCCCAACTTTAAAACTAACTACTGACCTGCTTGAATATATGTATTTGAACATAATTAAGATCCTTTATTCATCTTCCTCTATGACATCAGCTAACCTGACACCTAATCTTTTCATTTTTCGATGCGATGAAATGTACATAAAATTATATTCTTAAACAATACTTAAATATTAGGTTCAACACACATGTTTATACTTTTTTTGTATATGAGGCTATTCGGTTAGGCAATATCCCATTGAATGTTTGTAACTCTACCACACTAACATGAACTTCATGGGCGATCGACTTAGTATCTGCTTTTGTCTTGAAAGCTCAAGATAAAATAAACAAACCATTTTTCCCAGTTATTGTTTTAAAAAATAACAATTTGTCAGAATCTCGAAATTAAAGAGCATGACTAATTTTTGCCTGTGACCACACGACTGAAATAGAAACATTTTTTTTTCTTTAAAATCAGAAAGATGTGTGTGCTTGTTTAATATTTTTTCCTTCAGTATCCCTACATCAACGGAACTTTAAAAAAAAATGTCGAGATATCCGGGGTATCGACATATCAGAGCTGAGACTCGACATTCAAGATTTCAACACGAAACGTGACTAATTTATTACATACAGATGTACATGAATACAACAGTCCACAGGCACTTGACATTTTTAATCTTTCTTTTCATATATAAAAATTCTCCATACTATTATAGTATGGAGAATTTTTTACTTATGAAAAGAAAGGCTAAAAACGTCAAGTGCCTGTGCAACAGTCAGCCAAAAAAAAAAAAGAAGCCTTTTTAACATATTTTATGCTTGTCAGAGTTTTGCCTGAACCTCCGTTTTTTCGGTCGAAACATCAGCAGTGTTAATTTTTTTTCATCTTTATCAAAATATAGGTTTCTTCACTGTCATTATTGTCTTAACTGGCGTGGTTGATTTTCTTAACATTTGAATTTGACACCCATAGCCACTTGTTGCTAGTTCTTATTCCTCTATCAGTGATTTATTCTCAAAAGAAGTCGCCATATCAAAATTTACCAGAAGTTAATTTCTTAACAACCTAATCTATTGTTTAATCTGTTGTTTCTTCTGTTTCGTAAATATTTTTAATCCTAATATCATCGTCGATGTAACTGTTATTTTCTTCAACATTGATCATAATGCTTTTGGAAAAAGTCCACATTAGTTGTATATATATCCTAAATGTATTGCAATTCAATTTCAACTCAGCTTTTATCGGAACAATCTATGAAAATTGATACAATAGTCATTTTTATCAGAAACTACTTTTTTATGTATTTATTTGATCATTTCAAAATGTTTTCTTAATCATAATTTATTTTTTGCAAAATTTCTGTGGCATCCCCCTCTTCCGTTTTCCCCTTAGCATATTCTCTTGCTGTTAACTTAGCAAAGAAATATCTATATCGGGGCCGTTTGCCCCCCTCCCATTCTCTCTCATTCGTTGCATTATTAGGAGGTTCGAATCTCCCATGATTCCAGATACCAGTACTATATCCCCCTCCCCCCAAAAAGATAGGTTCTCTTTTTTAGATTGAACTTTTACCGCTTGCTGTTTTATTAGGAGATTTTTTTTTTTTTGCTTTTCAATGATCTGCGCCCCACCCCCTCCCCTCCCCCTCAAACACATTTGGATATCGACGCTTCACCCTGAGCTGGTGAGCTGGTCTAACTGCGCATATCGATATTATTAACTATGGATCAATTAAAATGGCTAAGTACATTTTACATTAGGTGTTTTTTTTTTAGAATTAAGAAGTGTATACATGTACGTGCATTGCTCTCCCTCTCTCTCTTTGAAAAAAAATATACGTGTATGCAGAACCTTTTAATATTAAGACTTAGTCTACTTAATATGAGCCAAATTTAAAGATTTGCAAATTGCTCAGAAAACTTAACCATGCATCATATATACACATCGCTATAAATCGTCGTAATTAACAATGAGTTCAATGCCACACTTAGCGTAATTATGTGATATCAATTAAATACCTGAACAGAATAATTAATAAATGCATGTACTAGTGTGTAATTATACTATTTATGAAAAATGTCCGCATCAAATTTCATATGATTTAATGTTTTTCTTTTAACACCTGGAAATCCAATTTTATTTTTTGTTCCCAAAACGCAGTTGTTGCATGCGTGGCGCAGTGGTTAGAGCGTCTGCTCTAGAGTCGCGAGTAAGGAGTTGATCCATAGGTCGCGGGTTCGAATCCCACGTGGAGACCGGTCCTTCGGATGAGACCGTATAAGCCGAGGTTCCGTGTCGCAGTAGGTGCTGGCACGAAAAAGATCCCTTACTATGGCACGCCGATTGCTTCAAAATTATTTTCTGCACAACGATCAAATTTTATACACGAGCTTGATGAAAAATATACACGAGTAAAATAAAAATGCACGTATCGGTAAAAATTGCACATAGTTTGAAAGATTTTAACACAAACATAGCGAAAAATACACGAATCCGAAATTTTTTACACGATTAAGGGGTATAAAATGCACAAACGTAAAATCAAAAAATGCACGAGCAGTAGAAACTAAAAACTACACAAACAATTTTACTGCGCATACAGCTGCGCATATCATTAATATGCACATAGGATATTCATTGTGTTCTTGGTTTTCTGCACTCTTTATCTCTTCATGAATGCTGGATGTAATCGAGAGAAAATGGCGTTGACGATGATATGCATGTTTGTTTGCTTCTTTATTTCTTTGCTAAAACTCGATCCGATTTCTAGCTAATGCCAATCGAAAGAATGAAATGTTTTCTTGTGAACTGTGCGAAAAAATTTAAAAGTTGTTCGGAGATATTATATTTTTCTTATAATGACCGAGATCCTAGCCAAAATATGGAGATATTATATGATGCCGGACATAAATTGTGACAAGAAAGGAATCGCATGTTTGTGTTATAATGCGGGGGATAAAAGTACCATTGCATATGATACACTCGACTCTGAACTAAAAGTAATACGCTCTATGGCCTTTTAAAATTCTCTAACTTATAGATACAACTTTAACGGAAAGTACTTGTATAAAATAAAATTAACACATGCGTAATAAAACGATTAATAAAGTGGATGGATTCTTCATGAAAATGATGACAGAATTATTGCTGATTATAATCATTAAATTGTAGAATTAATTTTGGTACTTCTCATTTGTACTAATTATGAATTCATGAGGGCATTTTTTTTTTTCATTTAGGAATAAGAAATTATTCAGTTGGCTGGATATATTTTTTATTTTCAAAAAGATAAAAAAGTGGGGATTACCTGACCTTAGATATACACAGTATGTTTTTAAAGTCAAACATAAAAAAATATTTTATTTCTAATTATACATATATCTTTACTTATAAAATGTGAGGATATCAGTTTTGGTTGGATATCTGTAGCCTACACTGTTATGAATTCCTTCCATGATATCGCATATTTTCAGTCATAAACTACTCAATAAAAAACAAGACATTAATTCCTAATTAAGGGTAAGCGTTAACCTCATTCGTAATGGCGATTACTTGATAAATGTTTTCACTTTTAATAAAAAAAGACCAGATAAAGGGAATATATATATATATATATATATATATATATATATACTCTATGTGCTTTATGTACAAGCGGTTTTGTGTTTTGTTACTTAAAATTTGTCCAAATGAAATAACAAAACTCTACTCAAATAATCCTGGCACCGGTAAATCATATTTGTGGCGGATGATCTGGTTCGTGGATTGATTGAGTCGCAACACCTGAATCTATGTATTTATTAAAGTTTCAACTCGTTGGGCCATAATGACACATCAGAAATTTTAAAACATAGTGAATTATTAAATACATCTACGTACAATGTTACAAATGAGAAAATGGGAATGGATAGTATAATAAATAGAAAGAAGATAGCACGTGTTTTACCACTCTTGAAAAATGCAAATAAATCATGTTCTTTATGGATCTCGAGGTTTGACAAATATTTTCCAAGATAACAAATTCTCTTTACATTTCGAATTCATATGCATAAAATTTTAATTATTTTCCGAACACTAAGTTTTTGTAATAACACTTTTTTACCCAAATCTATAGTCATTATAAAAAGAACATGACTGTATAATTATAAAATGAAAATAATCTTCAATAACATTCAAGGAACATTTTTGATACAAGATCCACTTTTTAAAAGACTATTCACTGCTTGAAAAAACACCTTTACAAAACTTTACTTGCAAAGTAAATCTCATTAAAGGTGCTCCAAAAAGCAAGGTCATCTTTGTATTAACTTTACAAAAAGTAAAGGTGAAAAGGTAACCTTTACTTAAAAGAAAAGGTAATTAAATTTAACCTTTCACCTTTAATGCTACATTAAAGTTGATATATATATATATATATATATATATATATATATATATATATATATATATATATATATATATATATATATATATATATATATATGTATGTATATGAAACTTTTTTAAATCCTTATTTAAATACTGGCTTTTTTGTTTAATACACTCGTACTTAAGATTTCAACAAATGGTTTTTGACTTTATATAAATAGGTATCTGATGTGTCTTTTGTGTTACCCCCACCCCATTTTTGTTAAACTCAATCTTACTAAAAATACACAAATTTTCAAGCGTTATATCAATTTCCAGTTGTATTTAGTATTATACATTTATTGACTGGGTTCGAGGGCAACATGCGTTTTGTCGGACCCAAGAACCAAACTGTTTGCCTGAGGCCGTTAGGCCGAAGGCAAACAGTTTGGTTCGAGGGGTCGACAAAACGCATTTTGCCCGAGAACACAGTCAATAAATGTTTTGTTATACCTTTTAATTATTTTTTTTGACATACATGTATGTTGAACACCAACGAATGCAAATGAGATTTAGCTAACCCACTATGTGACGTGAGCGGTTGAACATCTCATCGACAGGTCCAATATCTCACTCAGCGGTCAAACATCGATTTTTTTATGCCCGCTCAGTAAAACATTAGAAATGTTAGACTTTTATTAGTATTGATTTATATAGGAACAAATTTTTAAAGGTATAACACTAGAGATTGTCATCTACAAAATATAAAAATTTATACTATTTTTGTATATTGTAGACGGACAATCAAAAATGGTATCAGATATCAGAATACAGATATAATAAACTTTCAAATTTCCCATGACTTAACCTTTAACTTATCTGATTTGCTGATATCTGATAGATGGAGAGCTCTTTTTTATTTGCTTTTAGTGTAGATATATTGAAACCTTTTCTGTTGTAATTTCTGCTTCATAAATATCTATCAAAAAATGTTACAAACATTACAAGATTACATCTTTTACTAGAATAGGCAATAAAATGACAAAGAATAAAATTAAAAAGGTTAAAATACAATGCATTATTTATACTTTATGGTGCATGTACATGTGTTAAAACTTTGCAGTTTAAATGGAACTAAAAATGTCATACTCAGTTATTACTTAAGACCACTGATGAGAAACTACACAGCATAAATCAGGCGAAGTACTAGTATTTCCAATTCAAACTATTAAAGGCTATCTAATGAGTATTTATGTACAAGTTAATAATGTTGACATCTTGTAAGCATAATGGTGCAATTTACATATTCACAAAATTAAGGAAAAAAAATTGCTGAAACACCTATTAGAATATAGGTTCAGATGTAGTTTTGTAAGATGCATAAGTAAATGCATGTGTCCAGCTTCACGAAGTGAGCCTGTTTGTGCTTGACTTTATACTTTGGATTAAATGTTACATGTGTATTGAGTCTGTGGTAGGAGATTATGTTTGCATTGTGTCCATCATCACACACCTTGGAAAATATGTAACTGGTTGTGGTAGATGCTTGAGTGTTTGCATATGTGTCCAGCTTCACACATTTTCATGTATGTGCTCGACTTCACACGCCTTGGAAAATATGTAATTGGTTGTGGTAGATGCTTGTGTGTTTGCGTATGTGTCCAGCTTCACACATTTTCATGTATGTGCTCGACTTCACACACCTTGGAAAATATGTAATTGGTTGTGGTAGATGCTTGTGTGTTTGCGTATGTGTCCAGCTTCACACATTTTCATGTATGTGCTTGACTTCACACGCCTTGGAAAATATGTAATTGGTTGTGGTAGATGCTTGTGTGTTTGCATATGTGTCCAGCTTCACACATTTTCATGTGTGTGCTCGACTTCACACGCCCTGGAAAATATGTAACTGTGGTTGTGGTAAATGCTCGAGTGTATGCACATGTGTCATGCTTCAGAGAGAGGTTTTGTGTGCTCTTTTCTACAAGATAATGATTATTTAAATATACTCCAAATACATCCTCTAAAGAAATGGATAATCATAATGAGTTACATACTAAGTTCCTCAGTGCATAATATACACAATTTTACTGAAATTAAACTTGTGCAAAAACTCTCTTGCTGAATAACTTTCATTATTATAAATGCTTGAATGTTCATCTATAAATTTTCAGATATTTTCTAGTCAGTGTATATATTCTTGATCACGATGGCATCCATATTTGATTCCCCATCTCTGTCATCTTTTCTTGGTCACCAATTAATTCAACAGTAGGATAGGTACTCAGATCTCTCTGGTGTTGGACAAAAGGAGGTGCTAATAATAAACATAATCTTCGAAATTATAGATAATAACATCCATTTCTTTTCCAGGTTTGCATTAATTAGTTATCTTTTGAAATTAAAGCACATCTGCAATATCCTTGAAAGCTTGCCAAGATACATAAAATGTTTGTAGCATGCTTTAACTACTTTATTTTTGGAAGTTTAGAATATTAGAAAAGCGAGTTCAAATATAAAAATAAGATGTAAAAGATCTTAATAATGAAGATTCATTTACACAATGTGATAAACATTGAAGTAAATTCCTCACCTGGCTTGCTCGTAATTTATCTTCATAATGGAGTTGATTCTGTGTTGATCACTTTCAATCAATTAAAATAACTTCTTCATCTCAAACTATCTGAAGGTCATCCATCTTCCCAACTGCCACTCACCCAAAGTGTACTGAGACTTCTGAACTGTATAATAACCAAATTCAAGATTAAAATAAAAAAAAAAAATCCCTTCACCATATTGGTCTCTTTAAAAAATGTGAGAAAATAATTTTAAATACTTTTCTAAACATGGAATAAAGTAGTGAGTATCTAACAATGTTTTAAAATATTTTGATCTCTGTACAGTGATAACATGAAAAAGTCATGTCCCTTATATCTGAGAAAAAAAACTTCCATTCTTAAGGACATTACCCAACATGGAAATAATGTACATTTGTCTCTGGCACAACCAATCCACAAGAGACCTTTCCATACTTAGCACCATGCATTAGCTCTCCACTCTTTGTTTCTACAAAAGATAAATTATGAAAAGGTAATTTTTCGACAGCTAAGTCAGATTAATTATTTTCCAGCCCGTGATGAACAGAATATTTGATTTCTTTAATAATCAGGGACAGATTATTCATGTTTATCCATAATGAACAAAGTTTGACCCCCCCCCCTTATTGCCACTACAAAAGGAAAAAAATAAACTGACTCAGAAACTCTTATTTCAGTGAGGAAAAGGCAATAATGGCATCAGACAAGAAAAGATTATTATTCCTTTTTTCAGTTGAGGTGAGATTATATCTCTTTACATTTTGGAGGTTAATATCTTTTAACCCCCCTCCCCCCCCCCCCCCCCCCCCCCCCCCCGCATCAGACCAAAAATAGTCGCCTCTTTATTTAGCTGTCCTAAATCTACAACAAAATTTTTATTATGATGATATTTTTTTTCATTTTAATTTATTATATCCTGACACTGATACACAGTGGTGGTAGATGCAACAAATTAAGAGGAGACCCCTCTTCCATCCCTCCCCTAGATGTTTCCTCTGAAATGTTAAACGACTGTTGTTCAATATCTTGAAAGACAGAAAACAGTTATACACAACAAATAAGCACATTTTCATTACCTTGCAGTCAGTGTGGAGTGACACACGTAAACAACATCCCGCAATCTCTTTCAGTCTTTGTTTATTCTTGGCGGAATTTTGCGGCCTTGTAGACTGGTTCCCATACATTGCAAGTGCCCTGAATAAGTCATACGCTTATTAGTTCTGTTTATAAGAGGTAATATCAGTAAAATGTTCCGTTCATTTGACAACCTTTACTTTAAAATACTGAAATATATATTATCATATTATACAGATATTATACAGATGTTTTTCACCTCAGTATTGTGTAATCCTCTTCATCCAAGTCTTCTCGAATACAAACCGAACGATCGACTTTTAATAGTAACCCAAATATGGCACTGTGTATTCGGTTGAATAGCCAATCATTTCAAATCAAGTTGAGCGGGTCTCATCGGATTTTCTGGTATTTTTGACGAAAATATGCAACCAGTGATCAGTTGATTTGATACCTTTTCATCTACCGGTAGATTTAAGGAGGATATTGCTTGGAAAACTGCTCGAGCTCCCGGGCTGGCATGCACTGCAGGTTTGTTTACGTTTTCCATCTGTTTTCAGCATACATTGTGGAACATTGAAACTGATGAAAGTCAGGAAAAACTACGCTAAATATGTATTTTAGATAAGTTACTTGATAAATTGGGAATAATGTTCCATTTTTTTCTGTAAAGGATCATGGATTAAACAAGACCAAGAAAAACAATTCTAGCAGCTGTCTAGGTCACAGTTTTAGAATGTTTAGCAGTTTACATTAGTGCTAGAAAAAAAAAAACAGAAGCCAGGGTAGGGGAAATGTTCTTAATAGAGGGCAAGTTAGTTTATATTTTATAGATATTATTTTGTATTCTAAACCATGTCCATTTTTCAAAAACAGGTACAGTGAAATCAATTATGCAGGTTCTTGAAGAAAAAAGTCATGGATGAGAACAATGTATGATTTACCAGACCAAGGGATACCAATGTTTTTTTACGATACTTGTACGTATTAGTTTTAAAAAAAATCAATAAATGGTATCATTAAAATGTTATTTAAACAATTATTTACATTATCAATTGCTTGACTTGTTCGGGAGTCAGTATAATTATACATTTCTGTTTTCAAAAAATGTGTTATTACTTTTTCCAGGCTCCAGCTACTCAGCTTACTGTGAGAGAGTTAACGCCTTATTGACAGATCTTTCATGAAGAAGAAACACTTGAGAAGGGTTCAATAGTTTAATTTTATAGATGGCAAGTATTGCTTGGACCTAAAGTATTCTTTAATTGTGAAGAAAACAAACATAAGGGTGTTCGGCAATTCATAGCTATTGACTGTGATTGCATTGTGTATTTTTAAAATCATTCTTTGGTATGCTTCAAACTCAAATGTATTTATGAAAACATTGACTACATTTCTCCAGATGTATGAAATGCTTATCAAAATATGAATTCCATTTTAGCATGTTATCTTCAAAATGAGGGACCTCTCAAATTTACAATTCCAAGATCAGGAAATAATTCATGAGCAGCAACATGCTACTGGGTGAAAGGTACATATATCCTAAACCATACATGTAACTTGAGTATCACACTATAGCTCGATAAGCAGCAACTATTGGTCCTTTTGTTACCTGATTACTAAGAAGGAAAATGGAGTTAGGCCAAATAAAAAAATATGTGTGGTTCCGGTCACCCGACCGTCCCTATTTTATACCCCCGACCCTAAACTTTTTTTGGCAATTTTCATATTTTTTCCGGAATTTTCCCTGATTTCTATCAATGGCTCCGGTTTAAGTTTTAGTTTCAGCAATGACGGCCTCCTTGCAAAACATAGTGTAAGTGTTTAATAGTATTAAATCCAAAGCAAGCTAGCATATAGGTGTCCCTACCAATATTGACTAGTATATTATCACACCACATCTAAATGCCACTTGCAAAAGAATGATAGGTATTATTTAGAAAAATTAAGAAAATCATTTTGTTTAAAAAAAAAAAAAAAAACCTACCTACCTACCTACCCTAATTTTTTTTGGAGGTGTAACCGGAACCACACATATTTTTTTGTTTGGCCTTAATTATATGTGTTCAGTAATTATCCATAGATACTGAGGCCCGTACTTTTTCACAAATTATCTTGCAAGTAAGACAAACATTTTCCAATTCTGCAAAAGTATCTTAGCTACAGAAGGTCACGAGAAATCTTATATTACTCCTACATTAGTATATTTTGTAAATAATCCTTTCAAAAGAAAAATTAGGTAATGATAAACAAAGAAATTACAGTTAAATTTTAATCTTATGGGTAAGATAAGGGCTAGTGGCCCAGTCCATTTATATCATAAAATAAGTTAATAACAACATGTTCATCTGTTTGAATCTGTCTTATTTAATAAGATTAACATTGTCTTTCTGGTAAAAATAAAGGCTGACATTAATGGTTCAAAATATGTATGAAATTTTTATCTATTAATATGGTTGCATCTTGTTTCAATTTTAATTAGTCATGATACTGTGAATACTGATATCACAGTTTATTTGAATTTATAACACAGATGCCTATGAAAATATTCATATTCATGTCACTGAATATATATATATATATTTTTCTTTTAAGGAAAATAGTAGAAGACTGCCTACATGAGAATAAAAGTTTTGGACTCTGAAAAGGAAGATGTGACAAAATATATATTTGCACAGTTGTTGATTTCCATAGAAACACATGTCCAGTAACAAGAAAGCGGAGTGCAGTTTCATGTCAATTCAAATCTTTAAATTCAAGGATGAACAATTGGTTCTTTATAAAACAAAATGACATGTTTGAAAAGGATTTTGGTGAAATGTACTCTGTCCTGGATACTTATTTATGTGTATGGGATTTGCAGGATAGACTATGAACAACAGATACTGTCACAAAATTTGATGTTTTTGATTATATATTTGTATAAAAATGTTTGGTATAGCAATAAATAAAGTTTAATTCAATCTGTTGTTACTTAGTATATTAAGGAAGGAAAAGCTTATTTATCATATGCACAAGCTTTATTCAGAAGAATGGAAAACAGTAATTACATGTATTAACTTTTGTGGCTATTAAAGATGGTATTTAATTAAATTTAATATTTGTAATTATCAGATTTAATGTACCCCAAATACTGTGTTTAATGTTTGTAAATATTAACTTTACTTTTTTGTAAAGTCAAGAAAAAGTGGGACATTACATCATATTTAAGTGCATGTAAAGTTAATGTAAAGATTACCTTTTCCAACTTTGACTTTTTTCAGAAAAGCCAATTAAAGGCATTGTAAATATTAAATTTACATTATCTTTACTTGTTTTGTAAAGCCAAATTTTCATGCAGTGATTCATGTGCATATCTAATTTTTGAAAATTCAGATTATGAGTTAAATAGCCTAATCTATGCAATTTGTTAATTGTATGTATACATGTACAAGTAATTAAAAAGTTTGCTTTATAGCAATATTGTACATGTGTATCAATGGCATCAACCAGGTCTTGTTTTACTTCGAGCATGACTACGAATAAATATAAGAAAACATATGATGAATATAAACCTCAAGAAATCTTTGTTTTACTACCGTGTGCAAATTTATTATTGTCAAAATCTGCATTGAAAATAAATATGCATGTTGTATGTCTCCTTGAATTTGGTCTTACAATATCGTTACAGTTCAGTTGAATTGCAATCCTGATTTAGATAGACTATTTTATGTACCCTTAAATTCTTTGAAAATATTTCAGGCACGTAGCATGAGGAGGGGTCTGCCCCTCCCCCCCCCCTTATTTTCCAAACATAACCTACTTCTATTGTAAATTTCCACTGAAAAGCTGCCCCCTCCCTTTGTTGTAGGATAGTTTAAATCAAAGTAATTTGGTATTATAATGTGTTTCGAAAAGAAAGTGGAAGGTGGAACCCCCCTCCCGCACGAAATAGGATTTTCGAGTTTGTACACTTTACCCTATTTTTTTGCTTGTCAAGGATTTTTTCAGGTAGGTTGTCAAAAAAAAAAAATCTGACTGCCCCCCCCCCCTTCAATAATGATAAAACGTGCCTGTATTTTATAATTTTAAAATTTCTTAACTCCTTTATATGCATTTTAACTATTCAAAATAGACAACCTCCGATACACTAAAAACAACATAAATTAAACTTTAATTCACATTAAGTAAAACGACTCTATATTTTTTCTACATTTTCATGGAGTTTTTATGAAATCACCACACGTTGCTCAAAAGTTAAGACTACATGTACTTCGTTACATACATATATCAAAAAATGAGATATGCGTTTCAATATTAAAATTTAAGTTGCACAATTATTTGCTCGATTTTCTTTACTGTTGACTTCCAAAAGTTTTCGGTCAAATTCATCAACCCAGATGATCGGAACATTGCTTCATAATTTTTGTATGAATTGCTATAGTAATATAATCTTTAATCAAAAGGTATTATTGGTGTGTCAAATAGCTAAAAATCGATTAGCGCACAGGTGTCTTTCGTTCCAGAACCAGCAGGGAGGGATCTCTATGAAAAGGTCACGCATGCACATCCTTGATTATTACCAAAAGTATACACAGTGGGTGGTGGAGGAGAAGAGTTTGATTTGTTTTTGACTCTCCTGTATTATATCACATGTATTTATTTATATTTATTTAGGCCTATATGTCATTGTTTTAAACTTTCAAAAGAAATTGCTATATAGAGGATAGATATGCTTTAAAAATCCAACAATTAAACACACAACTAGTAATATGCATCCCTCTTTTTTACGTTATCTATACAAGTATTCTGTGTAGAGTGTTTTTATTTGGGGTTGTTCATATACTACAAGTTTAAGACTGTGTGTCTGTCAATATATCTACATGTATAATATACGTTGTACATATTCTTGAGAGTCTAGCGGAATTTTAAAATAATCTTTTTTAAAAAGATTACTAACACGTTACTCCTCCTTTTGTATTTATATGTTTCAAGCATCCAAGCCACATTGAACTGTTCTCTAATGAATATTAATGAAATGTGCGCAATGAGGATGCGTAGCATATTATGTCGATGTTGTATTCTCACTCGTGCAGTTTTCGTTTTTACGTTTGTGTAATTTCCTCACTATATCGTGTAAATATTTTGTTGATTGTGCAGTTTTTCTATAGTTTGTGTAAATTTCAATAGCTTCGTGTATATTTTCCTCACTTTGTGTAAGTTTTTACTTACTCGTGTAATTTTTGTTTTAGGTCGTGCAGAAAATAATTTTGAAGCAATCGGCGTGCCATACCTTGCTGCTCAATGGCCGTAAGTGCCGAGTATAGGACAAAATTTGCAGCTCTCTGAAGCTTTTGAATTAGTTTTAAATTATGAGTAGTTGTTTTATGTCCCAGGCATTCTGATGATTTGATCGATATGTATTACAAATGTAAAATCCTGTCATTCCAACTTCATCTCGGTCATTGCCAAAATGACAAAATTTAAACAAAATTGCAAAAGAATTCTTAAAATATTTCTGGATCGATTGATTTCTATTTTACAGACTTTACACATATATGTGTATATGTGTTTATATGACAATTTAAGCGAGATGCACGTCATATTTTAGCATTATTTGCGATGAGTTACAAGTTGATGAGATAAAGGAAGTCATATATCGTTAGAAATATTTATTTCTCAAGTATTACGTCAGGAATAAAACATCAATATATTTCAAAGTTTGGCATAAGTCTACAAAAACGTACCCCATTCCTTCATTATCTTTACGGTCTGTTTTCTCGTCTATTTAAATACAACCCCAAAGTCAAGGTCAAACTAAGGTGGCCATAAATGAGTCAGTTATTGCGGCATTCATTCAAGTAATGAATGAGGTGATTTAAACTTGTTTTCAAACGCCAGATTGAAAGATGAAAAATGATTTTAACATGATGAAGAATAACAAAGAATGTAAGTAGAAAAAAGTAGAAAAATAACATAAAACATTAGGCTTTTATGTATAAATAGTGCATAAACAAAGAAAATCATTGTACTTTCGTTTTGAACATTTTGAGAAAAATGTATCCACACCTTGCAGTTAGAGGAATCTTATATATTAATTATATTAATGAAGAAATAAAAATACAATTTTATAAATATCTTCTATCGTATTTTTTCTTATTACTTCTACTGGGAATCCCACACCGTCACTCTATATTTAAGTTATAATTAAGGTCTTCCGTTTCCAATGGAAGACCTTCTACTAGTTTATATACGGAGTATTTTTGATGAGTTCATATAACAAATATTAAAAAGATCTTTCAATTTGTTTTATTACTTTATATAAAAATAGGGCTTTTGTGTAGATTTAAAAATATAAATTAATCGCGTTGCAAAGATATCAACAATTAAAAATAAATACCGATTCATAATTATTTACCGATTCCACAAAAAATAACAGACAACGTTTAAAGTCATCTTAACTACAAAAACGTGATTTTATTCGTTTTCTAAATCGTTGAAAATTTTAATTTGCATGTTAAAAAAAAACATATATAACATGTATATCTACATTCAATCTCGTATTATTATTTTTTAAGCTCAGATACGCTATATATGGCTTTCAGATTATTATTCTTTTTTGAAGTCTTCTTTAGCAACGGAACACCTTCTAAATGTACTGATTCTGTTGGTTAAAATATATTGATGTCTTCCGTCTTCAGCGGAGACCTTTTTATTTTAAGGTTTCTTTTCTACTATTTAATTTCTGTTATTATTGTTTGTTTGTTAACTTTTTTTTTGTCGTACCGATGTTGTGCACGAAAATTCTAGGAAAAGGCTCGCTCGATTTTCATGAAACTTTTAAGTCTGATAGAACATAAAACATTCTAGACACATATTTTGTTATTTTGATGACGACACTTCCAGTTTGGAGGTTTCCGCGATTAAGCGATTTTGGAGGGTCACTATGTCCAACAGTTTTCTACAAAATTATACAAGATAGCTAGATGCATGCAATTTTCACTGAAGATAGAGCAACACGTGTAGATGTGACAGACGCATTTTCTCTTCCCTGGAAGTACCGCAAGTTGACGATCGGTATGGCACGAAAATACGCATATCGAGAATTTTAAAAATTTCTGACACTTTCTTTACAATATCTTTTCACTTGTAAATATCTTGTAAAAGCTTTTGAATGAAAGTTGTGCAGAATGACAGGATGTGTAATATGAAAACAACAATAAGGGACTGGCCCCTCCAATAAGGGAGTTAGAGGGACTGGGTTTTTTTTATGTATTTCAAAATCTGTTTGGATATTTTTAATACACTATTGAAGCAAAGTTGAAATAACAAGTTGCAGCTATTTAGATTATCATAAATCGGTGATGGGTGTCATTTCAAGCCAAGCCGGAAATTGTCAAAAGTGTCATATTATTGCATATATCAGCATGTAATAAATAGAACTGAGAAAGTCTGATCATCTCCATCTCTTCCGGTCATAAAGGTCGACACAAAACGGCTACCTTTTGAAAATATTTGAATGAAAATGGATGAATAACATCACTTTAGTCTTTTTACCTTATTTTGTTTTTGGAAATAAAATTCAATTGCGGTCAAAACATAAATCGTTACGAATCGCTTAATTTCTTATGTTAGCAAGATTACTAAAACTAAACTTTACAGAAAACATCTGACATCATTTTGCACAATTATCATTCTTTTTGATAAAAGCATAAACTTTTTCAGAGGTTGTGATAATGAAAAATAGATAGAAGACTTCCTCGATGTTTTGCAACGACGTTGTTCTAGTTAATTTTTTTTTCTTACTGATTTCATGCATTCGAGTTCTCGGAATCGAATTGCTCGATTTTTATAAAACTTTCTGGTGGTGTGATAAAACATCAAGAAATCTAGACATTTGTTTGTTTTAATAACGCCACGTTCGACCAAACAAAAAGAAGTCAAATATTACTTCTTTATTCCAACAATCTGTTGGAATTCCCATTGGTACCACTCAAGCGCCCTTATTAGCAGACCAATTTTTGTATTCATATGAAGCAGAATTTATTCATAAACTTCTATATGAGAAAAAGAAAGCACTTGTTGTGGCCTTGAACTCGACATTTCGTTATATCGACGACGTATTATCAATTAACAATAGTTACTTTCATTCAAATATCGACTCGATATATCCCAGAGAGTGTTTAATAAAAGATACCACAGATTCTGACATAAATTTTTCATATTTAGATATTTTACTAGAAAAAGACAGTAATGGTAAACTAACAACGAAGCTTTATGATAAACGTGATAACTTCAACTTTTCAATCGTCAACTTCAGTTACTTATGTAGCAATATACCCTTATCACCTGTATATTCGGTTTATGTCTCTCAGTTGATTCGATACGCAAGAGCAAGCTCTACGTATGAACAATTTCTAAAGCGAGGCAAATTATTGACAAACACATTGAAGAAACAAAGATTTCAACAGTCTCGTTTGAAGTCATCATTTCGCAAGTTTTACGGTCGAAACAATGACCTTGTCAGCACACACAACCTATCATTAAGTCAAATGCTGACTGATCATGATGTTTTTCATACTAATTGTTAGGCCAATACTTATACACTGAACTGTCTAAGGATTTTTCCGGGTTTTTTTTTTCCGATCATGACAAGGAGCACACGGCTGATGTGACCGGTCAGCAGGGGATGCTCACTCCTTCATGGCACCTGATCCCACCTCTAAATTTTGAGGTCCGTATTTGCTCTGGTCCAAATTTGTATCGTTTCATTGGACTTTCGAGAATGGATACTGTTTGTTATCTTCAGATTTCATTTCACAGATATTGGCATCGAATTCAATTATACGTGTGATAGATGACGTCCGACTGTATTTTCTATCAATTAAGGTCACTTTCAACCACTTCCGGTTAAACCAAAAGTACATATGATTGTGGGCAGGTTGGGCAGTGAAATAATTAGCAAAATTTGGTTTGGAAGAAATGACCGTTGTCAAAGAATTTTTAGATAAGTGGTCAGGTCAATTATTTCTTCCGGCTGCCCCCTTCAGCTTTCAAAAACAATGCTTAGTGCCTGAATGAGTCTACAAAGGGAGGGATTCATGTCCCCCGTTGCTCTACGTGCCTGTTTAAGAAACATAAAGGTGTACATTATTTTAATTTGTATTCTGGTTAAATGTTTTGAAGTCATTTAGTAAATCATATTTGGATACCAAATTACTTGGTTTAGTTTTGAGAAATTAGGCAAATAAGCAGTTAAAAATTGATAAATAAATCCTTGTAATTCAATACATGCACAGAATGTAAAGTATATATGTTTAAAGTCATTTTTTTCCGGTCCTGAAAATACAAATTCTCTTCTCACTTCTGATATTTTCGGAAAATCCTGACAATAATCCAGCAAGGACTAAGGGTATGGACGTGCTAGGCTGTATTAAGCAGTGACAGTATTTTTATTGTTGAGTTTTTATTGAGTTTTTTCCTTCTTGTGATGCAAAATTCAATAAATGGAATTCAGGGTGAAATCACTTAGCGTGCACACATCTTCAAACCGGTGCAGTGATCTTATTACCAGGTATGGAAAGGTTTACCTGTAGAAGGCTTTTGACGTGTTTTCTCGACATGCATCAAGCGTTTTTAGCTCACCTGAGCTGAAAGCTCAAGTGAGCTTTTCTGATCACCAATTGTCCTCCATCCGTCCGTCCGTCCGTCTGCCTGTCTGTCTGTCTGTCCGTCTCCGTCTGTAAACTTTATACATTTTCAACTTCTTCTCAAGAACCACTGAACCAATTTTAACCAAACTTGGTACAAAGCATTCTTAGGTGAAGGGAAGTTTAAATTGTTAAAATGAAGAGCCAAGCACCCTTCAAAGGGGAGATAATCAAGAAAAAAATGGGTATGGTCATTAAAAAATCTTCTTCTCAAGAACCACTAGGCCAGAAAAGCTGAAACATATATGGAAGCATCCTGGGGTAGTGTAGATTCTCATTGTTCAAATCATGATCCCTGGAGGTAGAGCGGGGTCACTATAAGTACTACGGGAGGGGGGATCAGGTGAAAAATAGCAAGGCTAAAGTCACTCAGGTGAGCGTTGTGGCCCATGGGCCTCTTCGTAAGAGTTCATACTCAGCTTAAAAAATCCTTAAAAATTATACAAAGGAGCACAAGGTGCATTACGATACGCAATCACATCGCGTTCTAAAAACGCAGACTGTCTGTTTTCAAGATAAAGAAATATATAATTCAGTATTTAATTATCTATATCAGTGATTTACTCTCATTTCACGTGGAAATGAGAAAAAAAAAATAAATAGCATTTAAATCAAAATTTACATTTTAAAACTACAGCAGAAAACTTTTCTCGAAAAAAAATTAACCCTCCCTCTCCCGGCGTTCTACGGACCTACCAATATGAAATGCTGAATCTACATTCAGAGCCCTAGAGCACAGGGAAAGAGTGGCAAGAAAGAGGACTATCAATTTAATTCAATCTATAAGTCGAGTGAAAACATCCTTTTCTCAATAGTTTTTTTTCCTTTTGTTCATCCAAGCGATTGTGTGATTTACTGTCTATAATATACGTTCTGTACTGGTCTTGGAAAATATTGAAATACATGTATTTGGATTTTTGTGCTGGCCTTGAAGCCTGTGGAGCTGTTTGACTGCTTTACGACAAATTCAAATAATAAATTCAAGTAATATGTAATTCAGTATTAATTCTGTTGATTTTTCAAGGTGACGTTAGTCAGCCTCGATAGCTGCTGACCAGCTTCAATGGCGCCCCCTCAGATCACTACCATTTGCAATTTCTTAATTATCTTCAGTCGTAGGGACAATTCACTACTTTTGATGTAAACACGTGATACCATAGAAAGCAGGGATCAAATCAGAGATAGGTTACTAATATGTAAACAAAGCACTTGGAAGATTGATTGGAAATTTTAAAACGTTAATTTTATCAGTTCACTAAGATATATAGTCCTCTGTTTATACATGCATTGAAATAATAATTTCGGTTACAAAACAAGATCAAAAATGTATCTAATGTGATTTCAAGCAATAAGAAGCGTTTTCATAGATTTTCAAATACTAAATACAAGTTCCTTAGTGGGAATAAGATATAAGGTATCCCTACGCTCCGAACGATTTTAGCGAGGGTAAAATGTAAATAAATGGCAATGACAGAGATCGTGACCTGCATGTTTGTGTATTGAACGTCGATCACAGGCAAGGGAGAGAACAGAATCGTGGAACAAAACCAGCTGAAAAAGGCGTTCT
This sequence comes from Saccostrea echinata, assembly GCF_033153115.1. Lineage (NCBI taxonomy): Eukaryota > Metazoa > Mollusca > Bivalvia > Ostreida > Ostreidae > Saccostrea > Saccostrea echinata. Next base: position 819,829 of record NW_026889798.1, on the reverse strand, counting down.
GCTTCAGTTAAATGAAATCGGGGACCAAAATAGGGGTGACTGAGGTGCAATAGTCGCTATTGAGCTCAAAACTTTACCGTAAATTATCACAAAAGCGAAGTTTAACATTTTCACCCCCTCTGTTTTGTAAATCATTGTAAAAAAATCTTTTAAGAACACGTGGTAATATTGCAACTATTCTATAAATCTGTTCGGTGTTAACACTGTTGAAATAGGCGAATAACAGCAGGGCGCTTGCACATATTTCGCTGCTAATTACCACTTCATCGAATACTTGGTCGGAACTCCTCTAGAATTTACGCTTCTGCATATTAAAAAGTACATTGTTACAAGTTATACAAAACGAGACGAAAAACAGTTGGACCTCAATTGATGTCATGCTGAAGATGTTGGAGATGAATTTCGACTATTTTTGTTGTCAAAAGATTAATTCATGCTTTGAATACAGACATATATTTTAGAACTATTAACTGTCTTTGGCGATCACACGTGAAACAGTGAAAAAAAGCTGATTGCATGATAAAATCGCTCAGTCGGCATACAGTAGTAGATCTACTTGTTTTCATAATATAGTCATTAATTTTTTATTCTTTGTTTTCATTCTTAAATAAAAACACATTCACAAAAAAGGAAATAATAATAAGGAATTTTAAAATGAACTTTGAAGAGAATGTAAGAAATTTGCTACTTTGATAAGGCTCTGAAAATACGGAGAGATTAGAAGAGAAAATTGTTTTAATCTTAAGTGTAAATATTATGTAAATAAACTATGCAAGAATTGAAATAACTTTGATAAATATAATTTTGTTTTCCAGACAGACATTTATATGCAATTGGAAAATATGAAATAATTGATTTTTTTTTAAATATACCATTTTGTCTCTATAAGTACATGTATTCGTGCGAAATAAATTTATTTAAGGTATTTACATTAACATATATATTTTTTTTCCTAACTTTAAATAATGACCAATGTGCACTAAGAAGTATCCCTAGAATTTAAAACTTCTCCCTAAATTTCTCAGTGGGAGAAGTGATGTCTCCCTAAATTTTGGGTCTACGCTAGTAGGTTGGTCCCTGAGTTTACAAATTTGTTTTTTTTCTGTATTTACCGGTTTAAGAAAAAAATTAATTCAATTTTTTCTTAATTTTTTAAAATACATGTGTATTGATCTTCAGTCGCGAATGGGCTTGTGGCGGAAGCATTTATTTCCATAAAGGTGTTATAAATGAACTCTTCCTCAAAGAGGATTAACAGCAATTAAAACAGAATGCCGCGTTTCAAGTTTATCAGTGGCATTTCCATAATTTTTAAAATTGTTATACATGTATATGTTTTTTTTTTTGGTTTCCTCGTTACATTTATACAAACTATCTTAATAGTTGAATCCATAATTTTCCTTCGATCTTGAAACCTTACAGCAATAGATTTTGAATTTGCTGGACTAAATAAACCCATCACTAAAATCATGGATCCTCTAACCCACTGTCTATTTGATAAGAAAGATTTTAGAATGCGGTATAATTGCCTTTCTTTAAATATGGCATTTTCGTACACGGCTACTTCGGGCAGGTGTTAACTGACAGACGCATAATGCGATGATTGAAGTGGTTATGATGTACTTGGATTTGGGTTATTTAAAGTGAAAGAATTAAAGGTGCTTGGACACAGATTTGAAGTTAATATTTTCTCAAAATTTCGATTTATTATCATGACTTGTATGTTTTTATAACATTTCACATGGAAATAAAATAAAAAACTTATTTTATCTGGAAATTATTAAAACTACAAATTCCGGACGCGTTTGATTGACACAACTATGCACTTTCACAAAGTAAACTTTATCCTTAATACTTAAGAAAAGTAGAAATGTTGCTGTGCATTAATGAAAAATATTAAATCATAATCCAGAAAATAAAGAGTAGAAATGTGAAAAAAACAAAACCAACTCACCAGTATTGTCAGTCCGTGCTCAGTGATGTGTGCAGAGTTTAACAAATTGAACACACCCGTGAAACGTAAACTGTTTTTGTAAACAGAGCACGAGCTCTGTTATTATTAATGTTTACATCACTGAGCACGGACTGACAATACTGGTGAGTTGGTTTTGCTTTCTTATATTTCTATTCTGAATTTTCTGGATTATAGTTTGAATATATTTCATTAATACACAACAAAAAGTTTACTTTTTTTTAAGTATTAAGGATAAACTTTGCTTTATGAAAGTGCCAGGATGTATCAATCAAAGGCGTCCCGAAATTTGTAGTTTCAATAATTTCCAGATGAAATAAGTTTTTTTTTCATTTTTTTTTTTCATTTTTTTCCCCGTTTGATTGCTATGGCAACATATAAGTCATGATATTATCCTGAAAACTTGAGAAAATATTTACCTCAAATCTGTGTCCAAACACCTTTAAAAGCAGTTTCGAAACTCATGTAGTACTTGAAGCAATATTTTAGGGAAAAGGGCTAGTAACATTTTGATATGACTGTCTTGAAATACGGAGAATTAGCTCTAAAATTTTGTACATTTTTGTGCTAAGAAAGAATGCATGGAACTTAAGTTATCTGAACACCATTTTCGACTAGTGTGCTACAGATCTGAGGATATTTCAAGTCTACGATGCTTCATATGATTAAATAAATAGATTATACCAATCTAGTTGAAAAAATGTCTAAATGGGCCTGATTTTGCCTCCCCACCAAAAAAAAAAAAAAAAAAAAAAAAAAAAAAAAAAAAATTAAAAAAGGGTTTTTTTGATTGTATTAAATGCTAGCTGTATTGGTGATTATTGTAGCTCCGGAGCCATAAAACTTGGACGAGGTCACGTTTGATCTCAGTCTCACTTTTACCAAAAGAATTAATAGTGGAAAAGTGAGATTGAGATCAAACGTGAGCTCATCTAAATTTTATAGCCCCGGGGCCTGGAATTTCAAAGACATATGACACATGTCCCCTCCATTTTTTTTTTACACATTCATATGGCAAAGATTCTTCTGTTAGTATTTTAGAATTTGTTAGAAACTAGTTCAGTATTTTATAGAGCAAATAAGTCATAATATGGATTTGTCGTATTGTTCACTTTTTGCTTTCCAATGGATTTCATTTGGAGTTCTCTTAATGTAAGGTTTTTTATATGCCAGTTAACTTGGGGATAGATTTCACATTTTACTGGGAGACGTCTCTTCGATTCAGTACTTTCACTACTTTGATTTTATGTAGGTTTCAAAAGGAAATATGAAAATAATTATTGAAATAGTATTCGTTTTTCGATCAACTGAATAAGTTATCAATTTTAATTCCTATTTCCATTCATATTGAAAAATAATAAACAAATAAAAAATCGAGCATTTTGCATCAATTTTATTTTAAAAGGTACGTAATACTACCAACAACAAAAAATAGGGGTAGAATTAGTTTTATAAAGGTACTATCTTTATGAAGGTCGTGTTCTTACTAAAGCCTGGAGAAAGGAATTTCATTTTTTTCGGAGGGGGGGGGGATTCATTGATATAATAGCAAAAACAAATGAGGAATGCATGAGACAGTATTGAAGGGGGGACGACCGTCATTTAAATAAGCTATAGAATGTGACATGACCTTGACTCAAAGTCACTTCCTCTTGTCTGCGGCTCCAATGGAAGACCTACTCGTTGCGTTGCAACGAGCTTCGCTTTAGTTATAGAATAGGTTTTGATTCGTTCTCTTGATTGTTACCTTTTCTTTAAGAAAACGGTATTATTCTAATCTACTGAAATGTTTAATTAGGGTATACATGATGATCATATTTTAATGATATGTATAATTTCTTCTGAAATCATTTTTGTGTAATTGTTTTGTAATCATTTTTCTGAAAGTCTTGAAGATTTCAAGACAATAATATGAATAAGTCCAATTTACTAGGATGTGTTTTCAATGTACCCATGATAATAGATAGGCCATAAAAGATGAACTTTAAGAAATAATAAGAAAAGTATTATTTGGCTTTTAGAAAGAAATGACGAAGATGAATTTCTCGGATTTTGGATCTATTGTGGACTCTTGTCCCCGTAATAAAACAGAATTCACAAACTCCGCTACCAGACTGAGGTGTGGTGCGGATGAAAATGGACGGAGTCAGTATATCTGTGTTCCTAATTACGAAAAGTCAACTCTGGTGGAATTCTGTTATGATTCTACAATTGGACTTTATGAAAAGGGTATTTATCTTGTATATATAATTTTAAAATTTTTAATAATGCTAAACGTGTATTTAAATATATATTTGTTTGTTTGTTTTGTATTGTTTTTTTTTTTGTTTTTTTTTTGTTTTTGTTTTGTTTTGTTTTCTCATTGTTTGTTTGTTTGTTTTTTTATTTGTTTGTTTGTTTGCTTAGGAAATTGTATAGAAGTTTATGAAAGTGGAAATTTGGATCAAACTAGCTGCCTACATTTTGGACATGGGTGTCCATCAAAGCACTTCTTTCTTTCTGACTTGTATAAATGTAAGTATTTACTTCAACAATAACTACTCAAGCGTTGCGATTGAACAGAAAAACTAATAGTATAAGTTTTAGGTCACAACGTTGTCGAGATTAAAGACATATGGTAAATTAGTTCGTAAAAAAGACCATAACAATTATAATATTTGTTTCTTTGTGGCTTATATTTCAATTGACATAAAATGAACAGTCATTTAAATGAAATCTTACGCACAGGATAAATTTATCAAAAATTCTACACAAGAAATCATTTATTTGGTAACAGTTCCTGCGTGTCATGAAATAAATCCCCAAGAAAGATGTTTTAATGCGGATCCTTCTTGTCCAAACATAACGTAAGTAGAGAGAGAGAGAGAGAGAGAGAGAGAGAGAGAGAGAGAGATTAAGATTAAATATCTCTTATGACAATATGTATTCCACAGAGTTAACGACCTCTTTTTTCTTACAATTTATAACTAGAACATAGCTCCTGGTATTCCTTGATGGGTGGGTATTTACTTAAATGAAATATATGAAGATAACGAACAGTATTCAAGCTCAAAGGTCCATTAAACAGTACAAAATAGGAGCAGAGCAAACACGGACCTCCAAACATCAGAGGTGGGATCATGTGCCATGGAGGAGTGAGCATCCCCTGCCGACCGGTCACACCCGCCGTGTGCTCCTTGTCATGATCGGGAAATAACGGAAAAATCCGTCAACAATTCAGTGTGTAGATAATGGCCTAACAATTAGTATGGAAAACGTCAGTCAGCATTTGACTCAATGATAAATTGTATTTGCTGACAAGGTCATTGTATCGACATAGAACTTACGAAATGATGACTTTATACGAGACAGCTGATATTCTTGTTTCATCAACTTGTTTGTCAATAATTTACCTCGTTTTAGAAATTCTACATAGGTAGAGCATGCTCTTGCGTATCAAATCAACTGAGAGATATATACCCCGTATGCAGGTGATGAAGGTATATTGCTGCATAAGTAAGGGAAGTTGACGATTGAAAAGTTAAAGTCATCACGTTTATCATAAAGCTTGGTTGTTAGATTATCATTAACGTCTTTTTCAAGTAAAATATGCAAATATGAAACAGATGTGTCAGACTCTGTGGTATCTTTTACCTCAAGCTCACCAGAATATATCGTATCGACATAAGAATGGAAATAGCCATTGTTAATTGACAATACGTCGTCGATATATCTAAATGTCGAGTTGAAGGCCACAGCAAGTGTTTTCTTCTTTTCACGTACAAGATTTTGGAGAAATTCTGCTTCATTTGAATACAATAAAAGGTCTGCTAATAACGGGGCGCAATTAGTACCCATGGGAATTCCAATAGATTGTCGAAAGTCCTGGTCTCCAAAAAACCACATAGATATTGTCAATCAGAAACTCAAGCATCTTTATAATGTCAACTTCAGAGTTCTTGTGTGTACAATCAGAATATTTTTTAACAAAATAATTTTGCAAATGACCAATGACAAGGTAAGTATATTTACGAGTTCCATTTTTATTGAAAAAGCAGCTGTTAATGATATCAAAAAGCCTTTAAGCTGTTGATTTTGGTAAAATCTTGTGATTTCAAATTTTCCAAAAGTTCCTTGGAATTTTTAAGTATCCACATCTGATTTACACCACTTCTCGAATATATTGTTGCACAGTACTCTTGAAGTTTCTCCTTCACCACTGTTAATATCTTAGTGAGCAGTAAAGAAAGAGGCTTGGTTGAACATTTACTGTAACCCGCTATGTATCTTTGTTTGTAAGGATTTTTATGAAGTTTCGGAATCCAATATAAATATGGTAATTCAAATTCATTTTGATTGTTTGGAATATTAAAAATATTGAAAACTTACATATGATTTTGAAGAATTTCTTCCTTAGAAAGGGAACTATGAGCATAATTTATATATTATTAAAATTGAATATAAATTGACTGAACAAGAAGACTTTTTTCCAAGTCTGTTATGGACATAATTAAAAAAAGTATTATTTTGAAATGTGGCTGTAAGAAGTTAACTCTTTTAACAGTTATCACAGGCTATCGGCGTTACACATCTTTTTATTATTTTTTTTCTTTGTAACTTGCCTGAACTTCTTTAAATTTTTGTGAAAAATTATTTCAGTTGCCCATGACTTCAAAACGTTAACTTCTTTTGTTCTATTAAACAATTTATACCTTTAAAAAGCGCAAAAATCAAACACAAAAAGAAAATCCCAAAATCAAGACAATGAAAACAAATAAATAAATAAATAAATAAATTATTAAGGTCTTCCGTCTCCAACGGAAGACCTTATTGTTTTCGTTCGGTTTCTTTTTCCCTATTATTATTATTATTATTATTATTATTATTATTCTTTTTTTTTTTCCTTACAAATTTTGTGCACGCGAGTTCTCGGAAACGACTCGGTCGATTTTCATGAAACTTTCAGATCTGATAGATATTGATCTGAACCTTATTGGAAATTTTTTTTTATATTGATGACGTCACTTCCGGTCGTGAGATATAGACAACTATCTGATTTTCAGAGGGTCGGCTTGTCCTGGTAATCACTCCAAAACGAATAAAGATAATAAAATGAGGTTCTCAGTGGAGGTAGAGGAGGGATTGTAGATGTGCTTTTTTGCGTCCATATCTTTCCAGCGCAAAAGGCGCCAAAGCTCGCCTGGGCTCGAACAGTAGGCTCACAAGCATCTCGAAAAAATTGACAAGTATTCTATCATATCTTTATACCTGTAAACATTTTGTTAAAACTTATATAACAAAAGTTGTGCAGAATGATAAGTGCTTTCATTTGATATCAAGAAAAAGGGGCTGACCCCTCAAATTAGGGGCTCAGAGGGGCCAAAAGTCTTTTATCGTTAACTATTTAACGATCAATATTTTGTTACACATTACTGAAGCAAAAATGTTTATCTTAACAATTTACAACAAAATATGATAAGATTGTGATCATATGTTACGTAATAAGGGGTCACAAGGGGCCAGAATGCTAAATCTTTGACGCTTTATATCTCGAAAAAGGGGAATATTTTGATAAACAATACTGAACAAAAGATGGTCAGAATAATGTTCTAAACAATATGCACTCTTTCAATTTTTGTCAAACGGCCCCATTAAGGACTTGAAGGGGTGGCCCCTAAATATTTCCATTCAGCATATCTCCACAACGAAAAGAAATCTCTGAATAGTTGTTGAACAAAAAATGTTCAAAATCACAAGGCTTTTCATTTGATGTCAAGAAAAAGGGACTGACCCCTCAAATTAGGGGCTCAGAGGGGCCAAAAGTCTTTCATCTATAACTCTTCAGCGATCAATAATTTGTAACACATTACTGAAGCAAAGATGTTTATCTTAACGATTTACAACAATATATGATAAGATTCTGATCATATGTTACGTAATAAGGGATCACAAGGTGCCAGAATGCTAAATCTTTGACGCTTTATATCTCGAAAAGGGGGAATATTTTGATAAGCAATACTGAACAAAAGATGGTTAGAATAATGTTCTAAACAATATGCACCCTTTCAATTTTTGTCAAACGGCCCCATTAAGGACTTGGAGGGGTGGCCCCTAAATATTTCCATTCAGCATATCTCTACAACGAAAAGAAATCTCTGAATAGTTGTTGAACAAAGAGTCTTCAAGTTCACAAGATCTTTCATTTGATATCAAGAAAAAGGGGCTAACCCTTCAAATTAGGGGCTTAGAAAGGGCTAAAAGTCTTTCATCTATAACTCTTTAACAAACAATTATCTGTAGCACATTACTGAAGCAAAGATGTTTATCTTAACAATTTACAACAATATATGATAAGATTCTGATCATACGTTACGTAATAAGGGGTCACAAGGGGCCAGAATGCTAAATCTTTGACACTTTATATCTCAAAAAGGGGGAATATTTTGAAAAGCAATATTGAACAAAAGATGTTCAGAATAATGTTCTAAACGATATGCAACCTTTCAATTTTTGCAAAACGGCCCCATTAAGGACTTGAAGGGCTGGCCCCTAAATATTTCAATTCAGCATATCTCAAAAACGAAAATAGATTTTTGAATAGTTGTTGAACAAAGTCTTCAAAATCACAAGATCTTTCATTTGATATCAAGAAAAAGGGGCTGACCCCTCAAATTAGGGACTAAGAGGGGCCAATAGTCTTTCATGTATAACTCTTGAACGATCAATATTTTGTTACAATTTACTGAAGCAATAATGGTCATCTCAACGATTTGCAACTATATGTTTTAAAATTGTGATCATATGTTACGTAATAAGGAGTTACAAGGGGCCAGAATGCTAAATCTTTGACCTTTATATCTCAAAAAGGGGGAATATTTTGATAAGCAATACTGAACAAAAGATGTTCAGAATAATGTTCTAAACAATATGCACCCTTTCAGTTTTTGTGAAACGGCCCCATTAAGGACTTGGAGAGGTGCCCCATAAATATTTTCAATCAGCATATCTACACAACGAAAAGAAATCTCTGAATAGTTGTTGAACAAAAAGTCTTCAAAATCACAAGACCTTTCATTTGATATCAAGAGAAAGGGGCTGACCCCTCAAGTTAGGGGCTTTGAGGGGCCAGAAGCCTGTCATCTATAGCTCTTTGATAATGTTACATAAATCAAAAGAATGAAATCTAATTAGGAAAGTCTATATATTATTATCTTTTAACAAAGATCATAGTCAAAATAATATCTCACCTTATCGAAAAATCGGACGGAAGACCTACTCGTTGCTCGCAACGAGATCTCATCTAGTTATTATTATTATTATTATTATTATTATTATTAGGGTCTTCCGTCTTCAGCTGAAGACCCTTCTATTATTCTTCGGTTTCTTTTTAGGGTCTTCCGTCTTCAGCGGAAGACCCTTCTATTATTCTTAGGTTTCTTTTTTACCTTTATTATTATTATTATTAGGGTCTTCCGTCTCCAACGGAAGACCCTTCTATTATTGTATTGTTTCTTTTTCACTTTTATTATTAGGGTCTTCCGTCTTCAGCGGAAGACCCTTCTATTATTCTTCGGTTTCTTTTTCACCTTTATTATTATTATTTTTATTCTTTTTTCTTCTTACAAATTTTGTGCAGACGATTTCTCGGAGATGGCTGGATCAATTTCATTCAAATTTTCAAGGTAGATGCGTTTACATCTGAAGTTAATTCCGGCAATTCCGTTAAGGGATATTTACTTCCGGTCGGAAGTTATCTCCCTTTTATGAAAATTTAGAGGGCCTCCTTGTCTGCGATGGAACTCAAAACCGGCTTAAGCTAGAGTGCTGAAATTTTCAGTGATGATAGAGGACATATTGCCATTTTGCACCTGGGTTTGGATATTTTCCGGAAGTGCCTAGTATGGAAGCTCGGTAGGGGTCAAAATTTAGGACACGAATCATGAGTGAATTTTTGAGACATTTTGTATCATATCTTTTAAAGTATAATTATTTTGTTAAAACATACTGAACATAATTTGTGCAGAATGACAAGATCTTTAATATGATATCAGGAAAAAAGGGCTGACTTATCATATTAGGGGCCGAGAGGGGCCAAAAGTATTAACTCAATAACTCTTTAACGATCAATATTTTGGTATACATTACTGAAGCAAAAATGTTTATCTCAACAATTTACAACTATATATTATGATACTCATATCATATGTTACATAATTAGTTGCCATAAGGGGCCAGAATGCTAAATCTTTGACACTTTATATCTCAAAAGTGGGAAATAATTTGATAAGCAATATTGAACAAAAGATGTTCAAAATAATGTTCTTAACAGTATGCAACCTTTCATTTTTTGCTTAACGTCCCCCTTAAGGAGTTGAAGGGCTGGCCCCTAAATACTTCTTTTGCAAGTATATCAGAAACGAAAAAGAATTTCTGAATAGTTCTTGAACAAAAAGTGTTCAAAATCATGAGAGCTTTAAAGTGATGTGAAGAAAAAGGGGCTGGCCCCTCAAAATTGGGGCTGATAGGGGCCGAAAGTCTTTGAACAATAACTCTTTAACGATCAATATTTTGTAATGCATTACTGAAGCAAAAATGTTTATCTCAACAATTTACAACTATATATTATGATATTCACATCATATGTTATATAATTAGGGGCTATAAGGGGCCAGAATGCTCAATCTTTGACGCTTTATATCTCAAAAGTGGGAAATATTTTGATAAGCAATATTGAACAAAAGATGTTCAAAATAATGTTCTAAACAATATGCAACCTTTCATTTTTTGCTAAACGTCCTCTTTAAGGAGTTGAAGGGCTGGCCCCTAAATACTTCTTTTGCAAATATCTCAGAAACGAAAAAGAATTTCTGACTAGTTGTTGAACAAAAAGTGTTCAAAATCATGAGAGCTTTAAAGTGATGTGAAGAAAAAGGGGCTGGCCCCTCAAAATAGGGACTGAGAGGGGCCGAAAGTCTTTGAACAATAACTCTTTAACGATCAATATTTTGTAATGCATTACTGAAGCAAAAATGTTTATGCCAACAATTTTCAACTATATATTATGATATTCACATCATATGTTACATAATTAGGGGCCATAAGGGGCCAGAATGCTAAACCTTTGACGCTTTATATCTCAAAAGTGGGAAATATTTTGATAAGCAATATTGAACAAAAGATGTTCAAAATAATGTTCTAAACAATATGCAACCTTTCATTTTTTGCTAAACGTCCCCTTTAAGGAGTTGAAGGGCTGGCCCCTAAATACTTCTTTTGCAAATATCTCAGAAACGAAAAAGAATTTCTGACTAGTTGTTGAACAAAAAGTGTTCAAAATCATGAGAGCTTTAAAGTGATATCAAGGAAAAGGGGCTGGCCCCTCAAAATAGGGACTGAGAGGGCCGAAAGTCTTTGAACAATAACTCTTTAACGATCAATATTTTGTAATGCATTACTGAAGCAAAAATGTTTATGCCAACAATTTTCAACTATATATTATGATATTCACATCATATGTTACATAATTAGGGGCCATAAGGGGCCAGAATGCTAAACCTTTGACGCTTTAAATCTCAAAAGTGGGAAATAATTTGATAAGCAATATTGAACAAAATTTATTCAAAATAATGTTCTAAACAATATGCAACCTTTTGATTTTTGCTAAACGTCCCCATTAAGGAGTTGAAGGGCTGGCCCCTAAATATATCCTTCGCGTACTTCTCGGAAACGAAAAAGAATGTTTGAATAATTGTTAAACAAAAAGTGTTCAAAATCATGAGAGGTTTAAGGTGATATCAAGGAAAAGGGTCTGACCCCTTAAATTAGGTGCTGAGAGGGGCCGAAAGTATACAATCAATAACTCTTTTAATGATCAATATTTTGTAATATATTACTGAACCGAAATAGTTCATTTTCACACTCTTTGTTTAAATAACATGGATGTTGATATCATATGTTACGCAATAAGAGGTCTTTAGGGGCCAGATTGCATAATCTTTGTATATATCTCGAAAAGGAAGAATATTTTGATAAACAATATTGAAGAAAAGACGTTCAAAATAATATTCTGAACAATATGCACTCTTTCATTTTTTGCTAGACGTCCCCATTTAGGACTTAAAGGGCCGGCCCTTAATATTTCTTTTGCATATATCCCGAAAACAAAGAAGAATTTCTGAATAGTTCTTGAACAAAGAGTGTTCAAAATCATGAGAGCTTTAAGATGATATCAAGAAAAAGAGGCTGACTTCTCACATTAGGGGCCAAGAAGGGCCGAAAGTCTTTAATCTATAACCCTTTAATGATCAATATTTTGTTAAACATTACTAAAGCAAAATTGTTCGTCTTAACAATTTATTTATATCATTATATTTGAACGAAAATCTCAGTCAAATTCTTATCTTATCAAAAATCGGACGGAAGACCCACTCGTTGCTCGCAACGAGATCGCATCTAGTTATTATTATTATTATTCTTTTTTTTCTTTACAAAATTTGTGCAGAAGATTTCTCGGAGATGGCTCGTTCGATTTTATTCAAATTGTCATGGTAGATGCGTTGACATCTGAAGTTAATTCCGGCAATATCGTTTTTTGAAAATCACTTCCGGTCGGAAGTTATCGCCCTTTTATTAAAATTCAGAAGACCTCCTTGTCTGCGATGGAACTCAAAAACGGCTTAAGCTAGAGCGCTGAAATTTTCAGGGATGATAGAGGACATGTTGCCATTTTGCACCTGGGTTTAGATATTTTCCGGAAGTGCCTAGTATGGAAGCTCGGTAGGGGTCGAAATTTAGGACACGAATCATGAGCGAATTTTTGAGACTTTTTGTATCATATCTTTTAAAGTATAATTATTTTGTTAAAACATATTGAACAATATTTGTGCAGAATGACAAGATCTTTGACATGATATCAAGAAAAAAGGGCTGACTCATCATATGAGGGGCCAAGAGGGGCCGAAAGTCTTTAATCAATAACTCTTAAACAAACAATATTTTTGTATACATTATTGAAGCAAAAATGTTCATCCTCACAATCTGCAACCATATATTTTAAAATTTTCATCAAATATTACGTAATTAGGGGCCATAAGGGGCCAGAATGCTTAATCTTTGACGCTTTATATCTCGAAAAGGGGAAACATTTTGAAAAGCATTATTGAACAAAAGTTGTTCAGAATGATGTTCTCAACAATGTGCATCCTTTTGATTTTTCCTAAACAGCCCCTATAAGGACTTAAAGGGGCGGCCCCTTAATATTTCAAGTCTACATATCTTGAAAACGAAACGAAACTTCTGAACAGTTGTTGAACAAAGTCTTCAGAATTACAAGACCTTTCATGTGATATCAAGAAAAAGGGGATGACCCCTCAAATTAGGGGCTCAGAGGGGCCTAAAGTCTTTCACATATAACTATTTAACGTTAAATAATTTGGTAATAATTATTGAAGCAAAATGTTCATCTTCACAATCTGCAACCATATATTTTAAAATTTTCATCAAATATTACGTAATTAGGGGCCAGAAGGGGCCAGAATGCTTAATCTTTGACGATTTATATCTCCAAAAGGGGAAACATTTTGAAAAGCATTATTGAACAAAAGTTGTTTAAAATGATGTTCTCAACAATGTGCATCCCTTTAATTTTTCCTAAACAGCCCCTATAAGGACTTAAAGGGACGGCCCCTAAAATTTTCAAGTCTACATATCTCGAAAACGAAACGAAACTTCTGAACAGTTGTTGAACAAAAAGTCTTCAGGATTACAAGTCCTTTCATGTGATATCAAGAAAAAGGGGATGACCCCTCAAATTAGGGGCTCAGAGGGGCCAAAAGTCTTTCACATATAACACTTTAACGTTAAATATTTTGATATTAATTTTTAAAGCAAAAATGTTCATCTTCACAATCTGCAACTATATATCTTAAAATTTTCATCAAATATTACGTAATTAGGGGCCAGAAGGAGCCAGAATGTTAAATCTTTGATGCATTATATCTCGAAAAGGGGAAACATTTTGAAAAGCAATATTGAACAAAAGTTCTTTAGAATGATGTTTTAAATAATGTACATCCTTTTAATTTTTCCTAAACTGCACTTTTAAGGACTTAAAGGGACGGCCCCTAAATATTTCAAGTCTACATATCTCGAAAACGAAACGAAACTTCTGAATACTTGTTGAACAAAAAGTCTTCATAATTACAAGACCTTTCATGTGATATCAAGAAAAAGGGGCTGACCCCTCGAATTAGGGGCTCGGAGGGGCCAAAAACCTTTCATCTATAACCCTTTTACAGTAATGTTCATCTTCACGATCTGCTACTATAAATATTTTAAAATCTTCATCAAATGTGGCGTTTTTAGGTGCCATAATGATAAAAAACATAACTAAAGAAAATTGTACGTTTTCACTATTTATATATTTATGAAGGAAAATCTCAGTCAAATTCGTATCTCATCTTATCAAAAATCGGACGGAAGACCCACTCGTTGCTCGCAACGAGATCGCATCTAGTTAGGGTCTTCCGTCTCCAACGGAAGACCCTTCTATTATTCTATTGTTTCTTTTTCACTTTTATTATTATTATTATTATTTTTTTCTGTCCAAATTTTGTGCAGACGATTTCTCAGAGATGGTTGGATGGATTCACTTGAAATTTTCAGAGATGATGTATCATGATCTAAACCTTATTCATTTTTTTCATTTTTTGAAAATTTACTTCCGGTCGGAAGTTATCGCCCTTTAATCGAATTTTTAGTGACCATTTTGTCTACACAAAAACTCAAAAACGACAAAAGCTAGAGTGCTGAAATTTTCAGTGATAATAGAGGACATGTTCTAGTTTTGCACCTCATTTTTTAAATTTTCTGGATGTGCCTAGTATGGAAGCTCGGTAGGGGTCGAAATTTAGGACATGAATCAGGAGTCAATTTTCGAGACATTTTTTTTATCATATCTTCAAAACTATAAATATTTTCTTAAAACATATTGAACAGAAATTGTGTAGAATTACTAGATCTTTTATATGATATAAAAGAAAAAGGGCTGACTCATCATATTAGGGGTCAAGAGGGGCCAAAAGTCTTAAATCCATAACTCTTTAACGATCAATATTTTGTTATACATTACTGAAGCAAAAATGTTTATCTGAACAATCTACAACTATATATTATGATAAAATTCTCATATGTTACATAATTAGGGGCCATAAGGGGCCAGAATGCTAAATCTTTGACGCTTTATATCTCGAAAGTGGGAAATATTTTTATAAGCAATATTGAACAAAAGATGTTCAAAATAATGTGCTAAGCAATATGCAACCTTTCAATATTTGCTAAACGTCTCCATTAAGGAGTTGAAGGGCCGTCCCTAAATATTTCTTTTGCATATATCTGGGAAACGAAAAAGAATTTCTGTATAGTTGTTGAACAAAATGTGTTCAAAATCATAAGAGCTTTGATGTGATATCAAGAAAAAGGGGCTGGCCCCTCAAAATCGGGGCCGATAGGGGCCGAAAGTCTTTCATCAATAACTCTTAAACGATCAATATTTTGTAAAACGTTACTGCAGCAAAAATGTTTATCTGAGAAAACTACAACTATATATTATGTTATTCACATCATATGTTACATAATTAGGGGTCATGAGGGGCCGAAATACTAAATCTTTGAAGCTTTATATCTCGAAAGTGGGAAATATTTTGCTCAGCAATATTGAATAAAAGATGTTCACAATAATGTTCTGAACAATATGTAACCTTTCAACTTTTGCTAAACGTCTCCATTAAGGAGTTGAAGGGCCGTCCCTAAATATTTCTTTTGCATATATCTCGGAAACGAAAAAGAATTTCTGAATAGTTGTTGAACAAAAAGTGTTCAAAATCATAAGAGCTTTAAGGTGATATCAAGAAAAAGGGACTGGCCCCTCAAAATCGGGGCCGATAGGAGCCGAAAGTCTTTCATCAATAACTCTTAAATGATCAATATTTTGTAATACATTACTAAGGCAAAATAGATCATCTTCACACTCCTTAACTATATAACATGTTGTTGGCTTCATATGTTACGTTATAAGGGGACATTAGGGGCCGGAATGCTAAATCCTTGACGCTTTATGTCTCGAAAGTGGGAAATATTTTGATAAGCAATATTGAATAAAAGATGTTCACAATAATGTTCTGAACAATATGTTACCTTTCAATTTTTGCTAAATATTCCCATTGAGGAGTTGAAGGGCCGGCCCTTATTATTTCTTTTGCATATATCTCGGAAACGAAAAAGAATTTCTGAATAGTTGTTGAACAAAATGTGTTCAAAATCATGAAAGCTGTAAGAAGATATCAAGAAAATAGGGCTGGCCCCTCAAAATAGGGGTCAAGATGGGCCGAAAGTCTTTAATCTATAATCTTTAATTATCAATATTTTGTTATAGATTACTGAAGCAAAATTGTTCGTCTTAACAATTTATTTATATCATTATATTTGAACGAAAGTCTCAGTCAAATTCTTATCACATCTTATCAAAAATCGGACGGAAGACCCACTCGTTGCTCGCAACGAGATCGCATCTAGTTATTATTATTATTCTTTTTTTTTTCTTTACCGATTTTGTGCAGAAGATTTCTCGGAGATCGCTTGATCGATTTGCTTCAAATTTTCAGGGTTAATGCGTTGCTATCTGAAGTTTATAACGCCGCTTCAGTTTTTGAAAAATCACTTCCGGTCAGAAGTTATCGCCCTTTGATCGATTTTTACATAGACCTTGTGTCTGCACAAAAACTCAAGAACGACAAATGCTAGAGTGTTGACACTTTCAGTGGTTATAAAGGACATATTCTAGATGTGCACCTTGGTTTTCAAATTTTCCGGAAGTGCGAAGTATGGAAGCTCGGTAGGGGTCGAAATTTAGGACGTGATTGATGAGTGAATTTTTGAGACATTTCTTATAATAACATTTTAAATAGAAGTATTTTGTTAAAACATTTTGAACAAAAAGTCTTTAAAATCTGAAGCCCTTTCATTTGATATCAAGAAAAAGGGGCTGACCCCTCAAATTAGGGGCTCAGAAGGGCCAAAAGTCTTTCATCTATAACTCTTTAATGATGAATATTTTGTTATAAGTTATTGAAGCAAAAATGTTCAGCTTAACATTCTGCAACTATATATTATAAAATTTTGATCATATGTTACGTAATAAGGGGCCATAAGGGGCCAGAATGCTAAATCTTTGACACTTTATATCTCGAAAAGGGGAAATATTTTGATAAGTAATATTGAACAAAAGATGCTGAGAATTATGTTCTAAACAATATCTAAACAATATACACCCTTTCAATTTTTGCAATACATCCCCATTAAGGAGTTGGAGGGCTAGCCCCTAAATATTGTTATTCTATATATCTCTTAAACGAAAGGAAATTTCTATATAGTTGTTGAACAAAAAGTCTTCAAAATCACAAGACCTTTTATTTGATATCAAGAAAAAGGGGCTGACTCCTCAAATTAGGGGCTCAGAAGGGCCAAAAGTCTTTCATCTAGAACTCTTTAATGATAAATATTTTGTTACAAGTTATTGAAGCAAAAATGTTTAGCTTAACATTCTGCAACCATATATTATAAAATTTTGATCATATGTTACGTAATAAGGGGTCGCAAGGGGCCAAAATGCTAAATCTTTGACACTATATATCTCGAAAAGGGGAAATATTTTGATAAGCACTTTTGAACAAAAGATGTTCAGAATTATGTTCTAAGCAATATACACCCTTTTAATTTTTGCAAGACATCCCCATCAAGGAGTTAGAGGGCTGGCCCCTAAATATTGTTATTCTATATATCTCTTAAACGAAAGGAAATTTCTGAATAGTTGTTGAACAAAAAGTCTTCAAAATCACAAGACCTTTTATTTGATATCAAGAAAAAGGGGCTGACCCCTCAAATAAGGGGCTCAGAAGGGCCAAAAATCTTTCATCTAGAACTCTTTAATGATAAATATTTTGTTATAAGTTATTGAAGCAAAAATGTTCGGCTTAACATTCTGCAACTATATATTATAAAATTTTGATCATATATTACGTAATAAGGGGCCATAAGGGGCCAGAATGCTAAATGTTTTACACTTTATATCTCGAAAAGGGGAAATATTTTGATAAGTAATATTGAACAAAAGATGCTGAGAATTATGTTCTAAACAATATCTAAACAATATACACCCTTTCAATTTTTGCAATACATCCCCATTAAGGAGTTGGAGGGCTAGCCCCTAAATATTGTTATTCTATATATCTCTTAAACGAAAGGAAATTTCTATATAGTTGTTGAACAAAAAGTCTTCAAAATCACAAGACCTTTTATTTGATATCAAGAAAAAGGGGCTGACTCCTCAAATTAGGGGCTCAGAAGGGCCAAAAGTCTTTCATCTAGAACTCTTTAATGATAAATATTTTGTTACAAGTTATTGAAGCAAAAATGTTTAGCTTAACATTCTGCAACCATATATTATAAAATTTTGATCATATGTTACGTAATAAGGGGTCGCAAGGGGCCAAAATGCTAAATCTTTGACACTATATATCTCGAAAAGGGGAAATATTTTGATAAGCACTTTTGAACAAAAGATGTTCAGAATTATGTTCTAAGCAATATACACCCTTTTAATTTTTGCAAGACATCCCCATCAAGGAGTTAGAGGGCTGGCCCCTAAATATTGTTATTCTATATATCTCTTAAACGAAAGGAAATTTCTGAATAGTTGTTGAACAAAAAGTCTTCAAAATCACAAGACCTTTTATTTGATATCAAGAAAAAGGGGCTGACCCCTCAAATAAGGGGCTCAGAAGGGCCAAAAATCTTTCATCTAGAACTCTTTAATGATAAATATTTTGTTATAAGTTATTGAAGCAAAAATGTTCGGCTTAACATTCTGCAACTATATATTATAAAATTTTGATCATATATTACGTAATAAGGGGCCATAAGGGGCCAGAATGCTAAATGTTTTACACTTTATATCTCGAAAAGGGGAAATATTTTGATAAGCAATATTGAACAAAAGATGTTCAGAATTATGTTCTTAACAATATACACCCTTTTAATTTTTGCAAGACATCCCCATTAAGGAGTTGGAGGGCTGGCCCCTAAATATTGTTATTCTACATATCTCTTAAACGAAAGGAAATTTCTGAATAGTTGTTGAACAAAAAGTCTTCAAAATCACAAGACCTTTCATTTGATATCAAGAAAAAGGGGCTGACCCCTCAAATTAGGGGCTCAGAAGGGCCAAAAGTCTTTCATCTATAACTCCTTAACGTTAAATATTTTGATATTAAATATTGAAGCAAAAATGTTCATCTTCACAATCTGCAACTATATATCTTAAAATTTTCTTCAAATATTACGTAATTAGGGGCCATAAGGGGCCAGAATGCTTAATCTTTGAAGCTTTATATCTCGAAAAGGGGAAACATTATGAAAAGCAATATTGAACAAAAGTTGTTTAGAATGATGATCTCAACAATGTGCATCCTTTGTATTTTCCCTAAACAGCCCCTATAAGGACTTAAAGGGATGGCCCCTAAATATTTCAAGTCTGCATATCTCGAAAACTGAATAGTTGTTGAACGAAAATTCTTCAGAATTACAAGACCTTTCATGTGATATCAAGACCCCTCGAATTAGGGGCTCAGAGGGGCTAAAAGTCTTTCATCTATAACCCTTTTACAGTAATGTTCATCTTCACGATCTGCTACTATAAATATTTTAAAATCTTCATCAAATATTGCGTTTTCTGGTGCCATAATGATCAAAATTTTGTTAAACATAACTGAAGCAAATTGTACGTTTTCACTATTTATATATTTATGAACGAAAATCTCAGTCAAATTCGTATCTCATCCTATCAAAAATCGGACGGAAGACCCACTCGTTGCTCGCAACGAGATCGCATCTAGTTATTATTCTTTTTTTTTCCTTACCGATTTTGTGCAGAAGATTTCTCGGAGATCGCTTGATCGATTTGCTTCAAATTTTCAGGGTTAATGCGTTGCTATCTGAAGATTATAACAGCATTTCAGTTTTTGAAAAATCACTTCTGGTCAGAAGTTATCGCCCTTTGATCGATTTTTAGATAGACCTTGTGTCTGCACAAAAACTCAAGAACGACAAATGCTAGAGTGTTGAAACTTTCAGTGGTGATAGAGGACATGTTCTAGATGTGCACCTTAGTTTTCAAATTTTCCGGAAGTGCGAAGTATGGAGGCTCGGTAGGGGTCGAAATTTAGGACGAAATTTTTGAGTGAATTTTAGAGACATTTCTTATAATAACATTTTAAATAAAAGTATTTTGTTAAAATATATTGAACAAAAAGTCTTCAAAATCACAAGACCTTTCATTTGATATGAAGAAAAAGGGGCTGACCCCTCAAATTAGGGGCTCAGAAGGGCCAAAAGTCTTTTATCTATAACTCTTTAATGATCAATATTTTGTTATAAATTACTGAAGCAAAAATGTTCATCTTAACATTCTGCAACTATATATAATAAAATTTTGATCATATGTTACGTAATAAGGGGCCATAAGGGGCCAGAATGCTAAATCTTTGACACTTTGTATCTCGAAAAGGAGAAATATTTTGATAAGCAATATTGAACAAAAGATGTTCAGAATAATGTTCTAAAAAATGTACACCCTTTTAATTTTTGCAAGACATCCCCATTAAGGAGTTGGAGGGCTGGCCCCTAGATATTGTTATTCTATATATCTCTTAAACGAAAGGAAATTTCTGAATAGTTCTTGAACAAGAAGTCTTCAAAATTACAAGACCTTTTATTTGATATGAAGAAAAAGGGGCCAACCCTCAAATTAGGGGCTCAGAAGGGCCAAAATCTTTTATCTATAACTTTTTTATGATCAATATTTTGCTATAAATTACTGAAGCAAAAATGTTCATATTAATATTTTGCAGCTATATATTGTAAAGTTTGATCATATGTTGCGTAATAAGGGACCTTAATTTGCCAGAATGCTAAATCTTCGACACTTTATATCTCGAAAAGGGGAAATATTTTGATAAGCAATATTGAACAAAAGATGATCAGAATAATGTTTAAAAGAATATGCATCCTTTCACTTTTATAGACAAATATCTCAGTCAAGATCTTGATTAATGTCATCCAAAATCAGACGGAAGACCCACTCGTTGCTCGCAACGAGAACCATCTAGTTATTATTAGGGTCTTCCGTCTTCAGCGGAAGACCCTTCTATTATTCTTATGTTTCTTTTTCAAGCTTCTTATTAGGGTCTTCCGTCTTCAGCGGAAGACCCTTCTATTATTCTTCGGTTTCTTTTTTACCTTTATTAGGGTCTTCCGTCTTCAGCGGAAGACCCTTCTATTATTGTATTGTTTCTTTTTCTTATTATTATTATTATTATTTTTTTTCCTACACCGGTATCTCAGTAACGGTTCAGTGGATTTTTATGAAACTTTCGGAGATGATAGGGAACGATGTTCCCTCGGGACGTTTTTTTCATTTTTGATGATTTCACTTCCGGTCGCGAAATATGACATATTTTTGACGTTTTTCTGCAATTCCGGTCTGTCCTACTCCGAAGAAACTGCGCAAAATAGAAATTTGAAATTTTCAGGAATGATAGAATTGTGACCTTGACATGTGCACCTGACTTTTGAAATTTTAAGAAGATGTTTAAATTTTTCAAATTTTAAAGTTAAATTTTTCAAAAAAAAATTTTTAATCGAATTTTAAAATTTTTTATATTGTCGAATAGATCTTGGCGAGAACTTTCCAAAAATGTATTTGTTTTGCATGTGAGTACATTAATAAACAATATATGAGCTCAGGTGTGTTAGGTCACTTGAGTGCAAGTGTACTTTAAGAACTTTTCTTTAAAAAATCATTACTCTTTTATTTCTTGACCGATTTTAAAACTTTTTACACCGTCAAATAGATCTTTACGAGACCTTTCCAACAGTATATTTGGTTTTATTCTAAGTGCACTAATAAAGAAAATATGAGCTCAGGTAAGTTAGCCTTTTGTTTTGACAGGACATGTCAAAATCATTGTCAAGGACACTTGCGTATGACCGTACTCTTTGATCTTTAGCAGATATCCTTTGATTTCTTTTAAAAAGCATTACTCTTTTATTTCTTGACCGATTTTAGAACTTTATACACCATCAAATAGATCTTTACGAGACCTTTCCAACAATATATTTCTTTTGTTTGTAAATGCACTAATAAAGAAAATATGAGCTCAGGTATGTTAGCTTTTTTTTTGACAGGACATGTCAAACTCATTATCAAGGACACTTGTGGATGACCGTACTCTTTCATCTTTGGCGGATATCCTTTTATTTTTAAAAAAATCTTTACTCTTTTATTTCTTGACCGATTTTAAAACTTTTTACACCGTCTGATAGGTCTTCCTGTGACCTTTCTTACAGTATATTTGTTTTGATTTTAGGTGCAAATTTAAAGAAAATATGAGCTCAGGTGTGTTAGAGAATTTTGACGGCCCATGTATAAGTTATCGATTTTCTTCAGCGACGTTTAATACACAGTGACCTAGAAGAAAGCAAGGACATTCAATTAAGTCTGAAATAGTGATTTCATAATGTACCTGTGATTATGAAAATTTGTGTATTCAATTTAAATCATTGAAAGTTTTGAATACTGTAATTTCAAATTTTAAAACCTTTAAAATCGTAAGATTTTGAAATATCCTCTAATGTTTAAAGCGGTAAGCTCCTACTTGATGAGTTTTTATTACAGCATTTAAAACTTCAAAAATTTTCAAATTTGGAATAATTTAAAAGCCTTAAAATATGAAATCAAGGACATCTAAAATAATGAGAACATGAATGAGAGTGATTGGGAGTCTATTGGAGGTCAAAAAGAGTGAAATTTAAACGATTTAAATTTTTTTAAAAAAAATTCAAAACTGCTTCCAAAGATGGAGAGCATCATACAATGAGGTGAAATCTCTCAAAGGTCAAAGAAAGTAAAATTTTATCGATTTAATTTTTTTCAAAAAATTTAAATTGAATCCAAATGTTAAAACAAGGACTGTCTCTGTATTTTGAAAGATGTAGAACATCAAACAATGTGTTTTGAATCTCTAAAAGGTCAAATAAAGTGAATTTTAAACGATTTAAATTTTTCAAAAAATTTAAATTGAATTCAAATGTTAAAACAAGGACTATTTCTATATCTTGAAAGATGGAGAACATCATATAATGTGTTTTGAAATCTCTCAAAGGTCAAATAGAGTGAATTTTATCCGATTTAAATTTTTCAAAAAATTTAAATTGAATCCAAACGTTAAAATAAGGACTATCTCTGTATTTTGAAAGATGGAGAACATCATACAATATGTTTTAAAATCTCTCAAAGGTCAAATAGAGTGAAATTTAAACGATTTAAATTTTTCAAAAAATTTAAATTGAATCCAAACGTTAAAACAAGAACTATCTCTGTATTTTGGAAGATGGAGAACATCATACAATGTGTTTTGAAATCTCTCAAAGGTCAAATAGAGTGAGATTTAAAGGATTTAAATTTTTCAAAAAATTTAAATTGAATTCAAACGTTAAAACAAGGACTATCTCTGTATTTTGAAAGATGGAGAACATCATACAATGTGTTTTAAAATCTCTCAAATGTCAATTAGGGTGAAATTTAAACGATTTAAATTTTTCAAAAAATTTAAATTGAATTCAAATGTTAAAACAAGGACTATTTCTATATCTTGAAAGATGGAGAACATCATATAATGTGTTTTGAAATCTCTCAAAGGTCAAATAGAGTGAATTTTATCCGATTTAAATTTTTCAAAAAATTTAAATTGAATCCAAACGTTAAAATAAGGACTATCTCTGTATTTTGAAAGATGGAGAACATCATACAATGTGTTTTGAAATCTCTCAAAGCTCAAATAGAGTGAAATTTAAACGATTTAAATTTTTCAAAAAATTTAAATTGAATCCAAACGTTAAAACAAGAACTATCTCTGTATTTTGGAAGATGGAGAACATCATACAATGTGTTTTGAAATCTCTCAAAGGTCAAATAGAGTGAGATTTAAAGGATTTAAATTTTTCAAAAAATTTAAATTGAATTCAAACGTTAAAACAAGGACTATCTCTGTATTTTGAAAGATGGAGAACATCATACAATGTGTTTTAAAATCTCTCAAAGGTCAAATAGGGTGAAATTTAAACGATTTAAATTTTTCAAAAAATTTAAATTGCTTCCACAAACATTAAAAACGCAACAAATGATGTTCTCTTCAATCAAAATATGTAAGTTGACTTTTGTTTAATATTTCAGTGCAATTTAAATTTTTTGAAAAAATTAAATTGTTTAAATCTCACTCTGATTGACCTTTGAGAGGTTTCAAAACACATTGTATGATGTTCTCCATCTTTCAAAATACAGAGATAGTCCTTCTTTTAACGTTTGGATTCAATTTAATTTTTTTGAAAAATTTAAATCTTTTCAATTCCACTCTATTTGACCTTTGAGATATTTCAAACCACATTGTATGATGTTCTCCATCTTTCAAAATACAGAGATAGTCTTTGTTTTTATATTTGAAATCAATTTAATTTTTTTGAAAAATTTTAATCGTTTAAATTTCACTCTATTTGACCTATGAAAGATTTCAAAACACATTGTGTGATGTTCTACATCTCCCAAAATACAGAGATAGTCCTTGTTTTAACATTTGGATTTAATTTAACCTTTTTGAAAAATTTAAATCGTTTAAATATCACTTTATTTGACCTTTGAGTGATTTCAAAACACATTGTATGATGTTCTCCGTCTTTCAAAATACAGAGATAGTCCTTGTTTTCACAATTGGATTCAATTTAAATTTTTTGAAATATTTGAATCCCTTAAATGTCACTCTCTTTGACCTTTATGTGATTTCAAAACACATTGTATGATGTTCTCTGTCTTTCAAAATACAGAGATAGTCCTTGTTTTAACATTTGGAAGCAATTTAAATTTTTGGAAAAATTTCAATCCTTTAAATTTCACTCTATTTGACCTTTGAGTGATTCCAAAACAAATTGTATGATGTTCTCCATTTTTCAAAATACAGAGATAGTCCTTGTTTTTACATTTGGAAACAAATTGATTTTTTTGAAAATTTTAAATCGTTTGAATCTCACTCTATTTGAACTTTGAAAGATTTCAAAACACATTGTATGATGTTCTCCATCATTCAAAATACAGAGATAGTCCTTGTTTTAACATTTAAAAGCAATTTAAATTTTTTGAAAAATTTAAATCCTTTAAATCTCACTCTATTTGACCTTTGAGAGATTTCAAAACATATTGTATGATGTTCTTCACCTTTCAAAATACAGAGATAGTCCTTGTTTTAATGGTTGGTTTGAATTTAAATTTTTTGAAAAATTTAAATCGTTAAAATTTCACTCTATTTGACCTTTGAAAGATTTCAAAACACATTGTATGATGTTCTCCATCTCCCAAAATACAGAGATAGTCCTTGTTTTAACATTTGGATTTAATTTAATTTTTTTGAAAAATTTAAATCGTTTAAATCTCACTCTATTTAACCTTTGAGTGATTTTAAAACACATTGTATGATGTTCTCCATCTTTCAAAATACAGAGATAGTCCTTGTTTTAATGGTTGGTTTCAATTTAAATTTTTTGAAAAATTTAAATCGTTTAAATTTCACTGTATTTGACCTTTGAAAGATTTCAAAACACATTGTATGATGTTCTCCATCTTCCAAAATACAGAGATAGTCCTTGTTTTAACATTTGGATTTAATTTAAATTTTTTGAAAAATTTAAATCGTTTAAATCTCACTCTATTTAACCTTTGAGTGATTTCAAAACACATTGTATGATGTTCTCCATCTTCCAAAATACAGGGATATTCCTTGTTTTAACATTTGGATTTAATTTAAACTTTTTGAAAAATTCAAATCGTTTAAATTTCACTCTATTTAACCTTTGAGTGATTTCAAAACACATTGTATGATGTTCTCCGTCTTTCAAAATACAGAGATAGTCCTTGTTTCAATCAAAATGACACCTCATCGAAATCGGACGGAAGACCCACTCGTTGCTCGCAACGAGATCGGATCTAGTTATTATTCTTTTTTCTTCTTACAAAATTTGTGCAGACGATTTCTCGGAGATGGCTCGTTCGATTTTATTCAAATTTTCATGGTAGATGCGTTGACATCTGAAGTTAATTCCGGCAATATCGTTTTTTGAAAATCACTTCCGGTCGGAAGTTATCGCCCTTTTGCTAAAATTCAGAGGACCTCCTTGTCTGCGATGAAACTCAAAAACGGCTTAAGCTAGAGCGCTGAAATTTTCAGTGATGATAGAGGACATGTTGCCATATTGCACCTGGGTTTAGATATTTTCCGGAAGTGCCTAGTATGGAAGCTCGGTAGGGATCAAAATTTAGGACACGAATCATGAGTGAATTTTTGAGACATTTTGTATCATATCTTTTAAAGTATAATTATTTTGTTAAAATATACTGAACAATATTTGTGCAGAATAAAAAGATCTGTAACATGATATCAAGAAAAAAGGGCTGAGTCATCACATTAAGGGCCGATAGGGGCCGAAAGTCTTTAATCGATAACTCTTAAACAAGCAATATTTTTGCATACATTACTGAAGCAAAATTATTTATCTTAACAATTTACAACTATATATTATGATTTTTACGTCATATGTTACATAAATAAGGGCCACAAGGGGCCAGAATGCTTAATCTTTGACGCTTTATATCTCGAAAAGGGGAAACATTTTGAAAAGCAATATTGAACAAAAGTTGTTTAGAATGATGATCTGAACAATGTACATCCTTTGAATTTTTCCTAAACAGCCCCTTTAAGGACTTAAAGGGGCGGCCCCTAAATATTTCAAGTCTACATATCTCGAAAACGAAAGGAAACTTCTGAATAGTTGTTGAACAAAAAGTCTTCAGAATTACAAGACCTTTCATGTGATATCAAGAAAAAGGGGCTGACCCCTCAAATTAGGGGCTCAGAGGGGCCAAAAGTCTTTCATCTATAACTCCTTAACGTAAAATATTTTGATATTGATTATTGAGGCAAAAATGTTCATCTTTACAATTTGCAACTATATATCTTAAAATTCTCTTCAAATATTACGTAATTAGGGGCCATAAGGGGCCAGAATGCTTAATCTTTGACGCTTTATATCTCGAAAAGGGGAAACATTTTGAAAAGCAATATTGAACAAAAGTTGTTTAGAATGATGATTTGAACAATGTGCATCCTTTGAATTTTTCCTAAACTGACCCTTTAAGGACTTAAAGGGACGGCCCCTAAATATTTCAAGTCTACATATCTCGAAAACGAAACGAAACTTCTGAATAGTTGTTGAACAAAAAGTCTTCAGAATTACAAGACCTTTCAAGTGATATCAAGAAAAAGGGGCTGACCCCTGAAATTAGGGGCTCAGAGGGGCCAAAAGTCTTTCATCTATAACTCCTTAACGTTAAATATTTCGATATTAATTATTGTAGCAAAAATGTTCATCTTCACAATCTGCAACTATATATCTTAAAATTTTCCTCAAATATTACGTAATTAGGGGCCATAAGGGGCCAGAATGCTTAATCTTTGACGCTTTATATCTCGAAAAGGGGAAACATTTTGAAAAGCAATATTGAACAAAAGTTGTTTAGAATGATGGTCTCAACAATATGCATCCTTTGAATTTTTCCTAAACAGCCCTTATAAGGACTTAAAGGGACGGCCCCTAAATATTTCAAGTCTACATATCTCGAAAACGAAACGAAACTTCTGAATAGTTGTTGAACAAAAAGTCTTCAGAATTACAAGACCTTTCATGTGATATTAAGAGAAAGAGGCTGACCCCTCAAAAAAGGGGCTTAGAGGGGCCAAAAGTCTTTCATCTATAACTCTTTAACGTTAAATATTTTGATATTAATTATTGAAGCAAAAATGTTCATCTTCACAATCTACAACTATATATCTTAAAGTTTTCTTCAAATATTACGTAATTAGGGGCCATAAGGGTCCAGAATGCTTAATCTTTGACGATTTATATCTCGAAAAGGGGAAACATTTTGAAAAGCAATATTGAACAAAAGTTGTTTAGAATGATGTTCTAGCGGCTCAGAGGGGCCAAAAGTCTTTTATCTGTAACTCTTTAACAGTAATGTTCATCTTCACGAACTGCTACTATATATATTTTAAAATCTTCATTAAATATTACGTTTTTAGGTGCCAGAAGAGGGGACAAAAACCTTTTATTCATAACTCTTTAATGATCAAAATTTCGTTACACATAACTGAAGCAAATTGTACGTTTTGACTATTTATATATTTATGAACGAAAATCTCAGTTAAATACATATCTCATCTTATCAAAAATCGGACGGAAGACCCACTCGTTGCTCGCAACGAGATCCCATCTAGTTATTATTATTATTCTTTTTTTCTGCACAAATTTTGTGCAGACGATTTCTCGGAGATGGATCGATGGATTTGCTTCAGATTTTCAGGATTGTTGCTAGGTTATCTGAAGTTAATTCCGGCTAAACAATTTTTAGAAATTTACTTCCGGTCCGGAGTTATCGCCCTTTTATCAAAATTTAGAGGACCTCCTTGTCTGCGATGGAACTCAAAAACGGCTTAAGCTAGAGCGCTGAAATTTTCAGTGATGATAGAGGACATGTTGCCATTTTGCACCTGGGTTTGGATTTTTTCCGGAAATGCCTAGTATGGAAGCTCGGTAGGGGTCGAAATTTCGGACACGAATCATGAGTGAATTTTTGAGACATTTTGTATCATATCTTTTAAAGTATAATTATTTTGTAAAAGCATACTGAACAATATTTGTGCAGAATGATAAGATCTTTAATATGATATCAAGAAAAAAGGGCTGACTTGTCATATTAGGGGCCGAGAAGGGCCAAAAGTATAAAATCAATAACTCTTTAATGATCAATATTTTGCAATTCATTACTGAAGCAAAAATGTTTAGTTTAACAAGTTCCAAATATATATTATGATATTCACATCACGTGTTACATAATTAGGGGCCATGAGGGGCCAGAAGGCCAAATGTTTGGCACTCTATATCTCAAAAGTGGGAAATATTTTGATCAGCAATATTGAACAAAAGATGTCCAAAATAATGTTCTAAACAAGATGCAACCTTTCATTTTTTGCTAAACGTCCCCATTAAGGATTTGAAGGGCCGGCCCTTAAATAATTCTTTTGCAAATATCTCAGAAACGAAAAAGAATTTCTGACTAGTTGTTGAACAAAAAGTGTTCAAAATCATGAGAGCTTTAAAGTGATATGAAGAAAAAGGGGCTGGACCCTCACGATAGGGGCTGAGAGGGGCCGAAAGTCTTTGAACAATAACTCTTTAATGATCAATATTTTGTAATGCATTACTGAAGCAAAAATGTTTATCTCAACAATTTACAACTATATATTATGATATTCACATCACGTGTTACCTAATTAGGGGCCATAAGGGGCCAAAATGCTAAATCTTTGACGCTTTATATCTCAAAAGTGGGAAATATTTTGATTAGCAATATTCAACAAAAGATGTCCAAAATAATGTTCTGAACAAGATGCAACCTCTCATTTTTTGCTAAACGTCCCCATTAAGGAGTTGAAGGGCCGGCCCCTAAATACCTCTTTTGCAAATATCTCAGAAACGAAAAAGAATTTCTGACTAGTTGTTGAACAAAAAGTGTAAAAAATCAAGAGAGCTTTAAGGTGATATCAAGGAAAAGGGTCTGACCCCTTAAATTAGGGGCCAAGAGGGGCCGAAAGTATACAATCAGTAACTCTTTAATGATCAATATTTTGTAATATATTACTGAAGCGAATTAGTTGTTCTTCACAAACTTTATCTAAATAACATGATCTTGATATCATATGTTACGCAATAAGGGGTCTTTAGGGGGCCAGATTGCATAATCTTTGGCGCAATATGTCTTGAAAAGGAAGAATATTTTGATAAACAGTATTGAACAAAAGACGTTCAAAATAATATTCTGAACAATATGCACTCTTTGAATTTTTACAAACGTCCCCATTTACAGTGCTGCTATCCCACAAGTTGACATGGGATGGGTTTGGATAGGATTCAGGATTGAGGATTCACGATAGAAACATATAGTAGTTAATCCAATCCTATCCTATCCTGTATCCTACAGCCAATCAGATTCGAGTAAAGATTGATTCATATTTCAGAATTAATTACAAAAACGGAATATGTTTTAAAACGTTTACAAAAGAAATATTTATAAAATTACGACAGAAAATAAGCATATTTTGTTTATTTTAACACAAATTAATAATTAACTTCGAGTGACATTGCGTACGATTTAACCGTGAACGATCACCGGAAGAATTTTCGCATGTAAACAACGAAGAGTTCGGACATCAAGGGATCTTATTTTCTTCAGCATGTTTGGATGATTAAGCCAATTCCTACTTGTTTTAAAGTTCAATAACATGTAACTGTGTTATATGTGCTCTGTTTGTCTGGATAATTCTACACAAACTGCCAACGGCGGACTTGAACAGATCGATATCGCAGTTGTTTGGAGCAAGAACATGTAAGTATACTACACATTGTACATGTGTGCATTTTTATACATTTTCCCCTTTGAACAATGTTATAATGACTTGAGCTATTAACATTTTATTCTATTTTAATATAGACAAAAATCGGGTGTGGAAAAAAAGGTAGTGTAGGAAGGGGAGGGGCGGCACGTCGATTTACCCAAATGGACCCAAATGGACCCAAATGAACCCAAATGGACCCAAATGGACCCAAATGGCGACCCAAATGGACCCAAATGGACCCAAATGGCGACCCAAATGGACCCAAATGGCGACCCAAATGGACATATATAGACTTTATACCAAAATCAGAATACATTCATAAAAGTACAAGACCTCAAGCGTCTAAATACGAATAAAATTATTTATAATTTTTGCATTGTATATAAATATTGTTGAAAATGTAGTGGTGATTTGAATTAAAATAAATCCTGCTGAATGTTTTTTATATTTATTTCAAAACATTTTCTACCAAAATATGCTATAGAAAAATTATTTCCTTTATTCATTATATCACTTCAAACATAATGTCCAACTAAATTATTTTAAAATAAAGGAGCTTACCAATCGGAAAGAGTTTCACAAAGTTATATTTTTTCTGAGAAAATAATTAATTCATTAACCAATAATGTTTAGTAAAATGGTTTGACCACTCAAATATTTCGATACAATTGAGAACTTAATGATGAGACCCATTGGATCCTATAAAAACACTGTCTTTTTCAATTGTGCTTTTTACTTTGGAAGTTATCCTGCCATGCAAAGGTAAGTGCCTTAATTAGTTTAGTTTTAGTTTCAATCATTATAATTAATCGAATTTTTTTTTTTTTTAAAAAACGTCAATACTGGATCAATTAAAGGGATTTTATCAAAGTAAGCATAATATCTTTTGTCTATTTTTCACCGTGCTTGATCGTTAATTTTTATTTCTCATTGGAGACATTTGTTTATCAAGCAGAGTTTTAAGATATTTCGGTATTTGTGTCAAATAATTTATTTGTAAAAGTAAGTTTCATATCATTTAGGATCTTCCCATTTTACACAATATATAATTATACGAACTATAAAAAAAATAGCTTTGTTTTAAAATTATTTCATATACGTTATCTAAATTCAAAATTTCTTAGAATACTATATTGTTTTCCAACAAAAATTTATAACATTATGAATTTTGCATTACAGTACCCACAATGGTGCGTAAACAATCACACAAGAAGAAAAATGAGTGGCCCTGTGGTGGATGCAGAAAAAACTGTGTCAATTCTTGTGTGTTTTGTGCTGTGTGTACTAAATGGTTTCATAGTGTTTGTGAAAACTTATCACCAGAGGATTTAAAGTTATTCTCGGACATTCCAGAGGACTATGTGTGTGTAGTGTGCCGTTCTGATGACAAAATTGTTACTAAATCTACCCCACAGGACTTTGTAAACAACATACCACCTGGCCCTAAAGAAAACATATATGTACTTGTACAGAGGACCATGTCCACCAAATACGAATTTCCAGACGATTGTGGAGTGTGGGGGCGTACCGGCACCACGGTAAATTCTACTTTTATTGAAAAGGAGGATACTCTTAAAACAGTGGTCGTTAAGGAAAACCGTCTGTGCGTGGAGAAAAAGGTACAAAACCAAAGACATTATGTTCCATTGGAGCCACAGCCTAACGAAGACATTGTTGTGAAGTGCCATAGATCTTACTCAAAATTAAAGACCGCCGAAGAGTACAAGAGGAGGGTTACAATATTCACGAAATTACCACCTCAACACCAGGACAAAGAAAACCTTGCAATCGTCGAATACCACGGCTCTTATAAATTTGAGAAGATTCCCCACGGCAACAGCACCAGAACATCCGTGCCCTATGTTCGAACAGATCCAGCCATTCTCCAAGAAGCAGCAAAAATCACCAGGGAAAAACATCAGAAACCTCTCAAGACCAGTCACCAGATGATGCTGGATGATTCTGTCAACGCTCCCAATGCCAAACAAATTAGGGATAAAGTGTATAGAGATACTAAAAAGACAGACAACGGCCAACACAAACTCCATAACATTGCTGATGAGGTTCTAAGCGTGTTAAGTATGTGTCAAAACGGTGAAAATAACGTGAGGGAAATATTTGTAACGCCATCAAAACCACCTAGCGTAATCGTGTATTCTGACGAGCAGATGGAAGATTTGAGGACAAACTGCATAGGAAAAAATAGTAGTGTTATTGGAATAGACAGAACTTTCAATCTTGGGCCTTGTTTTGTAACAACCACAACATACAAAAACCAGAAAATTCTAAAACGCGAGACGCTACAAAATCCAATTTTTCTCGGACCATCCTTTCTACACTGGGACGGCGAAACTGAAACTTATTATAAGTTTCTCTGCCATATCAACGCCAAGTTAGGTTACCCGTCCCAACTGAAAATTGGAAGTGACGAAGAAAAGGCCATTAAAAATGCCATCCATCAAGCATTTGATGAACCCATTCATCTCCTCTGCACGAAGCATCTTAAAGATAATGTTAGACGTTACCTGAAAGACAAAGAGGGATGTGGCGCAAAGGAAAGGGAGTTTATTGTGAAATTAATTTTCGGCTACGACGGACTTCTCAACAGTGACGATTCGTTTTCCTTTGAATCCAAAATTGCTGATATGGAGAGTAATGTTTCCAAGTTTCCAAATTTTCGCAACTACTTCGAAAAACGTTTAAAACCACTCCTATTCGACCACGTCTTTAAACCTCTTCAAAATGGAACAGTAAGCGAGCGAGTTTACGTATAAGATTTACACTTCATTTCAGTACTAGTGCTTGTATATAGTTTCCATCATGCCTCATACAATAATATGTTCTGGTTACTTTATATGGATGATTTGATATTTAGGTCATTTATCTTGTGATCTACATTTTCAAATTTAGACATGTCTTTAAAAAATTGGAATATTTTTTAAAAGAGTATGGTTTAATTAAGCATTTTTCTTTTTCTTTATTGATTCAATGCTCCTTTTTTACTTGAACATTTCTTAAGAAAATAATCATTCGGAACTTTGGCATATTTTTCCAAAACATAAATTGTGGCTCTTTCTATGGGTGGCCTCCACGTGGCAAGAGCTGGGCAACGTTATTTAAATAGACACGTTCGAAATGTTCATAATTGTATAACGTGCCTATTTAAATAACGGCTAACAACCCTTTCCTCTTTGATGATTTTTTTTCTTTTTTGCATATACTCTATTCCTATTTAATCATTATTTGGGGTCTCTCTGAGTCTTAAATAACTCCATTTGGGTCCATTTGGTCGCCATTTGGGTCCATTTGGGTCGCCATTTGGGTCCATTTGGGTCCATTTGGGTCGCCATTTGGGTCCATTTGGGTTCATTTGGGTCCATTTGGGTCCATTTGGGTAAATCGACGCACCCGGGGAGGGGTTAAAAAGTTACAAATACTCTGTCATGATTCAATGTGTTCTAAACAATAAGATGTGTTATGCCTTTTTCAGTTTGTTTTTACTATATTATTTCCCTACTGTGGTTTAAAAAAATGTTTTTTTTTTTATTTGAGTGCAATTATAATAAGATAAAGACAGAATCATTTCTTATGCTACTGTTTAAACTGTATTATAAGCCAACTCAGCACTTACATGTACATTGTATGTATGACCTATTCTGGGTTATGAATTATAAATTAATCATTCATTATTCTTCATTGCAGAGAATGATACTTGGTTTTGCCTGCCCTCGTCAAAATATTTTGTGATGAAAAAAGGATTTTACATTTAAAAAGTAGGTATAATAATTAACATGTGCTTATGCATGGGTATCAGTATAATACATAGATATGGGTATGTCTTTTTACCACAAGGAACCACAAGGTACCACAAGGAACCACAAGGATACCACAAGGAATCACAAGGAACCCCAGGGATACCACAAGGTACCCCAGGGATACCATATACAACCTTAATTATTCTAAATATGGTTTATATGCACTTGTAAATTAGAAAAAAAATGTTTTTGAAAGACAAATTAACACTTTTAAATTAATTGTCTTAAATATGGAGCAGTTACCCAAGTTAAAAATTTATAGGTAAGATTAATTAATTAAACAATTAAGCTCAATTATGCATGTTTAGTTTTGAAGAACTTTAATATTTTATACGGTGTAAATAAATAATCATGTTTTAACTATGATTTGTGTATTTCAATACACAAAACCAAAGGGCACTCACATAAAACCAAATAATACTCTGAAGGTACCACAAGAAAAACCCAGTGTACCCTAGGACACCCAATTCAACATTAATAAATGTACATGTAAATATGTTTATATTTGCATTTGTAAATGACACATGAACTGTTTATTGTATATACTAATCAATACACAAATCAAAAGGATACTCGCTTAAGAACCAAAGGATAGCCTTAAGTTACCACAAGGACATCCCAGGGTAACCCGAAGAATATCCCAAAATACCCCAAGGACACCCAGTTGGACCTTTATA
This sequence comes from Saccostrea echinata, assembly GCF_033153115.1. Lineage (NCBI taxonomy): Eukaryota > Metazoa > Mollusca > Bivalvia > Ostreida > Ostreidae > Saccostrea > Saccostrea echinata. The sequence continues at coordinate 784,719 of NW_026889798.1, read as the reverse complement.
AATCTAAAAATGGTTTTATGCTTTCGTAAATAACATAGTAACTGTTTATTGCATATTTTAATACACAAAAAAGGATACCAAGGAAACCCTAGGTATCTGAAGAATACCCTTAAGTACCCCAATAATGAGCCATATCACTGACATCCAATTCAGCTTTAATAAATGTAAATATGGTTTATGTGCATTTTTTAATTACATCATTATCTGTTTATTGTTTATTTCAATACACAAAACAGTTTTTTTAAGGATTCAAAGGACCCCAAGGGTACACCAATGACACATCATTCAAACTTAATAAATCTATAAATATGGTTCATACATGCATTTGTAAGTTAGATACATGTAAGTCTTTCTGAGGTTTACCGGTATATGTGAATTATATGCCATTCACGGTATACAAGGTAATGACCCTTGTATGTATTATGGTCATCAAAAAATTTCAGCCAATCTGATTGCTTAGAATTTTTCACTCACAATTTCAGACAAATTGTCAATTCATCTGTGTTAATTATCTGCTATAATGAAAAAGTATATACAAATTTAATTTCAATGTCAGTTGTTGTTATTTACCTGAACAAAGAAAATGCAACAATAAATCGTCCTAAAATTTTTGCTGTATGATGACTATAACTTACAAAACTTTATACATAAAAAATATAACAACTCGTACCTGAAGGGGTCATAAAAACTTAAAGTAAAAAAAAATTTTTTATACCCCACACAACAAGTTGCATGAGGTATAATGTTTTTGACCTGTCCGTCAATCAGTCAGTCCTGTTTTTTTTTTTTTTTTGGTCAGCACAACTCCTCATAAACCGCTGCACAGAATTTGATTAAACTTTGCAGATATTTAGTACACAGTGTGTAGATATGCATATTACCAGGAAATTCCGATTCCATTATTTTTGCCATAAGAGTTTTGCCTATTGTTGAAGAAACTTTCCAGCTAGGTAATAAGGAAATCCCTTCGAATCAGCTTTTGTAATGAAATTTTATGTGAAATATTTTATGACCTTAAAAGACCCCTATTGATTTAACAAACACACAGAACCTTGGATAGTTCTCACCCCCCCCCCCCCCCCCAAACTGGTGCTTTGCCTAAATAATTTCATAAGTACAGTATATAAACAAATTCATATGACTACATCATAATTTTGTTTCCATCAATTATTTAAATGTGTAAATTGTCATGTGTTGGACATGGACTTATACTCATTAACAAATCGAAATCACTGAGGAATTTAAATAACAGTTTGTTAGCATAACTCCTGTACTGAATTTCCTGAAACTTTGTAGGTATTTAAGACATAATGTATAGATTTGTACATTACCAAGAAATTTTGATTCCATTTTTTATCTAGAAACTTCAGCCCAATTAAATTTGTAACATACAAAGATTTGAATGTCCTTATATGCAAGAAGATTTGATGTGATGATTTTTTGCAAGTAATGCCCCTTTTTGAATTATACTGTGTATTGAAAATGCACTGTGCCAATTCATTATGTGTTGCATTGTCAAGTTTTGGGGGAGGGTGGGGTATGTGAGCTTGCTCACTTTTTCTTTCATTGCAATAGGATAATTTTTGTCAACATACAGCTATACACGAGAATATAGGTATTATTGCCCAACCCTAGAAGCCTTATGGTGACTTAACTTGCATGGATGATGCATCTCAGGATGTATACACTACCACACTTGCTTCAGATGCTGGATCTGACCTACCGGTATATTTTTTGGTTGAGTGACCAGAGATTTTTTTTTTTTTGGTGCAGGTCTCATTCTAGCTGAAGTAACTGTAAGCCCTATGGTGACCAATCATTGAACAGATAAAGATTTGGAGCAAACCCATTCCTATATATTACATATAGTACAACCTTTAAAACATCCTACAAAAACCAAACATGTTTAAATCTTGCACTAATTACTACCCCAATATTTATAAAGGTGAGACTTTGTCGTACCTATAAAGGTAACAATTGACCTGTAGAGATGACCTGTGTAATCTTTGATTTAATACTTATATTTTGATATTTCTCAAGTACATGCCAGTTTTGCTACATTTGATTGTGTTATTTATAATGCATATATCTTAAAACTAATATTTTGGCACCTGTAATGTTTGAGTTCTTTATAAATACATTAATACTTAAAGCTATATATGGCATATCTGAGGTAAAAAATAAAAAATACGAGATAGAGTGTAGTTGAACATGATATTTGTTATTTATGTTCAAATTCAAATTTTCACTGATTCTGAACTTGAATAACCCCACGTTTCTATAGTTAAAATGACTTTAAACTGTGTCTGATATTTAAATGCGGAGTCAGTAAATAAATCCATTATTGTTTTACCCTTAAATTTCTAATGTCAATGAAATGCGATTGATTTAAATTGTGTAATTTACAGGAAAGTCCTATCCTTATACAGTATAAAGTAATTAAAACAAATAGAAAGATCTTTTTAATTTTAGTTAGTCTGAACTTATCAAAAATACGGCATATATGACTTTAAGAAAAAAAATATCATAATTCATTCTCATGCAAGTTTAATATAATTCACACACATTGTATTAATAAATTATCTCCTATAGGATAGTAAATAGCTTGGCTACTTGTCTCAATCTATTATACCTGGTAGTAACTGCATGGTTAGTTTTGTAGATCTATATTTATTAGAGAACAAAGTTTACTTACTAATAGGACCTTTTTTGGCCTTGTGAATTTCTGAAGAATCAAATCTGCTCAGTCTTCATTGAAAATATGTTAAAATTTCACTTGGAACCTCGGTGACTGCATACCAATTAAAAATGACATAATTTTCTCTCTAGTCCATGTATTAATAATTATAAAGTCATGAGTTGCCTCATTTTCCTCAAATCCTGAAAAAACTCTTTAAAAATGGTCAAAAATTTAAGCTGTTTTTCAATATTTTGCGTAGTCCCCAACCTCTGATATAAATTGTTTAATCATATAATGAAAGAAGTGTTTCAAAAGATTCTTATCCATGAAATTTTTTTTTGGATCGTGGGGTGGGCTCATATTTTAATTATTAACTGAAGATGCTCAAATTCATTCATTTTCTTCAAAATTCAGGAATATTGTAATTTCACAAAGCCTATTTTGCAATACCTGAACCCTCAAAGGAAACTTTGTTATGGGAAATGAAAGCAATATGTCTCTTCTTTATATTGAGGTTTAAAATGGAATCTTGGGACTTTGTCAGTTAATTGGTATAGGGACAGAGCCATTTTAAGGAGTTAGTGAACTTTTTTATGCCATAAAGAAGTGAGTCCACATTCACTTTTTTTTTTTTTTTTTTTTACAAAATCACATGGATTTTTAATAAAAAATTATTTAAAAAAATTTTGCATACAATTTTTGAACTCTTGAGAATTGTTATTTAAAAACCCCAAAAGAAATAATTCAGACTGAAACATTATCATTATTAAGGGAGATCTGTCAAGTTCCCCACAAACCATATAAAGTTCGGTATTTTTTAAAAAAAAATGTTTTTAATTACCTCAAAATGGGTTTACAGAATTTTTTTTAGGAAATCAGTTTCTCATCAATTAAGTTTAATATTGTGATAACCCTTGGCCAACTTTAATTGATATTGTTAATTTTACCAATGGCAGGCACCATAAAATTATATGATTCACTGATGCAGGAAAGAATGGGTTATACATTTATTTTATTTTTTATAAACAATTTTCAAAATTATTGCCCATCTTTAGCAGACTGTAAATCTGTAGAAAAGTTGAAAGTACCAGGGTAGTAGAAACAAGACTCACGTTTGGAAAAAATGTGTCAGCTTCAGGTATTTTTGTAAAACATATTTTATTTAACAATTTCCAGCTAAATATAGTGACACTTAAATATACCCTATGTAAATGGTACAAGAAAAACTTATTAAGTTTGTTGATTATATAAAACCCAGGTACTTTATCACCAACCATACAGTTTTACATTTGTTTATACACCTAAGGTATGGTGTAACCAGTCTTTGTGCCTTGTGTATACACAAGTTAATCACTGAAAACTGTTGATCATCACTGATGATTACCTGAAATTGTGGATATATGCATGCATGCAAACAAGAAATCCTGTACACAAGAGAGTTCTCCATATGTCATTGAAAATAGATGTATGCTATCATTTCTATATTCCATAACTTCTCTTAATTGAGATGATCATATTCTGTACAATCTATAGACATTCATACAATGCCATGAATGCATGATGATTTATTTTTTAATAAATGTATCAATCTAATATAGAGAAATTAATAAGTTTGAATTCATGCATTTCCATAACAAAGAAATTTAACTCACAACCTTGGACTTCCTTTTTACATGTACATGATTGTTTTTATATTGTATTAAGGAATAAATGCTATGAAAACAATGAACGAAAATGTTTTGTTGAGAAAAGTTTTTGTGTTTATATATATATATTTAGTTTTTCTAGTTTATTTCCTGCGATTTTTACCCAGGAAATTTTTTCAAAAGCAGTGTAGTTTTAGTAAATTAACTGAAATTATTGTTGTTTACTTACATTTGGATATATAAGGTGCATGAATTCAAAAATTGAAATTTTGGAGAAAATTCAGTTTGTTTTAACATATTTTTCCAATTATAAGATCATAATATGTATATATACATTCTAGTTGAATACTTTTTAAGTATATTAATAGAATACACAAATCCATAGAAAAGTTTCAGAATTAATTTTTATTAACCAGTGTTAACAGAATTTCATTTGAAAAATTAGAACTATTTTTATTTAAAAAGACAAATCATAGATCCACCAAAAATTTGATCATATACAGACAGTCGGACCATAAATTTAACTCATGTGGAAAGTTTAATAAATGACGTGTTAAAATTACTTCCCAACAAATTACTTAATATCAATTTATATAAGGCAATTCTGAAAATTAAATAAGGCAAAAAAAGAATTTTGAAAGTGTTATTTTTTTTAAATACAGGATTTGGAAGTGATTCTTTTAACCTCATTTTGTTGCACTAGCTCCTGACTTCTCAGATAATGTTTACAAAAAAAAAAAGAACATCATCTTAAATTTATAACACACTCATTTTTTTTTTTTATTTTGTAATTAAAGGCACTTCATTGTTTGGAAATTGTAAACCATTTACGGGTAGTTTTTCATACTTTCTAGACTTGAATGAGGATGCAAGTTTTTTCCCCCAAATCATCTATAGTTGCACTTCTGACATAAATAATTTATTTTATGTGTTAAATACCAGTGGCAGAAGGGGTTTTAAAAGAAATAATTTGAGAATGGCACCGTATGCATTTTCTCAACACAAATGTAAGCACTTTCAAAAGAAGATTTTCATAAAAATGATGCTTTTTCACTATATTACCAATAGATCCTCACCCTACACCAGAACCCTTAGCTTATCCACAGGCCATAAAGTTTCACAATTTTGTAAGAGGCACCCTTGCTCATATATGCATCACACCATGCATTTACTGGTAATATGTGTGCCTAATTTAATATCCTAGAGTAAAGAATTTCAACATTTTATGACCAATGAACAACAAACATAAACAAATCACAATTGATAGATCACCTGAATGACTCGGGTGACCTAAAAAAAATTATATTTACAATAAACAGTTTACTTTGTAATTAACAAATGAACATAAATCATATTTAGATTTATTAAGGTTGAATGGAATGTCATTTGTTAATCCAAGTGGTTCTTTGGGTTTGTGAGGATTTCATCATGATCCTAAATGTCCCTTGGGGTTCTTTTATTCTTTATGTTTTGTATTATACAAATATACAATAAACAGTTAAAATTCATAATTAACAAGTGCATTTAAACCATTAAAAGATTTTTTAAAAGTTGAATTGAGTGTCATTTGGATTTTCTTTCAGGTACCTTGGCTTATCCTAGTGGTACAGGGGTTATCATTAGGGTTCTTCTTGGATATCAACTTTTGGTTTGTGTATTGACTACTGCAATACACAATTAACCATTGACTTTTTGTACATCATAAAAAGTTACAATAATTTAACTGTTCCTCGGATCTGAACTATAAATGCATAATTTAGTTTAAATAAGTATATTTACTTTTAAATTTTTAACTTGGATAACTGCTCCATATTTAAGATAATTAAAGTGTTAATTTGCCTTTCAAAAACATTTTTTTCTAATTTACAAGTGCATATAAACCATATTTAGAATAATTAAGGTTGTATATGGTGTCCCTGGGGTACCTTGTGGTATCCCTGGGGTTCCTTGTGGTTCCTTGTGGTATCCTTGTGGTTCCTTGTGGTATCCTTGTGGTTCCTTGTGGTTCCTTGTGGTAAAAAGACGCACCCCATAGATATCATTATCTGAGTTGAGATGAAGTTTCTGTAGATTCTCTGGATAAGAGATCTTTCTTCTTTTTAAAAAAAAGAGTAAAACTGAAAACAATGTGTTATTGTTCTGGTCATCATGTCATCATCAAGTTATATGTATTTTCATAATTTTTTTCTTATTCAAATTTTAAGCAAAGAAGAAAAAAAAAACAAAAAAAAACATAAATAGATTAATACAAGCAGAAAAATTCAAAATAGAGAAAAAAAAAAACAAAACAAATATATTCATACTAGTTAACAAGTTGACGAGATGAAATGAATTACAATTTACAAGTTAATTATGATTGTTTAATTAAGATATGACTATGAAGTTGCAGTATAAGATTTGAGTTTGCTTGATTTCTTTAAATGCATTACTCTGGGAGAGAAAAAAGGTAAAATTCAGCCAGCCGTACATGAAATGAGAAAGATAATCACAATAAAATACAGTTTTAATGTATAATGTATATGATAAAATTGCACAATCTACATGCATATATTGTTATAATCATGATAATAATTGTTTTTTAAGGACTATCCTGCATATTTGCTGCTGCACATATTGCACTTCATCTCATCTGCTGCTGGAATAAATATGAAAGATGTTCAAACCACTGTACAAGAGCCCCCTAGAGTCTGAAATCATGATGTTTTTCATTAAGGAGATCGGTGTGTGAAGTATTTGTTTTCTGTGCATTGTTGACAATTTTGAAACTGTTCAGTTACTTATGACTAGCTCTTTGACACAAACTTTGACATTTGAAATTCAATTTGAGTGACGGACAAGCAGTCGAAATCATATGCACGTAAAACATCGTACAATTGGAAAAAGACATTGATAAACTTAAATTTAAACAGATTTCATGTACATATATCTGTGAGCTTGGCATTAATTGAAGTACATGTATACTTCTGATGAATTTGTCTCATAATGGAACATTCAATTGTTATACATTGTAGATAAAAAAAAAATAAAATTGTAGATTGTAGATAAGATTTATTTGACCCAAAATATATATATTTAACACTGAAGAGGCAATTACCCTGAATAAATATCGTCAACTTGGTCAAGCATTTTTGTTCCTCATTTAGACCATGAATAACATTCAAGATCAAATGTCAAGGTCAAAAACAAAATTTACTTAAATATGGCTTATAAATACTGAAACTACTGTGAATTCATATACATGTTTTATAGGAAAGAATTTGAAGGAATATGTGTGTGTTCACTGCAATAATTATTGCTGTCAATCTATCTGACTATGAAGATTTATGAAAATGTTTTCTGTGAAACATAAATTAAATTCTCACTCATAAAAATATGTTTATTGAAATACTTTTGTATGACACTGAACTGACCATAAACTAAAAACAAAGTGAAGTGAAATAAGAAAATTTAACATTTTGAATATCTTGATTTTTATTTAGCAAACATGATAAAGTTTTTGCATGTTTGTAAAATATCCAAATTCAAACAATGAGGAACTGAACATCTCAAACAAGAATACATTTAAATAATTTTTTACATGTTTAATAAATAAAAGTCAAGATATTCTAAATATCTGTTCTCGGTTGATGGTCTTGTCATACATGTATCTTCTTCCTGGATTTACATGAGTATGAATAAAATCTAAGTTAGGTATATATACATGTATTATTTTTCATGGTGCTCAATTTACAGTTTAGGGAAAAATAGAGTTTTGCATAAATTTTACATGAAACATATAACTGTTAAAACATCCAACATAACCTCCTTTTTTATTATTCAGTATGTGTAGAGAAATTGTATTTTCAACGGGTACAGTTATTATACAGTGTTGTACCTTCCCCGCATGAAGGTATAGACATTAATAGTCTGATTCTCATTATTAAAGAGCTTAAATTTTGTTCGTTTAGTCTACTTATTAATAATCATAACATTAGAAAAGTATCTGAAGTCTTAGTTGTTGTCCCCCCCCCCTTTTTCCACGATTTCCCTTCTCTAACTTTAACCCCATTTATTTATCAAAGTGTATAAATTCGAAAAGAAATCGCAAATACCGTGACGTCTCTCGATCATCGTTAGTATGTGAAATTAAATCAAAATAAAGTCGGATTATATTTTTTTTTCTATAATTATTTTGAAAGCTTACTTTCTTGACACGTTCCCTAGATCAGTACTTGCTTATGTTTTATTACAGTCCCTTTGTTTACATTTTAACTGGGTACTCGAAAATTAATTCGTGCGGGGTGTCGGGAATTAATGGATGTCGATCTCGATTATTTTTTATCATTGAAACATATAAATAAATATAAATAAATAAATAAAATCCATAACTATAACTGATTTTTATATGATGGTCATTTTATTATTTTTTTTTTCGTTTTGTCAAATTAACTCCTAAATATTAAAAAAACTGAAAGTAGCAGGATAGGATAGGATAGGATTAGACTGAAATCACAGGATAGGATTGTGGATGCAGGATTCACGATAGGATAGGATAGGATTGTCAACTTATAGGATAGCAGCACTGTAGGACTTGAAGGGCCGGCCCTTAATATTTCTTTTGCATATATCCCGAAAACACAAAAGAATTTCTGAATAGTTGTCGAACAGAAAGTGTTCAAAACCATGAGAACTTTAAGATGATATCAAGAAAAAGGGGCTGACCTCTCACATTAGAGGCCAAGAAGGGCCGAAAGTCTTTAATCTATAACCCTTTAATGATCAATATTTTGTTAAACATTATTAAAACAAAATTGTTCGTTTTAACAATTTATTATATCATTATATTTGAACGAAAATCTTAGTCAAATTCTTATCTCATCTTATCAAAAATCGGACGGAAGACCCACTCGTTGCTCGCAACGAGATCTCATCTAGTTAGGGTCTTCCGTCTTCTGCGGAAGACCCTTCTATTATTCTATTGTTGATTTTTCACTTTTCTTTTTATTATTATTATTATTATTCTTTTTTTTTTCCTTACCGATTTTGTGCAGAAGATTTCTCGGAGATCTCTCGATCGATTTGCTTCAAATTTTCAGGGTTAATGCGTTGCTATCTGAAGTTTATAACGCCGCTTCAGTTTTTGAAAAATCACTTCCGGTCAGAAGTTATCGCCCTTTGATCGATTTTTACATAGACCTTGTGTCTGCACAAAAACTCAAGAACGACAAATGCTAGAGTGTTGACACTTTCAGTGGTTATAGAGGACATATTCTAGATGTGCACCTTGGTTTTCAAATTTTCCGGAAGTGCGAAGTATGGAAGCTCGGTAGGGGTCGAAATTTAGGACGTGATTTATGAGTGAATTTTAGAGACATTTCTTATAATAACATTTTAAATAGAAGTATTTTGTTAAAACATATTGAACAAAAAGTCTTTAAAATCTGAAGACCTTTCATTTGATATCAAGAAAAAGGGGCTGACCCCTCAAATTAGGGGCTCAGAAGGGCCAAAAGTCTTTCATCTAGAACTCTTTAATGATAAATATTTTGTTACAAGTTATTGAAGCAAAAATGTTTAGCTTAACATTCTGCAACTATATATTATAAAATTTTGATCATATGTTACGTAATAAGGGGTCGCAAGGGGCCAAAATGCTAAATCTTTGACACTATATATCTCGAAAAGGGGAAATATTTTGATAAGTACTTTTGAACAAAAGATGTTCAGAATTATATTCTAAGCAATATACACCCTTTTAATTTTTGCAAGACATCCCCATTAAGGACTTGGAGGGCTGGCCCCTAAATATTGTTATTCTATATATCTCTTAAACGAAAGGAAATTTCTGAATAGTTGTTGAACAAAAAGTCTTCAAAATCACAAGACCTTTTATTTGATATCAAGAAAAAGGGGCTGACCCCTCAAATTAGGGGCTCAGAAGGGCCAAAAGTCTTTCATCTAGAACTCTTTAATGATAAATATTTTGTTATAAGTTATTGAAGCAAAAATGTTCAGCTTAACATTCTGCAACTATATATTATAAAATTTTGATCATATATTACGTAATAAGGGGTCAGAAGGGGCCAGAAAGCTAAATGTTTTACACTTTATATCTCGAAAAGGGGAAATATTTTGATAAGCAATATTGAACAAAAGATGTTCAGAATTATGTTCTAAACAATATACACCCTTTTAATTTTTGCAAGACATCCCCATTAAGGACTTGGAGGGCTGGCCCCTAAATATTGTTATTCTACATATCTCTTAAACGAAAGGAAATTTCTGAATAGTTGTTGAACAAAAAGTCTTCAAAATCACAAGACCTTTTATTTGATATCAAGAAAAAGGGGCTGACCCTCAAATTAGGGGCTCAGAAGGGCCAAAAGTCTTTCATCTAGAACTCTTTAATGATAAATATTTTGTAATAAGTTATTGAAGCAAAAATGTTCAGCTTAACATTCTGCAACTATATATTATAAAATTTTGATCATATATTACGTAATAAGGGGTCAGAAGGGGCCAGAATGCTAAATCTTTGACACTTTGTATCTCGAAAAGGAAAAATATTTTGATAAGCAATATTGAACAAAAGATGTTCAGAATAATGTTCTAAACAATATGCACCCTTTTAATTTTTGCAAGGCATCCCCATTAAGGACTTGGAGGGCTGGCCCCTAAATATTGTTATTCTATATATCTCTTAAACGAAAAGAAATTTCTGAATAGTTGTTGAACAAAAAGTCTTCAAAATCACAAGACCTTTTATTTGATATCAAGAAAGAGGGGCTGACCCCTCAAATTAGGGGCTCAGAAGGGCCAAAAGTCTTTTATCTATAACTTTTTAATGATCAATATTTTGCTATAAATTACTGAAGCAAAAATGTTTATATTAATATTTTGCAACTATATATTATAAAATTTTGATCATATGTTACGTAATAAGGGACCTTAATGGGCCAGAATGCTAAATCTTTGACACTTTATATCTCGAAAAGGGGAAATATTTTGATAAGCAATATTGAACAAAAGATGATCAGAATAATGTTTTTAACAATACGCATCCTTTATTTTTTTATAGACGAATATCTCAGTCAAGATCTTGACGAATCTTATCCAAAATCAGACGGAAGACCCACTCGTTGCTCGCAACGAGAACCATCTAGTTATTATTATTATTCTTTTTTTTTCCTTACCGATTTTGTGCAGAAGATTTCTCGGAGATCTCTCGATCGATTTGCTTCAAATTTTCAGGGTTAATGCGTTGCTATCTGAAGTTTATAACGCCGCTTCAGTTTTTGAAAAATCACTTCCGGTCGGAAGTTATCGGCCTTTGATCGATTTTTAGATAGACTTTGTGTCTGCACAAAAACTCAAGAACGACAAATGCTAGAGTGTTGAAACTTTTAGTGGTGAAAGAGGACATGTTCTAGATGTGCACCTTGGTTTTCAAATTTTCCGGAAGTGCGAAGTATGGAAGCTCAGTAGGGGTCGAAATTTAGGACATGACTTATGAATGAATTTTAGAGACATTTCTTATAATAACATTTTAAATAGAAGTATTATGTTAAAGCATATTGAACAAAAAGTCTTTAAAATCACAAGACCTTTAATTTGATATCAAGAAAAAGGGACTGACCCCTCAAATTAGGGGCTCAGAAGGGCCAAAAGTCTTTCATTTATAACTCTTTAATGATCAATATTTTGTTATAAATTACTGAAGCAAAAAGGTTCATCTTAACATTTTGCAACTATATATTATAAAATTTTGATCATATGTTACGTAATAAGGGGCCATAAGGGGCCAGAATGCTAAATCTTTGACACTTTATATCTCGAAAAGGGGAAATACTTTGATAAGCAATATTGAACAAAAGATGCTCAGAATAATGTTCTAAACAATATACACCCTTTTAATTTTTGCAAGACATCCCCATTAAGGACTTGGAGGGCTGGCCCCTAAATATTGTTATTCTATATATCTCTGAAACGAAAGGAAATTTCTGAATAGTTGTTGAACAAAAAGTCTTCAAAATCAAAATACCCTTTATTTGATATCAAGAAAAAGGGGCTGACCCGACAAATTAGGGGCTCAGAAGGGCCAAAAATCTTTCATCTATAACTTTTTAATGATGAATATTTTGTTATAAATTACTGAAGCAAAAATGTTCATCTTAATATTCTGCAACTATATATTATAAAATTTTGATCATATGGTACGTAATAAGGGGTCATAAGGGGCCAGAATGCTAAATCTTTAACACTTTATATCTCGAAAAGGGGAAATATTTTGATAAGCAATATTGAACAAAAGATGTTTAGAATAATGTTCTAAACAATATACACCCTTTTAATTTTTGCAAAACATCCCCATTAAGGACTTGAAGGGCTGGCCCCTAAATATTGTTATTCTATATATCTCTAAAACGAAAGGAAATTTCTGAATAGTTGTTGAACAAAAAGTCTTCAAAATCACAAGACCTTTCTTTTGATATCAAGAAAAAGGGACTGACCCCTCAAATTAGGGGCTCAGAAGGGCCAAAAATCTTTCATCTATAACTCTTTAATGATCAATATTTTGTTATAAATTACTGAAGCAAAAATGTTCATCTTAATATTCTGCAACTATATATTATAAAATTTTGATCATATGTTACGTAATAAGGGGCCATAAGGGGCCAGAATGCTAAATCTTTGACACTTTATATCTCGAAAAGGGGAAATATTTTGATAAGCAATATTGAACAAAAGATGTTCAGAATAATGTTCTAAACAGTATACACCCTTTTAATTTTTGCAAGACATCCCCATTAAGGACTTGGAGGGCTGGCCCCTAAATATTGTTATTCTATATATCTCTTAAACGAAAGGAAATTTCTGAATAGTTGTTGAACAAAAAGTTTTCAAAATCACAAGACCTTTCAATAGATATCAAGAAAAAGGGGCTGAACCCTCAAATTAGGGGCTCAGGAGGGCCAAAAATCTTTCATCTATAACTCTTTAATGATCAATATTTTGTTATAAATTACTGAAGCAAAAATGTTCATCTTAACATTCCGCACACTATATATTATAAAATTTTGATTACATGTTAGGTAATAAGGGGCCATAAGGGGCCAGAATGCTAAATCTTTGACACTTTATATCTCGAAAAGGGGAAATATTTTGATAAGCAATATTGAACAAAAGATGTTCAGAATAATGTTCTAAACAATATACACCCTTTTAATTTTTGCAAGACATCCCCATTAAGGACTTGGAGGGCTGGCCCCTAAATATTGTTATTCTATATATCTCTTAAACGAAAGGAAATTTCTGAATAGTTGTTGAACAAAAAGTCTTCAAAATCACAAGACCTTTCATTTGATATCAAGAAAAAGGGGCTGACCCCTCAAATTAGGGGCTCAGGAGGGCCAAAAGTCTTTCATCTATAACTCTTTAATGATGAATATTTTGTTATAAATTACTGAAGCAAAAATGTTCATCTTAACATTTTGCAACTATATTTTATAAAATTTTGATCATATGTTACGTAATAAGGGGCCATAAGGGGCCAGAATGCTAAATCTTTGACACTTTATATCTCGAAAAGGGGAAATATTTTGATAAGCAATATTGAACAAAAGATGTTCAGAATTATGTTCTAAACAATTTACACCCTTTTAATTTTTACAAGACATCCCCATTAAGGACATGGAGGGCTGGCCCCAAAATATTGTTATTCTATATATCTCTTAAACGAAAGGAAATTTCTGAACAGTTGTTGAACAAAAAGTCTTTGAAATCACAAGACCTTTTATTTGATATAAAGAAAAAAGGGCTGACCCCTCAAATTAAGGGCTCAGAAGGGCCAAAAGTCTTACATCTATAACTTTTTAATGATCAATATTTTGTTATAAATTACTGAAGCAGAAATGTTTATCTTAACATTCTGCAACTATGTATTATAAAATTTTGATCATATGTTCAAAATAAGGGGCCATAAGGGGCCAGAATACCAAATCTTTGACACCTCAAACAAGGGGAAATATTTTGATAAGCAATACTGAACAAAAGATGCTCAGAATAATGTTTTAAACAATATGCATCCTTTAACTTTTTATAGACGAATATCTCAGTCAAGATCTTGACTAATCTTATCCAAAATCAGAGGGAAGACCCACTCGTTGCTCGCAACGAGAACCATCTAGTTATTATTATTATTCTTTTTTTTTTCTTTACAAAATTTGTGCAGAAGATTTCTCGGAGATGGCTCGTTCGATTTTATTCAAATTTTCATGGTAGATGCGTTGACATCTGAAGTTAATTCCGGCAATATCGTTTTTTGAAAATCACTTCCGGTCGGAAGTTATCGCCCTTTTATTAAAATTCAGAGGACCTCCTTGTCTGCGATGGAACTCAAAAACGACTTAAGCTAGAGCGCTGAAATTTTCAGTGACGATAGAGGACATGTTGCCATTATGCACCTGGGTTTAGATATTTTCCGGAAGTGCCTAGTATGGAAGCTCGGTAGGGGTCGAAATTTAGGACACGAATCATGAGTGAATTTTTGAGACATTTTATGTCATATCTTTTAAAGTATAATTATTTTGTTAAAGCATATTGAACAAAATTTGTGCAGAATGACAAGATCTTTAATATGATATCAAGAAAAAAGGGCTGACTTGTCATATTAGGGGCCGATAGGGGCCAAAAGTATTAAATCAATAACTCTTTAACGATCAATATTTTGGTATACATTACTGAAGCAAAAATGTTTATCTTAACAATTTAAAACTATTTATTATAATATTTATGTCATATGTTACATAATTAGGGGCCATAAGGGGCCAGAATGCCAAATCTTTGACGCTTTATATCTTAAAAGTATGAAATATTTTGATAAGCAATATTGAACAAAAGATGTTCAAAATAATGTTCTAAAAAACATGCAAGCTTTCATTTTTTACTAAACCTCCCTATTAAGGAGTTGAAGGATCGGCCCCTAAATACTTCTTTTGCAAATATCTCAGAAACGAAAAAGAGTTTCTGACTAATTGTTGAACAAAAAGTGTTCAAAATCATGAGAGCTTTAAAATGATGTGAAGAAAAAGGGGCTGGACCCTCAAAATAGGGGCTGAGAGGGGCCAAAAGTCTTTGATCAATTACTCTTTAACGATCAATATTTTGTAATGCATTACTGAAGCAAAAATGTTTATCTCAACAATTTACAACTATATATTATGATATACACATCATATGTTACATAATTAGGGGCCATAAGGGGCCAGAATGCCAAACCTTTGACGCTGTATATCTCAAAAGGGGGAAATATTTTGATAAGCAATATTGAACAAAAGATGTTCAAAATAATGTTCTAAACAATATGCAACCTTTCATTTTTTGCTAAAAGTCCCCATTAAGGAGTTGAAGCACCGGCCCCTACATATATCCTTTGCATATATTTTGGAAATGAAAAAGAATTTTTGAATAGTTGTTGAACAAAAAGTGTTCAAAATCATGAGAGCTTTAAAATGATGTGAAGAAAAAGGGGTTGGACCCTCAAAATAGGGGATGAGAGGGGCCGAAAGTCTTTGATCAATTACTCTTTAACGATCAATATTTTGTAATGCATTACTGAAGCAAAAATGTTTATCTCAACACTTTACAACTATATATTATGATATTTACATCAAATGTTACATAATTAGGGGCCATAAGGGGCCAGAATGCTAAATCTTTGACGCTTTATATCTCAAAAGTGGTGAATATTTTGATAAGCAATATTGAACAAAAGATGTTTAAAATAATGTTCTAAACAATAGGCAACCTTTCATATTCTGCTAAACGTCCCCATTAAGGAGTTGAAGGGCAGGCCCCTAAATACTTCCTTTGCAAATATCTCAGAAACGAAAAAGGAATTTCAGAGTAGTTGTTGAACAGAAGTGTTCAAAATCATGAGAGCGTTAAAGTGATATCAAGAAAAAGGGGCTGGCCCCTCAAAATAGTGGCTGAGAGGGGCCGAAAGTCTTTGAACAATAACTCTTTAATGATCAATATTTTGTAATGCAATACTGAAGCAAAAATGTTTATCTCAACAATTCACAACTATATATTATGATATTCACATCATATTTACATAATTAGGGGCCATAAGGGACCAGAATGCTAAATCTTTGACGCTTTATATCTCAAAAGTGGTGAATATTTTGATAAGCAATATTGAACAAAAGTTATTCAAAATAATGTTCTAAACAATATGCAACCTTTTGATTTTTGCTAAACGTCCCCATTTAGGAGTTGAAGGGCCGGCCCCTAAATATATCCTTCGGATATATCTCGGAAACGAAAAGGAATTTTTGAATAATTATTGAACAAAAAGTGTTCAAAATCATGAGAACTTTAAGGTGATATCAAGGAAAAGGGTCTAACCCATTAAATAAAGAGCTGAGAGGGGCCGAAAGTATACAATCAATAACTCTTTAATGATCAATATTTTGTAATATATAACTGAAGCGAAAAAGTACATCTTCACACACTTTATCTAAATAACATGATGTTGATATCATATTTTACGCAGTAAGGGGTCTTTAGGGGGCCAGATTGCATAATCTATCGCGCAATATATCTCGAAAAGGAAGAATATTTTGATAAACAGTATTGAACAAAAGACGTTCAAAATAATATTCTGAACAATATGCACTCTTTCAATTTTTGCTAGACGTCCCCATTTAGGACTTGAAGGGCCAGCCTTTAATTTTTCTTCTGCATATATCCCGAAAACAAAAAAGAATTTCTGACTAGTTGTTGAACAAAAAGTGTTCAAAATCATGAGAGCTTTAAGAAGATATCAAATAAAAGGGGCTGACCTCTCACATTAGGGGCCAAGAAGGGCCGAAAGTCTTTAATCTGAAACACTTTAATGATCAATATTTTGCTAAACATTATCAAAGCAAAATTGTTCGTCTTAACAATTTATTTATATCATTATATTTGAACGAAAATTTCAGTCAAATTCTTATCTCATCTTATCAAAAATCGGACGGAAGACCCACTCGTTGCTCGCAACGAGATCTCATCTAGTTAAGGTCTTCCGTCTCCAACGGAAGACCTTATTGTTTTCGTTCGGTTTCTTTTTCCCTATTATTATTATTATTATTATTATTATTCTTACCGATTTTGTGCACGCAAGTTCTCGGTAACCTCTTGGCCGATTTTCATGAAACTTTCAGATCTGATAGGTATTCATCTGAACCTTACTGGAAATTTTTTTCGTTGATGACGTCACTTTCCATCTCGAGATATTTAGGATTTTCTGATTTTCAGAGGGTCGGCTTGTCCTGGAAACTCCTCCGAAACGACTTAAGATATTGAGTCAAGATTTTCAGTAAAGGTAGGGGAAGGTTTGTAGATTTGCAGGCAGGTGTCCAAATCTCTCTAGCGCAAAAGGCGCCGAAGCTCGGTAGGGCTCAAAAAATGTCTCAGAAACATCTCACAAAATTTTACACCTTTTCTTTCATATCTTCATACATGTTAAGAATTTGTTAAAACATATAGAAGAAAAGTTGTGCAAAATGATACGACCTTTCATTTGATATCAAGAAAAAGGGGCTGACCCCTCAAATTAGGGTCTCAGAGGCGCCAAAAGTCTCTCATCGTTAACTCTTTAACGATCAATAATTTATAATACATTATTGAAGCAAAGATGCTTATCTTAACAATTTACATCAATATATGATAAGATTCTCATCATATATTACATAATAAGGGGTCACAAGGGGCCAGAATGCTAAATCTTTGACGCTTTATATCTCGAAAAGGGGGAATATTTTGATAAGCAATACTGAACAAAAGATGGTCAGAATAATCTTCTAAACAATATGCACCCTTTCAATTTTTGTCAGACGGCCCCATTAAGGACTTGGAGGGGTGGCCCCTAAATATTTCCATTCAGCATATCTCCACAATGAAAAGAAATGTCTGAATAGTTGTTGAACAAAACGTTTTCAAAATCACAAGACCTTTCATTTGATATCAAGAAAAAGGGGCTGACCCCTCAAATTAGGGGCTGAGAGGGGCCAAAAGCCTTTCATCGTTAACTCTTTAACGATCAATAATTTGAAATTCATTACTAAAGCAAAGTTGCTTATCTTAACAATTTACATCAATATATGATAAGATTCCCATCATATGTTACATAATAAGGGGTCACAAGGGGCCAGAATGCTAAATCTTTGACGCTTTATATCTCGAAAAGGAGGAATATTTTGAGAAGCAATACTGAACAAAAGATGGTCAGAATAATGTTCTAAACAATATGCACCCTTTCAATTTTTGTCAAACGGCCCCATTAAGGACTTGGAGGGGTGGCCCCTAAATATTTCCATTCAGCATATCTCCACAATGAAAAGAAATGTCTGAATAGTTGTTGAACAAAAAGTCTTCAAAATCACAAGACCTTTCATTTGATATCAAGAATAAGGGGCTGACCCCTCAAATTAGGGGCTGAGAGGGGCCAAAAACCTTTCATCGTTAACTCTTTAACGATCAATAATTTGAAATTCATTACTAAAGCAAAGTTGCTTATCTTAACAATTTATATCAATATATGATAAGATTCTCATCATATGTTACATAATAAAGGGTCACAAGGGGCCAGAATGCTAAATCTTTGACGCTTTATATCTCGAAAAGGAGGAATATTTTGATAAGCAATACTGAACAAAAGATGGTCAGAATAATGTTCTAAACAATATGCACCCTTTCAATTTTTGCAAAACGGCCCCATTAAGGACTTGAAGGACTGGCCCCTAAATATTTCCATTCAGCATATCTCCATAACGAAAAGAAATCTCTGAATAGTTGTTGAACAAAAAGTCTTCAAAATCACAAGATCTTTCATTTCATATCAAGAATAAGGGGCTGATCCCTTAAATCAGGGGCTCAGAGGGGCAAAAAGTCTTCAACCTATAACTCTTTAACGATCAATGATTTCTAATACATTACTGAAGCAAAGATGCTTATCTTAAGGATTTACAACAATGTATGATAAGATTCTGATCATATTTTATGTAATGAGGAGTCAAAAGGGGCCAGAATACTAAATTTTTGATGTTTTATATCTCGAAAAGGGGGAATATTTTGATAAGCAATACTGAACAAAATATGGTCAGAATAATATTTTAAACAATATGCACCCTTTCAATTTCTGTCAAACGGCCCTATTAAGGACTTGGAGGGGTGGCCCCTAAATATTTCCATTCAGCATATTTCCACAACGAAAAGAAATCTCTGAATAGTTGTTGAACAAAACGTTTTCAAAATCACAAGATCTTTCAATTGATATCAAGAAAAAGGGGCTGACCCCTCAAACTAGGGGTTCAGAGGGGCCAAAAGCAATTCATCGATAGCTCTTTGATATTGTATATAAATCAAAGGATTGATATCTAATTAGGGAAGTCTATATATATTATCATCTTTAAACAAAGATCATAGTGAAAATCATATCTCATTTTATCGAAAAATCGGACGGAAGACCTACTCGTTGCTCGCAACGAGATCTCATCTAGTTAGGGTCTTCCGTCTTCAGACCCTTTTTTCTTCTTACAAAATTTGTGCAGACGATTTCTCGAAGATGGCTCGTTCGATTTTATTCAAATTTTCGTGAAAGATGCGTTGATAACTGAAGTTAATTCCGGCAATTTCCTTAAGGGATATTTACTTCCGGTCGGAAGTTATCGCCCTTTTATAAAAATTTAGAGGACCTCCTTGTCTGCGATGGAACTCAAAAACGGCTTAAGATAGAGCGCTGAAATTTTCAGTGATGATAGAGGACATGTTGCCATTTTGCACCTGGGTTTAGATATTTTCCGGAAGTGCCTAGTATGGAAGCTCGGTAGGGGTCGAAATTTAGGACACGAATTATGACTGAATTTTTGAGACATTTTGTATCATATCTTTTAAAGTATAATTATTTTGTTAAAAGATACTGAACAATATTTGTGCAGAATGACAAGATCTTTAATATGATATCAAGAAAAAAGGGCTGACTTATCATATTAGGGGCTGAGAGGGGCCAAAAGTATTAAATCAATAACTCTTTAACGATCAATATTTAGGTATACATTACTGAAGCAAACTTATTTATCTTAACAAACTACAACTATATATTATGATTTTTACGTCATATGTTACATACATAAGGGCCACAAGGGGCCAGAAAGCTTAATCTTTGAAGCTTTATATCTCGAAAAGGGGAAACATTTTGAAAAGCAATATTGAACAAAAGTTGTTTAGAATGATGATTTGAACAATGAGCATCCTTTGAATTTTTCCTAAACAGCCCCTATAAGGACTTAAAGGGACGGCCCCTAAATATTTCAGGTCTACATATCTCGAAAACGAAACGAAACTTCTGAATAGTTGTTGAACAAAAAGTCTTCAAAATTACAAGACCTTTCAAGTGATATCAAGAAAAAGGGGCTGACTCCTCAAATTAGGGGCTCAGAGGGGCCAAAATTCTTTCATCTATAACTCCTTAATGTTAAATATTTTGATATTAAATATTGAAGCAAAAATGTTCATCTTCACAATCTGCAACTATATATCTTAAAATTTTCTTCAAATATTACGTCATTAGGGGCCATAAGGGGCCAGAATGCTTAATCTTTGAAGCTTTATATCTCGAAAAGGGGAAACATTTTGAGAGGCAATATTGAACAAAAGTTGTTAAGAATGATGATCTGAACAACGTGCATCCTTTGAATTTTTCCTAAACAGCCCCTATAAGGACTTAAAGGGACGGCCCCTAAATGTTTCAAGTCTACATATCTCGAAAACGAAACGAAACTTCTGAATAGTTGTTGAACAAAAAGTCTTCAAAATTACAAGACCTTTCATGTGATATCAAGAAAAAAGGGCTGACCTCTCAAAGTAGGGGCTCAGAGGGGCCAAAAGTCTTTCATCTATAACTCCTTAACGTTAAATATTTTGATATTAATTATTGAAGCAAAAATGTTTATCTTCACAATCTGCAACTATATATCTTAAAATTTTCTTCAAATATTACGTCATTAGGGGCCATAAGGGGCCAGAATGCTTAATCTTTGACGCTTTATATCTCGAAAAGGGGAAACATTTTAAAAGGCAAAATTGAACAAAAGTTGTTTAGAATGATGATCTGAACAATGTGCATCCTTTGAACTTTTCCTAAACAGCCCCTATAAGGACTTAAAGGGACGGCCCCTAAATATTTGAAGTCTGCATATCTCGAAAACTGAATAGTTGTTGAACGAAAAGTCTTCAGAATTACAAAACCTTTCATGTGATATCAAGACCCCTCGAATTAGCGGCTCAAAAGGGCTAAAAGTCTTTCATCTATAACCCTTTTACAGTAATGTTCATCTTCACGATCTGTTACTATAAATATTTTAAAATCTTCATCAAATATTGCGTTTTTGGTGCCATAATGATCAAAATTTTGTTAAACATAACTGAAGCAAATTGTACGTTTTCACTATTTATATATTTATGAACGAAAATCTCAGTCAAGTTCGTATCTCATCTTATCAAAAATCGGACGGAAGACCCACTCGTTGCTCGCAACGAGATCGCATCTAGTTAGGGTCTTCCGTCTCCAACGGAAGACCCTTCTATTATTGTATTGTTTCTTTTTCACTTTTATTATTATTATTATTATTCCACTTTTTCTTTACAATTTTTGTGCAGAAGATATCTCGCAAACGGTTTGATCGATTTTCATGAAATTTTCAGGGGTAATGCCTTTTGATCTGAAGATGATCCTTTTTTGTTCAAATCCTTAAAATTCACTTCCGGTCGGAAGTTATCGCCCTTTAATCGATTTTCAGATAACCATTTTGTCGACACAAAAACTAAAAAACGGCAAAAGCTAGAGCGCTGAAATTTTCAGCGATTATAGACGACATGTTGAAGTTTTGCACCTGGGTTTTCAAATTTTCCGGAAGTACCTAGTATGGAAGCCCGGTAGGGGTCGAAATTTAGGACATGAATCAGAAGTGAATTTTCAAGACATTTTTTATCATATCTCTAAAACTATAGAGATTTTCTAAAAACATATTGAATAGAAATTGTGTGGAATTACAAGATCTTTTATATGATATCAAAGAAAAAGGGCTGACTCATCACATTAGGGGCCGAGAGGGGCCGAAAGTCTTTAGTCAATAGCTCCTTAACGATCAAAATTTTGTAATGCATTACTGAAGCAAAAATGTTTAACTCAACAATTTACAACTATATATTATAAAATTCACATCATATATTACATAATTAGGGGCCATTAGGGGCCAGAATGCAAAATCTTTGACGTTTTATATTTCAAAAGTGGGAAATATTTTGATAAGCAATATTGAACAAAAGATGTTCAAAATAATGTTCTAAACAATATGTAATGTTTCATTTTTCTCTAAACGTCCCAATTAAGGAGTTAAAGGGCCGGCCCCTAAATACCTCTTTTGCTAATATCTCGGAAACGAAAAGGAATTTCTGAATGGTTGTTGAACAAAAAGTGTTCAAAATCATAAGAGCTTTAAAGTGATATGAAGAAAAAGGGGCTGGCCCCTCAAAATAAGGGCCGAGAGGGACCGAAAGTCTTTAATCAATAACTCGTTAACGATCAATAGTTTGTGATGCATTACTGAAGCAAAAATGTTAATATTAACGATATACAACTACATATTATGATATTCACATTATATGTTACATAATTAGGGGCCATGAGGGGCCAGAATGCAAAATCTTTAACGCTATATATCTCGAAAGTGTGAAATATTTTGATATGCAATACTGAACAAAAGATGTTCAAAATAATGTTCTGAGCAATATGCAACCTTTTATTTTTTGCTTAACGTCCCCAATAAGGAGTTAAAGGGCCGGCCCCTAAATACTTCTTTTGCTAATATCTCGGAAACGAAAAAGAATTTCTGAATAGTTGTTGAACAAAAAGTGTTCAAAATCATAAGAGCTTTAAAGTGGTATGAAGAAAAAGGGGCTGGCCCCTCAAAATAAGGGCCGAGAGGGACCGAAAGTCTTTAATCAATAACTCGTTAACGATCAATATTTTGTAATGCATTACTGAAGCAAAAATGTTAATATTAACGATTTACAACTACATATTATGATATTCACATTATATGTTACATAATTAGGGGTCATAAGGGGCCAGAATGCAAAATCTTTAACGCTATATATATCAAAAAGTGTGAAATATTTTGATATGCAATACTGAACAAAAGATGTTCAAAATAATGTTCTGAACAATATGCAACCTTTTATTTTTTGCTTAACGTCCCCAATAAGGAGTTAAAGGGCCGGCCCCTAAATACTTCTTTTGCTAATATCTCGGCAACGAAAAAGAATTTCTGAATAGTTGTTGAACAAAAAATGTTCAAAATCATAAGAGCTTTAAAGTGATATGAAGAAAAGGGGACTGGCCCCTCAAAATAGGGGCTGAGAGGGGCCGATAGTCTCTGATGAATAACTCTTTAATGCTCAACATTTTGTAATTCATTACTGAAGCAAACATGTTTATCTCAACAATTTACAACTATATATTATAATATTCACATCATATGTTACATAATTAGGGGCCACAAGGGGCCAGAATGACAAATCTTTGGCACTCTACATCCCGAAATTGGGAAATATTTTGATAAGCAGTGTTGAATAAAAGATGTTCAAAATAAGGTTTTAAACAATATGTAACTTTTCATTTTTGCTAAACGGCCCCATTAAGGAGTTGAAGGGCCAGCCCCTAAATATTTCTTTTGCATATATCTCGGAAGCGAAAAAGAATTTCAGAATAGTTGTTGAAAATGTTCAAAATGAGAGCTATAGGAAGATACCAAGAAAAAAGGACTGGCCCCTCAAAATAGGGGCCAGGACG
This sequence comes from Saccostrea echinata, assembly GCF_033153115.1. Classification (NCBI taxonomy): domain Eukaryota; kingdom Metazoa; phylum Mollusca; class Bivalvia; order Ostreida; family Ostreidae; genus Saccostrea; species Saccostrea echinata. The sequence continues at coordinate 760,517 of NW_026889798.1, read as the reverse complement.
GACGAAAGTCTTTAATCTATAACTTTTTAATGATCAATATTTTAATACACACTACTGAAGCAAAATTTTCGTCTTAATTTATTTTTATCATTATATTTGAACAAAAATCTCAGTCAAATTCTGACCTCATCTTATCAAAAATCGGACGGAAGACCCACTCGTTGCTCGCAACGAGATCGCATCTAGTTATTATTATTATTCTTTTTTCTCCTTACAAAATTTGTACAGAGGATTTCTCGGAGATGGCTCGTTCGATTTCATTCAAATTTTCAAGGTAGATGTGTTGACATCTGAAGTTAATTCCGGCAAGTTTATTAAGAGATATTAACTTCCGGTCGAGAGTTATCGCCCTTTTATTAAAATTCAGAGGACCTCCTTGTCTGCGATGGAACTCAAAAACGGCTTAAGCTAGAGCGCTGAAATTTTCAGTGATGATAGAAGACATGTTGCCATTTTGCACCTGGGTTTTGATATTTTCCGGAAGTGCCTAGTATGGAAGCTCGGTAGGGGTCAAAATTTAGGACACGAATTATGAGTGAATTTTTGAGACATTTTGTATCATATCTTTTAAAGTATAATTATTTTGTTAAGACATATTGAACAATGTTTGTGCAGAATGAAAAGATCTGTAACATGATATCAAGAAAGAAGTGCTGACTCATCATATTAGGGGCTGATAGGGGCCAAAAGTCTTTAATCGATAACTCTTAAACACGCAATATTTTTGTATACATTATTGAAGCAAAATTATTTATCTTAACAACCTACAACTATATATTATAATTTTTACGTCATATGTCACATAAATAGGGGCCACAAGGGGCCAGAATGCTTGATCTTTGACGCTTTATATCTCGAAAAGGGGAAACATTTTGAAAAGCAATATTGAACAAAAGTTGTTTAGAATGATGTTCTCAACAATGTGCATCCTTTGAATTTTTCCTAAACAGCCCCTATAAGGACTTAAAGGGACGGCCCCTAAATATTTCAAGTCTACATATCTCGAAAACGAAACAAAACTTCTGAATAGTTGTTGAACAAAAAGTCTTCAAAATTACAAGACCTTTCATGTGATATCAAGAAAAAGGGGCTGACCCCTCAAGTTAGGGGCTCAGAAGGGACAAAAGTCTTTCATCTACAACTCCTTAACATTAAATATTTTGATATTAATTATTGAAGCAAAAATGTTCATCTTCACAATCTGCAACTATATATCTTAAAGTTTTCTTCAAATATTGCGTCATTAGGGGCCATAAGGGGCCAGAATACTTAATCTTTGACGCTTTATATCTCGAAAAGGGGAAACATTTTGAAAAGCAATATTGAACAAAAGTTGTTTAGAATGATGATCTGAACAATGTGCATCCTTTGAATTTTTCCTAAACAGCCCCTATAAGGACTTAAAGGGACGGCCCCTAAATATTTCAAGTCTGCATATCTCGAAAACTGAATAGTTGTTGAACGAAAAGTCTTCAGAATTACAAAACCTTTCATGTGATATCAAGACCCCTCGAATTAGCGGCTCAAAGGGGCTAAAAGTCTTTCATCTATAACCCTTTTACAGTAATGTTCATCTTCACGATCTGTTACTATGAATATTTTAAAATCTTCATCAAATATTGCGTTTTTTGTGCCATAATGATCAAAATTTTGTTAAACATAACTGAAGCAAATTGTACGTTTTCACTATTTATATATTTATGAACGAAAATCTCAGTCAAGTTCGTATCTCATCTTATCAAAAATCGGACGGAAGACCCACTCGTTGCTCGCAACGAGATCGCATCTAGTTAGGTCTTCCGTTTTCAACGGAAGACCTATAGTGATTCTACTGTTTCTTATTAAGGTCTTCCGTTTCCAACGGAAGACCTTCTACTGATTGTGACGATTAAGATTATTCTTATTATTCTTTCTTTTTTTTTTCCTAGACGCCAACTTTGACGCTTCATATCTTCCTCATTTTTAAACAGATTTTGTTCAAATTTTCAGAGCTTTTAGACTTTACAAAACACTGTCAGAATACCATAATACAATTCGGAAATTACCTTCTGTTCACGAGTTATTCCCCTTTGATTGAATTTTGCATGCCTCCGATTTCCAGACAAAGGCTCAGAAATGGTTATAATTGGAGCACAAAACCCTTTGAAATTGAAAAGAGGAAGCATTGAAGTTGTGCACATCGGTTTTTGTTTTTTGATTTTTGCATTAAAAATGGCGCTAGAGAGGGGTCAAAAGTTAGAACGCGGAAAACAGCAAAAAATTTGACATATTTTCCTTTATATCTTGAAAACTAGAAATATTTTGTTAAGACATGTAGAACAAAAGTTGTGCATAATTGCAAGGGCTTTCATATTATACTATTTAAAAGGGGCTGGCCCCTATGATTAGGGATCTTGGGCCCTTAAAAGTTTTTTGCTTTATAACTCAAAAACGGTAAATATTTCGATCTGGATCTTGGGAACAAAATTGTTCTTTTACACCTTTTTGATCCAATGAAAATGTTGTTTTGTTTGAGTATACCATGGGTATTGCGTAATACGTATTAGAAAGCAAGCCAGGTAAACAGGTAACGTTTTTCATTCGGCAAGGAAATCAGACCTCTTCATGTGTATAACTTAAACAGACTTGCTATCAATAATATACCCTGCGGTATTTAATGTTAATTTTCTTTTTAATAAGGTTTAAAACGTGGTTTATGGTTCACTATTAAACTATTTATTACAACTAGTCTTTCTTTTCTTCTTTTTTAAATTAGATTAATAGTGTTCAAAAGCGGAGAATATTAAATCTATCTTTCTACGTTTATTATTACAACAAACTTTGTAAGTGATTTTAAACTGTATGCATTGAATAATTCACGATCATTAGTTGTATGCATATTACGGTCTCCATGTTCAGCTCGATGTTTAGTTATGTAACCCAACGCGCGAATCCCACGCCTTTGATCGAGGTCATCAGTGTACTAGCCACCTGTGGCCATAAACAAAGCTAGTATTTGTGATCGCGTATAATGTCAATTTTGTACAAAGAGCTATTAATTAATGGAAAGTTATGTTTTTGATTATATCGAATCAGTAAGATTACTTTACCGATCTTTTATAATCTTAATTCCAAACACTGGTGCATAAAAATCATTTTGAATTTTAATCGCTGTTTTTGTCTGTTCACGCAACAATACATTTAAAAAAAGTATTGCTCTATCCCGTGTTGTTGTATTTTAATTCATCTGCAATTGTAATTGAATGGGGGCTTTGGTAAATAATTGTAATTAATACGCATGCTACGCACATATTATTTTTACCATCACTCTTGTGAATGTCCATTTATTATTTATAGAATTAAATAAACATTAACATAAATAAAAATTCCTTCAAATATACATGTAGTATAATTCAAGTCTTTGTAATATAGCAAACAGTTTCATCCATCTCTGCCGCTTTGTGTCTTAAGTGCTGTAGTCCAGTCCTCGTTTACATACACGTGGCCACAGAGAGCCGCCGGCACCTCGATGTTGAACAAATTATTTTTTCTACTTAACTTGTTACTGTATGCGAACAAAATGATAAACGTGTAATTATTTATAGGTTACCATTATTTTTCTGAAAATCAGAACACATTTATCAGCTCTCTTTAGGTTTTACGGACACATACAATGTACACGCATGCAAGTACAGAACATGCACGTTTTATAAGTGCATATGCAAGAGCGCCCCAAATATATGCATATCGAGAGTTTGAAATACAGAAAAATTCTAAATCCCGTATTTTTTTTTCATTATTTTTGCAATAAAATATCGACTACACTGAAATGATTTTATTGATTTACAGCATATATTAAAGTGAATTATAGGTCCGCTGAGATGATCATGAGTTGTTTTTATAACGGGTAGTCCTCCTGGCCAGTCATCGTCACGGTTTGTAACATCGTAATTACACAGGTAAATGCTAAGATGTCAATCCATATATTTTCCATAAGAAATGAATTATCGGGAGATGTCCCGTTTTCTCTGAGCATATATTAATTGACAGCGTTTATGAACAGCTGTTAAAACACAGCCTTTGTAAACCGGTAAATCACAAAAAAGAAAAATCCGAGACATAAAAAACAGAAAATATAAATGTCTCTGGAAATAACATTGCCTTTAGATAACTAAAATAAATTAATGTCCGCCGATTTTTGAATTAATCCGAACATTCATTGATGTGTACCGGTATAGTGTACCTGTACAGGAAGTGTGTATATTTTTATGAAACCTTCGTCCAAACGAACAATATAATAAATCTTGAATGAATTAACCTATACCTGAGATCTAATCAAAATCAGATCTTTTTTAGGGCCCTGAATTCTGCTAGTCGCTGTATTTCTAATCTGATTGACTATACACGTACCTTTAACAAATATTCTTTTATTATCTTCGGGACCCCTGCATCACTAGTCAGGTGCTGTACCGACTGAGCTACCCAGGCCGATATCCACGACCCAAACCATTACAGTTTAAATAATAAATAATTAATAAAACTTTTATTTACTAATATCTTCATTTTTTTTAAAAATAAATTTTTAACTTAATTATAAGAAATCAATGCAGGTGCTCCACGTGTCAATTATTGTAATAGAGGTTCTTACCACGTGACCTGATCATAATGCATTCATATTGGTCAACTCTGTGATGCATGTGTGTATTTATCAAACCTTTCAAACTCTTTCCTCTTGACACCATCTTTAAGTGTTTTAAAAAGTCAAGCGACTTCCTGTCAATTTTGAATATCGCCACCGCACGTGTATTTTGAACTTTGATTACCAATTTCATTATTTTCATCAATAATAAATATCCTTTTAGCATTGTCATTTTCGGAATTTTAAAAACTAAACTTCACACAAAAAATCACGGACTTCTTGTTAAGTTATAATGCAAACAAACGACTGAAACATCTTGAACACAAGAAGGGTTGGTGAGGTGCATAACTACATGTATAAAATAAAAAAAAGCAAAGGCGGATCCAGGGCCGGCGCGCCGGGCGCACGCCCCCCCCCCCCCTTCCGTTCCGTTTTCGAATTTTTTGTATGTAGAACTTATATGTCCATTATCCTTAAATCAAGGAAAAACATCTCTTATTTGTAAGATTTTGTCAACTTCTGGGGGCTTCGCCCATGGATCCCCACCAGGGCTTTGTTATAGACCCTCTGGGGGCTTCATTGCAGCCCCCCGACCCCTCCCTGCCTTCTACTTTGCCCCCCCCCCCCCCCGTTATGAAATTCCTGGATCTGCCACTGCAAGGGGCGTAATAAACAAGAATAATATAACTTTGAAGGGATGTGATCATCGGTATTGGTACTTTTACCTATGATATATACACAAAGACCTCTAGATCTACACGACAGAAATAAAGCTTGAGCGGCAGCTCTGCTTTAAAACACGTATCTACTTTTCGGTACAATCATAGAAAATTATAAGTATTTAGCAAATCCTTGCTACAAAGCACAAACACCATAATATTAAACTTGACATGTAACTAAAATTATTCCATCAATAATCCACGAACATACATTGAAAGGATTATAAATATCTGTAGAAATTAAAAAGCAATTTGGGATTTAAAAAAAAAACTGTCGGCGAGTTTCTTATTGCTGCTATTGCGTTGAACATGCCATTTGATTGACAATCTCTCTATATATGTAATATAGAATTTTTTGTATTATTTTCATTTTTTATCTTAATAATTAAATATTACTGTTTATTTCTATTTTTATTATTATTTTGTACTACACGTATGTGTTTGTGGTTTAAGTGCAAAGTTAGGCTGTAGATTATAAAACTATAACATATGCCAGGACAGACATTTCTACATGTTACTTTTCAAGGACATAGCATCGTTTTTGAAAAAGGGGGTGGGGGGTGGGGGCAGCCAGAGAAAAAAAATTAACTTACCTGAAACGACTTCACAAGCAAAACCAAAATAGGAAAATAGCCCAGAATCCTATTTCCTGGCGGAAAGGGGTGGGGACAACGGGACTATACTGCAACAAAAAGTGGGGGCCAACGGGACTTTCAATGAACATTACTAAAGTAAAAAATTAGGTCTGAAAAAAGGGGGAGGCTGATGCTACGTGCCTGCTCTTATAGCTCATGCTTTATTTGATCTGCAATATCATAAGTTTACTTGATTGAATATCTCGGAGTCTCTCTTATCCTTTCTACAGCCTTTTAGCATGACCAACTATGCAAATTTTAGTCTTTTGAACAGTTGGCGTTAGGGCTTTCATACTTCACATCCGAAATTCTTTGTGACAAGACCTTTTCTTTGGAATAAATATTTTTGACCTTGTGACGTTCACCTTGGAGTTTGACCCACTTTTTAAAAAATCTAACCTTGGCAATACCTTTAGAACGGTTGGGACTAGTGTTTTCACATTCACAGGTGTATTCCTTGTGAAAACGCTGTTCATTGGATATCAACAATTTTTACTATTTGACCTTGACCTTGGAGTTTGACGTACTTTAAAAAAATTAAAAGTTTTGATTTTTTACCTTTGACCTTAGAGTTTGACCTACCTTTAAAACATTTTAATCTCATTCATAACTTTTCAACGGTTGTTGTTAGGGTTTTCGTATTTTTACATGTGTGTTTCTTGTGACAAGACCCTCCCTTGAGTACCGACAGTTTTGACTTTTGTCCTTGATCTTGGGGTTTGACCTACTTTTGAAAAAAAAAACGTTGACCTTTGTCATAACTTTTGAATAATTAATGCTAGGGCTTTCATATTTCAATGTCTATTTCTTATGACAAGGCATTCCTTTGGACACCGTTAATCTATCCTTGACCTTAACATTTGACTTGAGTATAAAAAAAATAACCTTTGCCATGCTTTTCAATAGTTAGTCTTATAACGGTTTCATATTTCATAGTTATATTCACTGAGACGAGATCTTTCTTTGGGTAACATAATTTCTTATCTCTTGACTTTGACCTTGGAGTTGGATACGGATTTGAGAAACTTAAACCTTTGCCATAAGCTGCAACCGGGGCATCAGTGTTTCACAAACACGTCTTGTTCAATATCCAAACTGGACAAAAACATTCACAATGAATCCTTAAATCATTGTGTGGAACCTGATAAATAATTAGACTCGATCTATGGTCTGAAAGAACATGGCTAACCTTATCCAGTCAACAACTCACAGATTGGGATTTTTCTTAACCAGTGTGTGTTATGGTCTTGATGAAAGTTCATTTGGATGAGTTTGGATGAGAAGCTTTAAATTCGTTACCGTCTTTTTCTAGTGAAACATTGTTGGTATCATACAGAGTGTGACATGGCCTAAACTCAAGTTCAAGGTCACTAAGGATAAGATATTTTGACTGGATGTATGGACTGTATGAACATGAGTGAATTTGAGAAGTTAGTAATACACAGATGGGGTTTGCTAATAACCAGAGTGTGTCATGGCTTTCGCAAGGTCATTTGGACAAGTTCAAGGTCACATCCATTCCTTTATCATCTTTATACTACAGAGTGAAACATTGTTAGTTGATACCTCTTACAAGATTGCTTATAACCTTATGATATGGCATGACCTTGACTCAAGGTCACTTCTTCCTTCCTGCAGCTCCAACGGAAGACCTACTCGTTGCTTTGCAACGAGCTCGGCTCTAGTTATTATTAATTTTTCATTTTTATTTTTTTTGACCTTTTCAAATCGCGATATCTCAAAAACTACTCATTCGTTTTCAGCCAAATTTTCAGGAATGATGTCTTATCTCATGCCATTTTGAAATATTGAAAAAGTTTGGAAAAAGTTACTTCCGGTCACGAATTATTACGATTTTTCACTTTTTCCACTAAAAATCTGGTCCGTGAATGTTCTCAGAAACTGTTAAAGGTAAGACTCTGAAACTTTCAGGTATGATAGAATTTGGTTTGTAGATGTGTGATGGAAACATTTCGTGTGTCGTCGTCACTTCCGGTCGTCACAGGAAGTGATTTAAAAAGTGTAATTTTTTGAACTTTTTTGTTTTTCATTATTTTTTTATGATGTTGATATGCTAAATAAAGAGTCTTACAAGAATGCTAAATATGCAATTTGTTTAAAAATTGATTAATCAATACTGTAAATATTTATCATTTTTCAATTTTAAGCGATGATGTTTGATAGCGTAATGGTTAGTATGTTGAATTTTCACGTGGGCGATCCGAATTCAATCCAAAGAATGTCCGAATTTTTTTTCTCACTTTTTGGGGCTCAAGTATAAGATTTTATCTTTAAGGGGGGGGGGAGGGCGCTATGTCGTTCGACGTCAGAGCAGCGGTGTTTGACGGCACAATATCAGCGTGTCTTTTTACTCCCTCATAAAGAGTTTGCAGTTGAATTTTGCACTAATCAATGTGCATAGATGCAATTGTGATATGACAAAACGAGGAACACATGTTGGTACAAATGTATATGTACATGTAGCTAGATAACTATGCAATTGTATCATAAATTGGAGATTTGCCGAATTGTATTTTGAAAGTAGAATTTGTTACTTTCTCATGTTGATTGAATAACATATAGCAATTTCAAATGAGAGAAAAATAAACTTCAATGATATTTTTCTTTGATTTTAGTAGGATAATATTCCTTTATAGATGCAAGTTACTGAACATAATAGGTATCAGATTCCTTGAGCGTCATATGGCGAGAAGTGTTTTGTTGCGAAACATTCCAGTCTTTTCATTAATGTGTTACTAATCGGAATAATTCACTTTGGGGGTAAAGAGGAATATAACATGCGTAAGAAAACTTAGCGCTACCTTTATGTTACTTGCTCGTATACGATATGTTATATGTACAGTGTGATAAATATACATTCTTAGCTCGAAAATCAGGCTGATAGCAACATATTTTTTTTCTTTTGAATTTCATTGAAGCTATCACGTACACCTATTCAATTGAAGACACATTCCAAAGAAAAAGCGCGAAGATTTACTCGTGACGTTTAGCGCGAAATAATGTATCGTGACTCGCCTTTCACAAATGGTCTGATGCAGTAGTGTAGAAGTACAGAAAAAGATTACACGGATATGTCTGTATTTGGAATTGCATAGAATAGAAAGTTGAATGCATAAATAATAAAGGAAATAAACACAACAGGTTTTTTTTATATAGTTTTTATCAGTAACAGATTATTTTCTCTGCTATCAGTTATTGTTAAAACTCAAGTAACAAATCCGATGTAAATCTACTAGCACTTGCACAAAATTTAGCTGGCTAGTTTTCATCCTATAAGTCCGCACTATAAGAAAAAAAAATAACCTGCCCGACACTCGTTACTTGAGGGAATGAGTGCAAGGTAAACATCGATGATGGCTGGTACATTGCGCTAGTATAGTGGTTTCAATATTAAAGAACAAGGTTCGCTTAGGGCCTTTTTTGGCCCTGTGAATTTCAGAAAAACTGAATCTGCTTGGTTTTAGTTGACAATGCATTAAATATTATTTAGACCTTTGATGACTGCGTATATATAAAAAATGACGTAATTTTCTGGCTACCCTATGCATTATGACGTCATGAAATGTGTCATTTTCCTCGTATCTGAAAATTTCTACAAAACAGCCAATTTTTAAAGCTATTTTTCGATATTTAATATAGGACGTAACCTCTGATCTTAAATATGCAACTATTAAATGATAGAACTATTTCTGAGGATTACAAAACCTGTTTTATTTTTTAGAATCAGAGGATGCGCTCATATTATTTCTCTTCCTTTTTTTTAACTAGAATTTGCATCACTTTATTGCATCTCTTTCGCTGTTTTGAAATATGTTAGATTCCACCGGAAAAAAAACGTCAACTTCCGGTCTATTGCTCGGCAACAGTAAACGACTGAAGTCTAAAACTTTCAGGACTGATAGTCAGTCATCAGTTTATTTGAATCGTGACAGAATCCTTGTATCGCCGTTATTTCCGGTCGTGACAGGAAGTGATGCAAAAAAGGAATGGTTAATTGTTAGCACGTTGGACGACCAGGGTTAAATCTCCAGAGTGTCTGAATTTTTGTTATCACTTTTTCAGCTTGAGTTTTCTTTTTTTCAGAATCGGACGGAAGACCTCTCATTGATCGCAATGAGTTTCTAGTTATTATTATTATTATTATTCAAAAAGGAATTAAAAAAACACACAGGGTATCATTGTATATTAAGAAACAATAATAGCAGAATATCTTTTCATAGTACTTAGTAAGACACTTTAGTAAAACATTTGTAATTTGACTAGCTAAGAACCTATCATATTTTGTTTGTTTCCTTCTTTGTAACCTAAGTTTTTAAGAGGTAATTAGCTGTAAAAATTATGTGGAATTTCATATTAACAGACAACAGACTACAGAACGGAGTCATGATAATACACTTCTTGCAGCAGGAGGAGTTGTGGGAATTTCTGTTGGAATAATTTGCGCTATCATCGCTACAATTGTAGTGATATTCATTTTAATGAAGTTTAGAAAGAAACCTGGAGAAGGTACTCTGCTTAATATCATTTTTGTGCTAAGATTGATTATACACAGCAATAATGAATACTTGAAATATAGTGAAAGTGCAAATATTTGATAAATTTTATTCCATAATGTCAATGCAATAATTAAGCCTAATTATTTAGAAACCGTCTATAAGTACATCTCTGTGTAAGTAATAATGTTTTTATCAATTTATATCAATTTTGTATGTTTTAAACGGTGCTTTTTTTATCACCTGAGTCACTCTGGTGACCTATTGCTATCTGTTTTGTGTCCGTCTTCGTGCATTGTGCAATGTGCGTAGTCCGTTAATATTTAAACATATTCAGCTTCTTCTTTTGAACTGATGAACCGATTCCAACAGAATCTGATATATAGCGTGTATGAGTCAAGGGGAACAAAATTATGAATTTCATGGTTCCTGTCCCCCTAGGGCCCGAGGGGCGGGATTAAAACTATCAAAATCAGTGTTGTCTTTAAAAATGTTCTTCTTTTCTTCTGGACATCAAGCAGTCAAACAGTTGCCATGATTGTAATAAGCATTGAGCCCTCTATCCAAATTATGAAATGCATAGCTCTAAGATCAGGGGTTCTGGTGCTAGGTTGGGCTATATGCAATATAAATTATATAGTTTATGTGCATTATTTTTTTGAAAATCTTCTTCCCTGCTACTGAGTATTAAACAAAGGACAAGGTATGGTAACAGTCGAATTTGGCCCCTTATTTGATGTAAAAATCAAAACACAGTTAAACTTGTAATAGTTTCCAGTTAAGAACTACATGTATATTGTTTGTTTTAAAGCCAGCAGAACGTTTGATTCAAGAGTACAGGGAGGCCACAAGAGGGTGCCAAAGTTGGATATTTTCCCAAATTTCCTTAATTCTTATGGATTTTTGTCAAATTTGAAATACTTCTCACTTGGGAAAACACAGAGCACAAGCTTGTCTATTTTAGATTTATATGCACAAGAAGCGTCTGATACCAATGCATGAAATATATAAATTTGATAGAAAGGCAAGCTTGTGCTCTGTGTTTTCTGAAACAAAATGTGCTATAGTATTGTAGGAAATTTGCATAAAAATGAGAAAATTCAGAAACCCATAACTTAGAATCAATACTCAATTTGTAAGAGGGATGACAACTGGAGTAATGATGAACTACTGCATTGCTCTTAGAGACTCCACAAATCAGGGGCCAAAATGGAGTCTTATCCTTTCTTGTCCTTTACAAAGTGCAGAGTTATAATGACCAAGGGTGTCACTTCATAAACTGTGATTTTCATGGTGCCTGGATAGGGGGTTCTGGTGTTTGGACGGGGCTCTATTGGTTATATAGTGAAAATGGATTAATTCTTTGTAAATCTTCTCTTTCTCCTGGGTATTATGTAATCGAATTAAGTGCAAAGTTATGATAAGCAAGGATGTCTATTTCAAAATTAAGAAATTGGTTGCCCCATGGTTTGAGTTTCTGGTGAAAATGAGGACTCCATTGATTATGTTATAAAACGAAGTTATTTCTTTGACATTCTTTTCTGCTCCTTATTATAAAGCAAAGAAGCTACATGTATAGCTATGATTAAGAAGGGTGTTTCTTCCGGAAGTGTGAGTTTCCTGGCCATTGAGTCAGATGTTCTGGTGTAAGGGTGGGTCTCTATTGAAAATGTAGTAAAAATGCATTAATTCTATTAAACAACCATGTCTCCTTTTGGGTATTTTGTACATAAACAAATTGCATAGTTATAATGAGATATGGCTCTTCTAACTTTTTTTAAACCTTGTGGTTCCTTCCAGGGCTTGTATTGGGGGGGGGGGGGTTATTGATAAAATACTGAAAATGCGTTGATTCTTTATTTCTTTGAAAATCGTCAACTAATGATAAATTGTGATGAACTAAGGAACCTCTTCTATATTTGTAAATTTCATGACCCTTGGACTTGGGTTCTGGTGCTAGGGTGAGGCTGTGTTGAATTTATAGTGAAAATGCATTATTTCTTTTGAAAATCTTCTCTCCTCCTACGCATCTCGGATGCAAGCAGAGTAAAATTTTTATAAGCAAGTGTATTTTACCAAATTTTTGAAATTTTGTACCATTCTGATGCAGGTTTCGGCTCTATTAATTTGTTTTCTACTTAGGGAAGTTATTCTCCCTAGCCATTACTTTTAATAGTTAATCTCGTTAAATAATGTACTAGAAAGGCTAACAGAATAAGAGAACTGTGAAAAAACTTATTGTATAATTTAAAAAGGACTTGTTAATGATCAGGTACACTTGTAGACGATAGATAAATAAAATGAGACAAAAATAACTGATCTTATTAGATTTTCTTCAAAGACAATGTGAGAGGTTATAATATCGGGGTAAAATAATACTGAACCACTGTTGGTTTGTCAATAGTGATAGTGATAAATGGGGGCAAGTAGAACTTACTTCATGAGTCGTTACTGAGTAATATACTAATTGTTTGGTTGGCACTGATCATCCTACTCCTCTTGCTTTTGGGCAATGGAGCTTCATCTATCAGTTTATTTTATACTTAATCTATGGATCCTCTTAATCGTTGTAATATACTCAGGTGATCGTTAAGGCCCTTGGGCCTCTTGTTAAAAATTAAAATATATTCAGAAGATGACCTAGAGGTACAGGCTGAGTTAATTGAAATGGATATTCAATATGGTAGAATGGAGAGAGAGGAGAGGAATCGTTACACATTATATCCTGGTAAGCTTTACCTTTGAATATATTCTCTGTTTTACTGATATTCGTTGCATCACCCAATCATAATGAAATAATTTAGGTCATTCTCTGCAGGAAAGTAATCTTGATAATAACATATTGGTCACAATGTCGTACAAATTGGACAAACTGTGGTGTACTAAAATTTCTTTTCACGGGAATGTAAAACTTATTTAATAGAAATATTAGTAAATCAAGATTTTAGTACAATAAAATTAATTTTAGAAGCTAAGAGATAGGCTAAATTGGTGTAAAGGTGGCTTTATAAGGTATAGATATTTTCGAGGTATAAGCTGTACTTATAGAGGGTAGACTCGAGCTAATTTATCTGCGCACACATTTTCACGCAGTGTTCTTTAATAGGCATAAAAATTAGATTGACTATGCCACAATTAAATGATCAAATGTTAAGGTCGTATTGTGTGAAAAACAATCGCAATTCTTGTTAAGTCTTTGAATTCTCATATGAGAAGGCTATATCGGAATTTCTTTCTAGAACTTTATTTTACTGAATTCAAGTCATTTTTTTGCCACTTTTAACACCCCTCTCCCATTCCCTACTTTCCAAAGAAAATATATGCAGGATAAAAATTGGTGAAGTGGATGGAAAAGTACTTTTCTGTCTTTTTAAATGATAAACGAAGATGATCACTAGTCAGGTTGAACACAGCTACATCTATTTTACTTTGTTAACTGTATATATATCCAGGTCAAAAGAAAATCATCTGAAACGTTTAAGTCGTGAGTTATGCCAATCTTTTTGTAAGCACAATACCTACTGAAGACGATGCCAGGTGATTTTGGTCTTAACTCTTACCAGTCGGACGGTGATTCGGGGGCGAAGCGCCCTGCATTTTGGACATATGTGCTTAACTTGCTGGGGGATGTAAACAGCAGGGACCCCACTAGGGGGGCAATCAAGCTGCCCACTGACATTGAATGTTTAGTGACAATTGGACTTGGCTTGAATCATGAGTGATTCTTCTAGTACATTACCCAAATGTAATTTTCTATCTGATGTTTGTCAGATTGTTTGTTCATACTGCCCCGGTGATATTAACACTACCAATATCTCAAAATCAAACCCTCCTCCAATATTAATGATGATTTATTTATTTATTTATTTGTTTTAACAATGTTATATTTGTTTCCGTCTTCAAAGAAAAACTGTCTTGTTATTCCAAGTGTTCAATTTTACTGTTTTTATTATATTTTTAGCGGTTTTCTGCACGCGAATTCTCGGAAACGACCTGCTTGATTTTCATCAAACTTCCTATTTTAATAGAACATTAAAAATCTAGATATATGATTTTTGACTTTGATGATGTCACTTTCGGTCTTTTTTTTTTTTTTTTTTTTTTTTTTTTTTTTTGATTTAGTAATTTTTGGAGGGTCAGTATGCCCGTAATTTTTCTAATAAACAACATAACATAGGAACGTGAAACTTTCAGCGAATAAAGATTTCCTAGATTTGTAGTACATGTATGTTCACATATTGTTCAATTCAACCGGAGGTATCAAACGTTGATTCTTGCTATAGCTCTAAAAAAAGGCATGTCACGAACTTCAAATTGTTGTGAGGTTTTCTTCAATGTTTCACTATTTATTAACATTTTGTATATGTAGAGTAAAAATTGTTCAATATTAAAAGCTCTTTCGATGGTATCGGAAGAAAGGGACTGTCCCCTTAAATGAAGAATTTAGGGGCTGATAATTTTTTTATCAATATCTCAAAAAATATTGAGAAATTGTGATACATAATAGAAGCAAATTTGTTTAAAATTACAAGGAGCAGCTAGTAAAATCGTCCAAAAACGTCAAATGACTTCACTTCCACCCAAACATGAAGTAGTCATTTTTCTTTAATTTTAGCTTGGAATTGAATAATAAATGTCACAGAGGACTTCTTACCTTATTTGCAATTTTAGAATCGCCACTTTGGTCACTTTTGTTAACCGGAAATAGTCATAAATTGCTTATTTTTGCTAATATTGACATAAAACTAAATTATTAGCATTACAGAAGATAACTGACCTCATTTTTCGCCGATTAATATCACTTCGGTCAAACTAGAAGTCGTCATTAACTGTTTTATTTCACATATAGGGGTAACCTTAATGTTTTAATATTAATGATAAAAAAAGACAGACTGACCTTATATATTGCTGAGTAGCATTCTCTTATAAGCCATACTAACAGGAAGTGATAATTGAAATTGGACGGAAGACCTACTCGTTGCTTTGAAACGAGCTTTGCTCTAGTTATAATTATTTTTACAACTAATGCTTGTAGTATTTAAACATGTTTCATACATTGAAATAGCATTCTAGTAATATTAATCTTGGTTTTTATTCAGCACAGGTCAGAAGTGAGAAGTTCACGAGTGCATTGTAAACAAGGCTGATCTATTTTTTAACGCTCCGAGGTTGTATTTCCCGCACAATAAAACTAAGAAATTTAAGCGGATTAAGTGGTCTGATTGTTTGGCCTGTCCTCGGATGAAAAAAGGTGAGGATAATGAACAGTAATCGATCTCAAAGAACCTATAAACAATACGAATCTGTAAAAAGGACATAAAACACGAACCTCTAAACATTTCAGAGGTGGGATCAGGTGCCTAGGAACAACATCGTTACCACATGAAGTCGGAGGCACGTGGAAAGTGCACTAGACAAAAAGAAACAATTCAAACTTCATCTCATTTCTAACGAAAATTGTGAATTTTTTTAGAATAAAATATAATTTTTAATGAAACTAGGCACATTATGACAATTCATGAAAACGAGATCCTTCGATCCGCTAACGTAGATCGCTACACAATGTCCTGGATCCGGGGCCATAAAACTTAGACGAGGTAACGTTTGATCTCAGTCTCACTTTTACCAAAGGAATTAGTAGTGGAAAAGTGAGATTGAGATCAAACGTGAGCTCGTCTAAATTTTATAGCCCCTGGGCCTGATCTACTAGTATGTAAGCGGATCAAAGAATTTGAGTTAATGCTATTGTTACACCACGAGATGTAATAACAACACAAAATGTAATAAACAGGGATTACTTCATTTTGTGATATTACATTTTGCTCCGAGAATGTAATAACGCAAAATATAATAACAGAAGATTAAAATTATTACATTTTGCGTTATGACGTTTTACGTTATTACATTTTGCGACAAGATTAACGCAAAAGTTAAAAATTCAAAATGTAATAACACAATTTTTTGAATTATAGCATTTTGCGTTGTTATCACATTTTGCATCGAGATTAAGCGAAATGCAACAAAGCAAAATGTAAAAGCACAGTTTTCGGTCAGTAAGGTTTAGGATTATTTTCAGTTGAGAATTGGGTCAGGTAAAGAAACGGAAAGAAAATAAAAGAAAAATAAACATGCTGTATTTTAATTCTAACATGTACATTAAAACTGGTAGTATCATATATTGATATCATTAGTCATTAAAAACACTTATATTCATTATTGCCCGCGTGGCGCAGTGGTTAGAGCGTCTGCTCTAGAGTTGCGGAGTAAGGAGTTGATCCTTACGTCGCGGGTTTGAATCCCACTGTTGGACGTGGGATTCAAACGTCCCACGTCCTTCGGATGACACCGAATAAACCGAGGTCCCGTGTCGCAGTAGGTGCTGGCACGAA
Source organism: Saccostrea echinata (assembly GCF_033153115.1). NCBI lineage: Eukaryota > Metazoa > Mollusca > Bivalvia > Ostreida > Ostreidae > Saccostrea > Saccostrea echinata. The sequence continues at coordinate 743,642 of NW_026889798.1, read as the reverse complement.
AAAGATCCCTCACTGCTCAAGGCCCTGAGTGCCCAGTATAGGTCAAAATTTGTAGCCCTACACCGGCAAGTGGTGGCGTGTCAGCACCTCAAAATTGAACGTACGCTATGTAATGAAGCTTTCACATAAGTATCTTCTGACTCGGTAGTTCTTGAAAAGAGGATTTTGAAATTTTTATTTTCTAAATATTCTGTGAAAATTTTTGATCACCTATTGTAGCCACTCCCTTCCCCCAAGGGATTTGATCTGAATAAAGCTAAATCTACACTTCATAATGAAGCTTTCACATAAGTTTCAGTTTTTCTGGCACAGTGGTTCTTGAGATTTTTAAAAGATGTCGCTAAATTTTCACTAATTTTAACTTCTTCCCTTGAGAGAAGACATGGCCCTTCATTTGAACAAACTTGAATCCCCTTTATCCACGGATGATTTGTGGCAAGTTTAGTTGAAATTGACCCAGTAGTTTTTGAAAAGAAACTGAAATTGTGAAAAGTTTACAGACAGACAGACGGTCAGACAAAATTTGATCAGAAAAGCTCACCTGAACTTCCAGTTTAGGTGATCTATAAATGTCATCCCCAACACCAATTATATCGGCACATGATAATTTATATAAGAATATTGCAAAAAATAATTTACAAATAATCATTATTAACCATGAATAATCATTAACAAAAAAAAAATACATGTATTCAGTCTCCAAATACGAGTGTTTATCCTAAAGTTCGTGGAATTTCTTTCTAAAATTTTATATTGATGTGATTAAAGCAAACAATAGACATATTTATAAAATAGAGCCATTATGCAACAATACTGGAAAATTTCACCAAGTTCCATTAGGGTCACAGGAGCCTTCTTAACGTGGACAGTTGTAAATCTGGGGGAGACTTCGACGTAACGTCATTAGGTATGTCACGTCACATTGTACGAACATCTCACCCTTACCTTCAAATCGACTTTGAAATTCTACAGAACGCTGCATTCTTTTCTCCATTTCTGCTCTCGAGAAAAGGCTGGGTACCCATCTCGCACCCACTTTCTTTTTATTACGATCGTTTTTTTCAAAATACGCTCTATTGTTCCATATGATATTCCTATTTCAGTAGCAATGTCAACCACAGTACGTCGGCGGTCCACGTCCATTTACGCTCTCAATTTGTCTACGAGGAAAAAACAACATTCCAATAGGCGACCACACCTTTCATCCTCCTCCAAGGAAGTTTTTTTCCTAAATTTCTCACACCACTGGAAAGCCAGTGGTTTACTGCACTTCCTGCCTGTATCAGTAGTATATATGCATTTTAGTTTAAGTGTTCCCGAGATTTTCACAAAACTTATTACTTGACCGAATTTCGACATTCTCTAACGATGTCATGATGAACAACAAATCATCAATAGAAAAACTAAATATCCAGCAAAATCGATAAAACTTTCACACAAATGTTTAAAAGAGGTCAAGCAATTGTAATAATGACACCATTTTCGTTTCATATGCTACTTAACGTGTTTTTCCCCTCACAGTGAGTATTAAGTGTTGAACTTATAACGAAGTAATTAATGTCTCTCCCTCATTTTCAAACATCCGTTTCTACGACAATTGCCAAAGTGTTACTATCATGAATATTAAAATATATTTTTTTTTAATTAAAAAAATTTAACAAGTATACATATCTCCATCTGTTATTTTCATTCACTTCCACCAATAAATAAATAGAATATTAAGAAATTCCACGAACTTTTGGATCAACCCTCGTATATATTAAGAAAAAAGAATAGGCCGATTAATCATATACCGGTATCTCAAGATTTATGGTATCTTGACATATCATAGTGATGTATATCAATTCTGGACAAAATTTTATGACCAAAAAGTTTTCTCCCTAGAGTATTGCGTGTATGTGTGTGTGTTTATAAATCTGTCTTTTCTCAAGTAAATATTCATCAAAACGATATATCGATCACAATATATGCCGACCTTGACTGTACATATTGTCGCCTACGACAATATGTGTCGATGCTTGACTGTACAATTTGTCGTTCATTATGCAGGAGGAAAATAAGTTTCGACTCGGTACATATTGTCGCCGGCGACAATATGTACCGATGGACGACAATGTGTGCAGTGAGGGTAGGTACATATTGTCGCCGACGACAATATGTACAAAACGACAATATGTACTGTCACACACCACCTCCCTGCGTTCAGGTTTATTAGTTAATAAACCCATACATTGAACATTAAATAATAAAAAAAAAAAACCCATCAAATTAAAGAAGAATCAGACTTTTTTGAGGTCCAGTAATAAGTATTATGTTTCTGTCTCCGTCCATTCTTCTCACTGTTATACAATCAAATCACGTGCATTGCAGACAAGCAAATATAATATTCTCACCCTCTCTTCTATATAATAGAATATTGAGTTCTTCAAGCGCATAAAAATACAATGATCAACATACGAGGTAACCCCCCCTTCTCACCACACACACACACACACACACACACACCCACCCACACACACTTAATTTGCTAACTGATGTACACATATACGTCGTACATATATATCAAGAGCTTTTAATGGAGCAATGGTCAGTCTTTGGTCATTAAGAATGTCAGTGATTGGATAGTTTACACAGACTGATTCATTATAGGACATTTCAATGAAAATTAACTTATGAGTATTCAAAAAAATGTTAGAAACTGAATGACATATAGAGAAAAGATAGCTTTAGATGTAGAATGTCCGTAAAAGCCGTATTGTCATATTATTATCATACGTCTGTCTGTCTGTCTATTTAGTTAAGCAAATTTCTCGAAGTATATTGTATGGAGTAAAGAGTAAATGATTCTATGGTGGTATACCTTTACCCTCCACTTGTCAAATAATAATGTCGACTTGTCAAATCTTTTGATGTCTTGTCAGATAATTATGTCGACGTGTTATGATCTTTCTGTTAACTTTTCACTTATTAATGTGTTTAAATATTCAGCATGAAAATGTGTCTATGACCAGTTTAGGCCATCAATTTAAAACATATTTTTCTGATAGTCGATGTAAGTATCCGACAAATCAACATAAAGATCTGACAAGTCTACATAAAGATCTGAGAAGTAGATATATATTAATTGACAAGTCAGCATAATTTTCTGACAAGTCAGCATCATTATCTGAGATGTCGATATAACATCTGACAAGTCGACTTGTCAGAAAATTATGACGACTTGTCAGAAAAATATATTTACTTGTCGGAAAATAAAGTCAGATGTCATGATGACAGATATTTGTCAGTTGCTGCCTTTAAAATGCTGTAATAACAAGATACCGAGTTCCTGGTCATGATGATTTTAATCTGAGAAGTCGACAAAATTACATGTATCTGACAGATAACATTTATAAATATCTGCCTAGTCAAAATAAACATCTGACAAGTACATGTAAACACCTGACAAATGCTGGCAGAAATAAGCCAACATATGATTCCCCATATTGTTATGATGTATTTTATTAACTTTAATGAATATGAAAAATACTGCTAGCGTTGAGCTCATTCCATAGTAATCGCCAGTGTAGAGAGATACCACGAAATCACTACAAAACGAAACGTTATATTTTTATGAAGCAAATGTATGCCACGGGTTCCAGTACGAGGGCGGATCTCTTCATAATGTGACACAACTTTGGTTAATACTTTTTCTTTGAAGAATTTAGCTGTGACACTGGTAGACTCTGGGACAGGGATTTGTACGACAGGTATTGAATAGGGTAGCATACATAACCTTTCGCACTGTGCGGCTACACCGTATAATTTGTAGTCTGTCTTTGATGTCAGTCACTCAAACTTTATTATTTCGTTTTAATTCTGGTTAAAAAAATCTACCTTCTTCACCAGTGACAATTTCGTTTACATGACTGGAATCGCACTGTTCGTATTTTGCAAATAACTGCCGACAAATTTCTATCTATACCTTCTTCTGCTCATCAGAATGTGGGCGACCCATCGAGCTCAATTTTTTTTTCAATATTAGTCTGTGTTTAAATATTTCAAATAATGCTGACAAATTGATCTCTGTGAAAGATGAAATGCCATTAACTTTGTACATTGTATCTTGCATCAGTTTCAATGACCTGTTTCACAGTGTCAATTTCATTTGTGGGGACCCTAACAAAAATTTACCAAAGTTTTCACTCTAGTTTACTATAGTTAACAAGAGTGAAAACTTTGATACTTTGATTTACTACGAAACTTTACTCTGGAACTTTTTTGCGATTTTATAGTTTAAAATCTCTTAAATTCGATAATAGTAATGTAAAATTTGGAAATAATATGTGAATATACAAATAATATTTCTCTTTAATAGAAAAAAAGAACAAAAAATATAACGATCTGAAACCCATAGTAAAAATACTTTGATTTACTATAGTGAAAAAAACTTTGATACTATAGTAAACTATAGTTAACTTTACTATAGTTAACTATAGTAAACTATAGTATTTGTTGTACTATGGCAGCTGCAGGTCTTCCACTAGAAGTGTCATCTGCAAGCGTCTGCCAACCGTCTACGTACCCATCTCAGAACAGTTGCATGGGAGAGTGCAGATGGTCTATAAAATTTGTTCAAATCAGCTTGGGTATAAGCGAGAAGCGCCCTTACTTTACAGTACGCCATTTGCTCTAAATGGTTAAAAAAAACTCACTTGCCATGTTTTTTTTTTTTTTTTTTTTTTTTTTTTTTTTTTTTTTGCTATAGGGTGGCAGATGTCGTTAACGTCACACATCAAGATTTCGGGTTCACGTTATTTAGAAAATTTATTTATTTACAGTTTTATAGAAAATTTATCATATTTAATTTTTTTTTTCAATTAAATTTCCTGAAAAACTATGTAAAACAGTTGTTATTATTTAATATTCATAAGTTTCAAAATGCTCCTTGTATGTTGCTGCATAAGTAATGGAAGCTCTCGATTGAAAAGTTGAAGTTGTCACGTTTATTATAAAGTCTTGTTAATATGTTACCCTTAACGTCTTTTTCTAGTAAAGTATACAGATATGAAACAGACGTGTCAAACCCTGTAGAAATTGTTAGTTCAAGCTGACTGGGATATCTCATGTCGACATATAAATGGAAATAACTAAGATCTTAGAAAAAAGATAGCTTCTTGTTACTCTAGAAATGTTTTCAAACTGTTTTTGTTAGTGGTTATTTAAGAAGCCGGCAAAATTAGGGATTTATCAAAAACCTTACCAATTATTTTCAATGTAATTAACCTTCAGCAATCTAAAGGGATAGTGCAAATTCATTTACTTGAACAATATATGGGATAGAATTGCTAGCGAAATTTACATTTAGGTTGCCAAAAACATAGCCAATAATGCCAAAATTACATAATCGCTAAAATTTCTGTTATATGACATTCAGCGCTCAAGCATAAAATTGTGTCATTCAACCTGAAAGCGGTTCCTAAGATTCAGTATTAAATTAATAAATTCTGCATAGGACAGAAAAGTAAAAAATATGTACTTAATGTTTAATCAATGCTCTCGGGATTCGATCTCATGACCTTGGGACCCGGTATCTTGCAAAACTGCATATATCGACCCCACAATCTGCTTTCAAAGATTTCCTTAGTTATGGAGCTCCTCAGAGATTTTAAGTCTTCTTTTTATGGAGGGTTGAATGGTTCAGTAATCAAGTACGTCTAGATCTGGTTTACATTCTCGTTTGTGGTGGATTACCAAGAACAATATACTTTTTTACACCCATGCATTTGTCTACTTTCAGACCTAACAGACGATGAAGTGTCAGTGTTATTTTGTTTTCTGTGTTCTGATTCCGGTGCTCCAAATTTTAGCGTCTTGGAATGGCTAGACATTCTAAATGAGATACGAGAGAAAGCTTACAAAGCACAGGATTCTTTAACAAGTGAGGAAGCACAACAAATTCAGGATAGATTAAGGTCTCTAAAAGCAATCATTTCGGAACATGGAGAGACGGAACACATCACACGCGAAACCGCAGATGACATCATACACAGAATATCATTGGTGTATGTTCCAATATTATTTTACTTATGCAGTTTTGCCACGGCCTCACTTTACCTGAGATCACAAGGATACCAAAAAAAGGATAAAGAAACATGTGTCATAAGCAGTGACTCGGACTGCGATTCATTACTTATCGAAAGGCTACAAATGGATATACTCACACATCCTACTATAGAGGATACTGGAATATTGAGGAAGGTGTCAAATACGTGTAAGATTTAATACGTTTATAAAAAGTATTCATCTCCTATTCCTCTCTCTCTCTCTCTCTCTCACACACACACACACACACACACACACACACACACACACACACACACACACACACATTCTTAGAATCATTTTCTTACCTACGATCATTCTTTGTTTCAGTTAAAATTCCTTATAGTATCTTGGAAGCAAAAGATAAGCGGGATGAACTTGTACAAGAATTGGCACGGAATGGTGAACCCATTCATTACAAAGGACAATCTGATGATCATGATTATCCTGTAAAATGGCGTTGGCGATATAGAAAACTTGCAAGTCCTGACATCGTGAGATCCTCCATAGGCGCTTATTCGCACTGTGATATATATATCACTAAGAACATTGCTTACAGGAAACAAAGTAAGTATAAATTAAGTCAGAAAAATCGTCTCAGCAACATAATCATCTCATATTAATTGTATCATTTTTACTGTAAAGGAAAATTGGAATTTATTTTTTACAAGATTATCATTTGTCCATGTAAAAACAAATTTGAAAGTAGTCTGCCTGATTTTTTAGTGAGATTTGCTTGTGCGCGTGTATTATTATTGTTTTTTCGGGGTGAAGGGGATGTCACCAAAGACTTACTCCAGTTGACTTTTGTCCATGACTTGCGTCGATTAAGCATTTGATGATTTTGAGAATATTCTCTAAATTTGCTGAGGCAATATATAAAACAATGATATGGTATATAAATTTAAAGATAAATGGAAACAAATTTGCAAACATAAAATTCATAGTTCTCAATTACATTGTACAGACCCTGAAACGTGCTACTACCCCACACGCACGCTGCACGAACGGTACACGCTCGCTACACGGTTTGCACGAAACGCTGCACGGTTTACACGAAACGCTACACGGTTTGCACGAAACGCTACACGGTTTACACGAAACGCTTTGCACGAAAGGCTGCACGGTTTACACGAAAGCCTGCACGAAACGCTTTGTACACGTTTCTCACACGCTTTGTACACGATTCTCGCACGCTTTGGCCTCGATCTGGATTTTCTATTCGGAATCTCTCGGACTTTATTTAAATTATTACGGATTAATCAAAGATTAGTTAAAAATTGCAATCATTCAGTTTAAGATTAAAACTCGCTACACCAGTACTATATTAACAGGTAAAATACTCAATCTTCGGTTGTAATTAATTAATACAGATGTAGTTATCATTGAGTATGTGCCCGCTCGGTGAAATGCTTATCATCGTCTATGTAGAAACCTTTTTAAATAGACACTAAATTACGCACTGAAAAAAAATTATTATATTTGTAATTCATAATCTTTTATAGCATCCAATGTTTTTACTGTTAGCCTATAGTTTGATATTAAAAAGTCGTTTCATTACTGACAAATAAACTCAGTTATTGATTTGAAAAAAATAAATGATTAAATTGCGTATGGTTTTTGAAAGCGAATCGATTTTCTTTTCTTTCTTTTTCAATTTTTGATTGATTTATTCATTTTTTGATTTATAAAAAAAATATATATATTCATTGGATTAGTTTAGGTTCTGTTTATAATTTGAAAAAGTGTACACTACATTGTGCAGGAGGGGGGGGGGGAGGTAGATTACCGAGATCTTGCTGTTGTATCTTCGAATCTGTACACGGCTAAATATAACGGGCACTTGTTTCAGTTAGTATAACATTGGGGGAAATATTATTATAGAAACAGGTGCCCATTCTAAGAAAATAAAAGGATATCCAGAGCGACCAGATACATGTAATTCATTAAATGCACTTTATTCAGAATGATAAATAATCGTTCTCGTTCTCGTTTGAGGCATCGTGTTTATCAAATAAAAACAATATATCCACCACCTTGTAAAATCCTTGATTTCAAACCCCGTCTAGACAATTAAAAAAAAGTAATCAAAAGTCGCGGCTTTTAGCAATACATTCAATATACATGTATGTACATGTCCTATGTCCTATAAACTAAAAATTATGCTCTGTAATTGCGTGATTAATAAAACAACTAATAATTACACTGTACTCAAGATTTATTTCTATATATTTCTTTTTATTCGCTAATACACTGGCAAATTAATTCACTGTTTACAGACAATCGGATAAATTTAAGAAATAAAATCCACGGACCGTATTTATTTGTACCCATTAAATACTAATAAAACGATTTAATTTCACTAATCAAAATCAATCGTTATTGTCCCGTGTCATCTTAGCTATGATTGACAAGAGATAATAACAGAACAAGTTTTCAGTTCCCGGCACGAGGTGCCCGTGATCGCTGTTGTGAATGACCTTGATCACTGTCGTAAGAAGAGTGTTGGAATGTGTAAAGAAGATTCTAGTATATTTTTAAGGGGTGCATCGGGCGCACCCCGAAAAAAAGCAATAGATTTCTTTAAAAACAAAATTATATATAAAACACTTAACAACAAAAGCTCAGTTTGTGTTTTCATTTGAACACCCCCCCCCCCCCCGGAAATAATTTACTCTGTATTTGCCGAAGCATGTGAATTATAATTCATTTATGTGACAATTATTAACCAATTGTATGCATAAAAAGACTATAAATGATTCTTCGTTTCAAAATTATTTGTAACACAATCTTGTGATATAAGAAAATTATGTTCGTTTATAAAGAAAATGAATTAACTGTGCTCCCCGGCCTAGAATTCCCATACTTCACATTTATAGCAACGCACTAAATTTTGTATTTTATTTTTCACGCCTGCCTTATCTATCTATTATTTTGTATTAATCACCCATAGGTTCCTGTAATCTTTATATACCATAATTGTAAAATGGTGAAGAGATTCAAATGAATGAATGAAAAGGACAAGACCGGGTTCTTGGTGAATTTTCTTTTTTTAAAAAATGTTTAGTATTGCCCCCTTTAAAAAAATGTATTGAATCAAATACCTCTAAATTGATGTACATATAATTAATTACTTTGAACATATTTTATGTCCATCTTTATTTTTTTAAAAAAGGAAGAAAAACAAACAAATATGTAATACATTACCGAGTAATTTTATTTAATTTGTTGTTTCCGTATTTTTATTTTATACCACCGGTAATATATGCGAATAATATTACTTACAAACAACACAGAATGACACGTTGATCCATCAATATCCATATTTAAAATAAAATGACTTCCGAATGAATCCTACACGTTTTTCACACGATTCTTGCACGAAAGTCGCACGTTTCTCACACGGTTCTTACACGAAAGTCGCACGTTTCTCACACGCTTCTCGCACGCTCGCTACACGGTTTGCACGAAACGCTTTGGAGCTTACACGAAACGCTGCACGGTTTACACGAAACGCTACACGGTTTGCACGAAACGCTGCACGGTTTACACGAAACGCTACACGGTATGCACGAAACGAAAAGCGCACGAAAGTCACACGCTTTTTTGGGGTAGTAGCACGTTTCAGGGTCTGTATCTTTGGCCTGAATATAAAAACATTACAATTCAATAAATCATTAAAATATCAGATGGTGAAATGGTATTTATTCTTCTCAGTTGCATATCGGCCATATTGGAGCTATAATTGCGGCAGATTTCGTAAAGGCCTATATATAGAGAAATATAGAAATACAACAATTTTCTAAGCATTATACTGTACATATTGTACTAACTGCATATTACCATTTTGGATAAATTTATTCTGCAGATGATTTGATTTTCCTAAATATCTCCTTCCAGAAATGACAAACTTTTTCAATAAAGTGGATTGAAAATTTGAAGCTAAAGCATGTTGTTCGATGCATTGGAGCATTTATTTATTTATTTATTTATTTTTTATTATTTTTTTTTTTTTTGGATGATATTAAATTTGTGATGATGTAAAGTAAATCTTTATTTCATGTTGACAAAGTTCTTCCGCAGATTAAAATGTGCAGAATGAAAAAAGTGAGAAGATAACGAACAGTGATTGATCTCATAAAAACTTCAAACAATACAAATTGGTATGAAACACAGCCAAAATACGACCCAGTAGTAGGTTACAATTGCTAATAAGGTCATTATATACGAAATTTTCAATTAACAATAGTTATTTTTATTCATATGTCGACGCAATATATCCAGCGAACTTGAAATAAAAGACACCTCAGATTCTGCCACATCTGTTTCATATTTGAATGTTTTGATGACTATAGATGACAAGGGCCAAATAACAACTAAACTGTATGACAAACTTTTAACCAGGTTTTTGAAATCCTTGCAACATTAACTAATGTGTGAGTATCCTGCCTCTGCTTAAAATTGATGTTGCTCAGATAATGTTCTTGAGTAGTGAATAAGTTGAGAGACGTATAAACACCAAGTGCAGGTGATAGCGGAATATTACTACATAAATTAGGACAGTTTACGATGGCATTACGTTTGTCATACAGTTTAGTTGTTAATTGGCCTTTGTCGTCTATAGTCAGTAAAACATCCAAATATGAAACAGATGTGACAGACTCTGTGATGTCATTTATTTCAAGTTCACTGGATAGATTGGATCGACATATGAATGGAAATATCTATTGTTAATTGATAATACGTCGTCGATATATCGAAATGTCGAGTTGAAGGATTCCCTACATTATTTATATGGTCGTTGCTGACATACGGAATGGCCATACTTAGTTTTCTGATCCAGTATACTTCTCGTTGTCTGCGGAATGGAGAATAAAACCTATATTTATAAAATAAGAATATTATAATTATTTTATTAATTACGATCGCATATTTTAGTTTGAAGAGGCCGATTTAAAAAACAACAACAACAACAACAACAAAAAAAAAAGTATGACCTACTCCTTATCTTAAAAAAAAGGTTTCAAGAATGTTTGTAATCCATTAATCACACAAATTCTATCCATACAAATATAAAGAAAACAGAAGAGAACACAAAGTGAAATATCATGTTTGGTTTGGGTTTTTTTTGTTTTTTTTTGTTTTTGTTTGTTTGTTTTTTTTTTTTTGCTTTTTTTATTTGGTTTTTGTTTTTTTTTTTTGTTTGTTTGTTTGTTTGTTTGTTTTTTTTTTGTAAAAAACAACAATTTATACAACTGAATTTTAAAATAATGTTTAAAGTCATCAATGCATGCATTCTTAGATAGGACGTAAAGATGATGACACCTACTGGTCAATTCAGCTGAAGTTTATACTATCGTGAATTAACAGAGTGTCGTCGTATGCCGGTGAAGGTTTTTAAATTTAGACCTAAACTCGGCACTCAAAACCATGAAGTAGTATGGGCAGCGAAAGAGAATCAAACCTCCCCATCACAAAGCAAGCGCCCAACCAATAGGCTACGTGACCGGCAGATGAGAGACGTGATTACAAAAGATGTACTGCATATTTTCCTTTAATTTATCTTTTTCTGAAATACCTAAATATGTTTTTATGAATACAATAAAAATCTGTTAGAATGGAAATTTAAGTTGAATACACACACGTACTCTGAAATTGATATTAAAAAGATGCTTGAGTTTCTGATTGACAATATCTATATAGTTTTTGGAGATCAGATCTTTCATGATCAACAATCTGTTGGATTTCGTTTGGGTACCAATTGCGCCCACTTGTAAGAAGACCTATTTTTGTATTCATATGAGCAGAATTTATTCAAAAACTTCTACTCGACATTTAGATATATCGACGACGTATTAACAATTAACAATAATTACTTTCATTCATATATAATTTAATTCTGGTTATAACGCTCCGTTTGATTGGATAAAAAAATACTCTTTATCGTATAAATTGTGTTGTCTACGTCACAATGAATTGCGTCAAAATCATATCGATCCGCCTGACATTACGTTTAGATTTTGTACAATTTGAAGTCATTTTTAAGTACAATAGTCTTATTTTCTTACACTTAATGAATGATAATTACATTATAAGGAATGAATTTAATAGCTACAGCATAAGCTAGGTTGGAAAGGTTTACGTTTTTTTATAAACTGCTTCGCGATTTATAAAGCGTAAACCGTCACAACCTAGATTATACCGTATAACTTGGGTAGCTATTATATTCATTCTTTAGGTCGACTCGATAAATCCCAGTGAGCTTGAAATAAGATTTCACAGAGTCTGACACATCTGTTTCATATTTTGATATTTTACTAAAAAAGACTTTAATGGTAACCTAACAACAAAGCTTTATGATAAACGTACTGACTTTGATTTTTCAATCGTCAACTTCCCTTACTTTTTGTAGCAATTTACCCTTATCACCTGCATATGGGGTTTTTCTTTCCCAGTTGCTCTACGTATGTACAATTTCTAAAATGAGGTAAATTATTGTCAAACAAGTTGATGAAACAAGGATATCAACAGTCTCGTTTGATGTCATCATTTCGCAAGTTTTATGGTCGATAAAATAGCTATTTTCCCGATTATTACAAGGAGAACAAGCGGGTGTGAGGAGATGCTCACTCCTCCATGGCACCTGATCCCACCTCTGATGCTTTTGAAGGTGCTTGTTTGCTCTGCTTCCGATTTGTATAAGTCTAAATTGACTCTTAGCTCGAATACTGTATCTTCATATTTCATGGCATCGAAGTGGAGCTTGACAATAACCTTTTCAGTTGATGTCCTTCCTAGATCAATTGGATATTACTCTGTTTTCCTTTAGGATTATATGGTCATGGTGGCCTAGTGATGGAGCGCTTGCTTCGTGAGCGAGGGGCCCGGATTCGATTCTCGTTCGGCGCGCCGCGTCGGACATGAGGCATAAACATGGATAGTAACTGTTCCTTCGCCAAGCGTCCTGCACTGGAAGTGATAGTCACGGGTCTTTCGGATTATAACTTGAAAGCGTAGGTCCCTGTCGAGGTGGGAGTTTGCAAGAAAAGGAACCCTCACTGCTTAAAGCATTTCACCGGCATACGGTGACATTTATATACGAGAAAAAAATTCTCTCTTGAAACGTTTAATTTAGCAAAAACACAATCTACCAATTCTTAAGGACTATGTGTTGGGTAATTAATTGTCACAGGTACATTGTATATGATTATTAAAGTTTTGAGTCTAATCTGGAAAAATTCCAATTGAGAGGCCATTAATTTTTTTACGGACCAAAAAAGGAATATGTTGGGAGTATCATGACCCTAATCAGCGTTATTATTTTCATCTAGATTGCAACAATGGTCTTTAAATTTGAGTACAGAATCAAAACAAAGAATACTTGTGAAAGACAACACAAATCTCTGGTCTCTTCTAAAATCTAAAACTGCATGTTGGTATGAAAATAAGGTTTATACTTTTTAATTTATAACTCAACAGAAATGTGCTTTAATGTCATACATCATTACCTATTAGGTTTGTTACGCAGCGTAGTTAAGGCTACAAAAGGAGGCGAGGCCTAATTTTAACGGGAAACATTAACTATGACATCACACGAAACTAACAGTTTTTTTTTAAAAATACCACAAAATGAAATGATTTGCTTTTTTAACTGTGGGAGATAATTAAACTACATCAAAACTCACTATAACATGCGCGTTTTTGTCGTTTACGTAGTTAAATCCCATATTGCAAGGTTTAAAGAAGTCACTGATCGCACTGCACTTGTCGATTTTATGATTTTGTTCATATACCTTATTGAAGGATACTGCTGTTTATTTGTATGCAGGTACAATGGAAAATAATCTAAGGGTCTTAAAATATCGGTCTAATGCACTGGCATACCCTAAATGGATCATGACAAGAATTTAATGATAAACTCTAGAAGTATTAAGCTATTTGAAAAGTGCTGCGATCCTGTTGAAATCGTGAAACTAAAAATCCACACGTTAACTCTCGATTCCCGCCTACATTTTACACCCATTTAATTCAATATAAACGGCAGTTTGGCTATTAAAACTTGATTGAATGCAAAGAAGAGTTCATTATTAATTAATTAATCATTGAAAACCGGTGTCAGAATCTTAATTGCTTTTATTTACGACTCTTTTCAAAATGGGCGGGGGTGAAAATTTTATCCATTGAAATCAGGCTTTAAAAATCCTTAGATTTTCAAAAACGCATGAAAACGGGAAGACGCTTAAAACGTTCCGTATGTTTAACATAAATCATAAAAGATTGATAAAAGACCTTATTTTATTTGTAATCTCATTTGAAATTGGTAATAAAATGACAATTTTTGCAGTTTTTGTCCGTAAATATATGTTCCCCCGTGAAACAACAAAAGCTTTCGTATGAATTTCTGAAATAACAATTCATAAAACCCATAACAAGGAAAATTTATTTCACAGGAGGGGGGGGGATGTTTTAAAAATATTTTCCGTTTTCCGTTGATTTCTATTGTGAAAAACGCAATTTTTAACAAAATTAAAGAGCTATCTCTCTTTCTTTTCTCAAGCAAGTTATGTTTTATGAAAATTCACATAAATATCTATATAAATCTGAAAAATCATTCAAATATGTGTTAACTTTTGAAATCTGACTTGGAGGTAGGCGGCAGAACAATACTATCGTTCGCAGTTCTTTATAATTTTTGTTTTTAATGAAGGTGACCAGCAAAAAATTCAGTATGCGTTCATACAAATATGATTTTAACAATGAAAGAGTAGAATCTATATAAGATCGCAGCACTTTTCACAAACTACAATGGGTATTGAAACTATTTAAAAAATTAAACTTTGAATTTTAACTTAATTGGTTATGCCCTTGCTTTTTTGAAATTTATAGGTGACCTGTGCCAAAATCACGTGACAAATCTAAATAGAAAATCTAATCATCCTCAATATGTAGTTAACCATAATTACATTTGTCCGATATTAGTAAAATTTGTAAAGTACTAAAAAGAATCGCCATCCTGAAAAAAGAATATATTTTGTATCATAAAAAATTGCCGATATTCCCATTGCGCGCCTTAACTGTACTGTGTACGACTTCACCCGAGAGTCTTTTAAGATTGATCACCTGATGTATTACTGCAGACGGTCAGTAACAAACCTGATAAGTGATTTATTTTTTCTGGAGGATCATGATATGAGAGACATTAACATAAGACTGACCAATTACATTTTTTTTTCAAAAGCAGATGGGCAGCTACAAATAATAAATAACTAAAAAAAATCTAAATGAAGTATATGGAGATAACGAACAGTATTCAAGATCAAAAGTCCATTAAACAATACAAAATAGGAGCAGAGGAAACACGGACCTCAAAAACATCAGAGGTGGGATCAGGTGCCATGGAGGAGTGAGCATCCCCTGCCGACCTGTAACACCCGCCGTGTGCTCCTTGTCATGATCAGGAAATAACGGAAAAATCCGTCTACAGTTCAGTGTGTAAATAATGGCCTAACAATTAGTATGAAAAACGTCAGTCAGCATTTGACTCAATGATAAATTGTATTTGCTGACAAGGTCATTATTTCGACCATAGAACTTACGAAATGATGACTTTAATCGAGGCAGCTGATATTCTTGTTTCATCAACTTGTTTGTCAATAATTTACCTCATTTTGGAAATTGTACATACGTACATTATGCTCTTGCGTATCGAATATACCCCGTTTGCAGCTGATGAAGGTATATTGCTGCATAAGTAAGGGAAGGTGACGATTGAAAAGCTTGGTTGTTAGATTACCATTAACGTCTTTTTCAAGTAAAATATCCAAATATGAAACAGATGTGTCAGACTCTATGGTATCTTTTATCTCAAACTCACCAGGATACATCGTATCGACATAGAATGGAAATATCTCAGAAAGTGAAACATGGGATCTTACCTTAATTTTTGGCATTTTTTATGCAATGATTGCATACTATACTGAATCAAAAAAAAGTGAGAGACAGGCCTACCCTGATCCGTACTCACAAGCCAGCAAATATTGATTACTTTGATGGTTGAATTCAAAATATTTTAATTTTCTTAAGGTGTCTAAACTTCTCGACTAACAAATCTCGTCTAAATTTCTAGTAGTTAAACTTAAAATCTATCAATCTAACCGTGAAGCGTCAGGATTTTAAAAAGCAATAACGAGGAACCTTATTTCACTTCTTTATTTTGAAATCACTTAGGCGCATGTGCTCACTTCCTAATTTTTATAACTGTTTGAACGGTTGCTATCTTGATGCAGTGGTGAAAGCTGATCCTTACATCGCAGGTTCGATTCTCACTGCAAGACGTGGAAACCGGTCTTTTAGATGATTCCATGTAAATTAAAGTCCCATGTCGCAGTTGATGCTGGCACGAAAAAAAATCCCTCTCTGCTCAATAGCCCAAAGTGGCAAGTATATGTCTAATTTGCAACCCTTCACCGGCAAGTGGCGGCCTCTCAATATTAATGAAAAGTTCTCGAAAGGGACGTTAAACAAACACAAAAACAGTTTTCCTACGGGTGTTTTTTACCTCTCTCGATTCAGGAAATCTAGACACTACTACCTTCACATAGGTAGTAAGACCGCTTCTATAATTTCATGTTGGGAAATCTATATTGTAATGGTTACTTCTGATATCGAAGAGAACACGTTACGCGTCGTCCATATTGTTTCTTATCACATAGCTGACAGATAGGAATCAACTTTAAACCAATGAACGCGCGTCATTCTAATCCGAGGAAAAATAAATTAATATGTGAATGAAACAAAACTTCATGACTGCACTTTCTATACCTTCCTCCTTCTTTTCAGGTCAATATCATGACTTTTCACCACAGAACAAAAGCTTGCTATACTCCCTGCTATTTGTCGACAATTTTTCTCTGGATTTTGATGAAAGTTCTCATAAAAACGTGCTTCGAAAAATAAGGGAGGAATATTTCAATGACCATAGGGACTTCGAAGATGGTCAACTGAATAATCTTCCAAATGACATTAAAGCACATGACAGTATACTAACTTTTGCATCAGAGAAAGTTCGACAAGCTGTTATGTATGCTTTTGTCACAGAATGCCTCGTAGTCTACAGTGATTTAGATTTTTTTCTAAGAATGGCCACACCTCAGGTGATCTCTGAATATTGTCGCTCATACTGGTATAAGACAAAAGAAAAAGAAAGGATTCTCTGTCTGCATAGAGAAAATTATAACTCTTTGATAGACAGACTAAAGTTGGATATCCTAAAATATAGTCCTGATAATGACGAGGACATTCAGACCTGGATCAGTGCACGTTGTAAGTATCATTATAACACTGGAATCGTTTTGTTATATCGCTACCTAAAAAGGGAGTCATTACATGATTTCTGTTTTCTGTCACGTCGTTTGTATTTTTGCACAAGTTTTATAAGTCTGTTAATTATTTATGCCTTAACCAAAAAGCATCGTATCTTTCTCGATGATACCTTAATATTTCATTCAAATTGACTTTCCCGACCTGAGTGACGGAACCTTTATTTATGTTAAGATGTCTACATGAGAAAGGACAATGCTTTTATGTCAGTTGACTGTTATCTGCATTTTGCCCGATGTGGTAATAAATAATGCTTAACTTCACTCAATGTTAAGTACTGGTTTGTAGCTTTGACGTGTTATAAACATCTTCAGTAAAAAGTTAATCTCAAAGGTCAATATTATTTGTATATCTGTTAAATATATTATGTGTGCTGAAAATTTATTTTATTACATTTTAACAGGAAATATAGTAATGTAATTCAATCATTCAGCAAGAGGGATGTTTTTGAACGGAAAATTCTCCTTATGAAATGTACATAAAAAGTCAGGCAAAACTCGAGAATTCCTTTCCTTTCAGGAAAGTGTTACAAAATACTTCCTTTTTTAAGTAACTAGGATATATCTAAAGTCATAAAGTCATAACACAGGTTTAAACTGCAAAAGTTCAATACTGTTCAATATATCACTACAAAAGACTAAAAAAAAAAAAAAAACAGACAATATAAAACATTTATTTATGAACTGATTCAAATTTGAGAATTTTTTAACATGTATAAAACAGAATTCTCGGCTAAATTATTGTACATTTAAACGAATCTGTTTCAAATTAATTGTGATGTTGAATTTTTTATGTTAGCAATGTGATTTGTTGTAAAATGCGAATATGAAAAATATTACATCACGGATTAATCATTTTGATTAAACAGTACATATTAAAAAAACAAAGTAAATAGGGATTTCTAAAAAAAAATAATAATAATAACGCATCACCATCGGAAATGTTTCAAAAGAAAACTTAAGCGTAAAAAGGACTAAACGTTACAACGCTTCAATCTCTGACGTATGCTTTACTAATTTCAAACTTCTCTATTATAGTAAAAGTTCCTATAGAAATATTAATGTGGGACCAAGAGGCGAGGAAAAGATATGTTGATTACGCAAACAGAGGAACAGAGATGGTCCACCAAGCTAGGGGGATGATCGTAGGATGTGCTGGAGCTGGCAAAACAACACTATTGAGACGTCTTCTTAGGTGTAGTGAGGCAGAAATACAGAGTGTGACGTCAACAGTGGGGTTGGAAGTTCACGAGGAAGTTTTCGAAATACATAATGGGGCACTGAAAGGTGAAAAAATTGCTGATTATTAAAACTCATAAACTTATCATTCTGATCAATTTATTTCAATGATTCAGGATTATTTAACTTTCAACCAATTTATCTATTCTCATTATCTCCAATTACATGTTTTTACATATATCAACTGTAAAATTGCAAAAAGTACATCTTTCATGTACGAGCCATTTTCTCAAAGAATCAAACCATCGGCGGAAGAACTTTATCCGAAATAATTAAGATATAAAAATTTGCGATATGTTGTACGTTCTCTTTATAAACCTTTATGAAATCAGCCGCCATTATAGTTCCAATATGGACGATATGCAAATGGGCAGAATGAACACCAGTTCTCCATATGATATATATATGCATGCATATATAGTGTTAGGAGACTGCTTTGTTCATGAAATAAGGCAGGGGGATTTTCTTAAACGATACTAACTTTGTAAAGCTGTGAGGCCAATAGCATCGCCTGGAAAACCATGGAAGACTTCTGCTGGAGATAATCTTATTTTATACGATCTTTGTCGGGATATCTAAACAAAGTCTGCCTCCAACTGCAGACGTGAAAGGCAAAAGAGAATAAACCTTAGACTTTCAAAGAAAAGGGACGCTTACTTAAACGTTGTCATAGAGCTCGAAGATCTGTACGGCGACTTCTTTGGTAGTGGAAAGTATATCGATTTACGTTCCATTTAAGAATTTTTCAAACGTCACCATATAAAGGGCACCGATGAATGATATCTTTATTTTGCTAAATAAACTATTAATTATACACTAAAATTTTCATATTTTAAAAACGATTTAAACAAATATTTAATTACTTTGCCTTTAAAGTGAAAAAAGTCATGATCTAATGTGTAGATTGAGTCTAATGTTTTGTAGCATAAAAAGCAACAGTGTGTATTTTTTGTGCTAATGATTAATTTTTATTAATTTCTTCGGTATTTTAAAAAGATTCGGAGTAGCTAAAAATATAAATATTTAAAATTATCAGACAGTTCCAAGGCAATCAAGACACACAGCAACCAAATTTGGCTTGATAAGTGTTTCTTGTGTTGAGATATAAATTTTCATTGAAATCGGTTGCCATGGGTGCAAAAAGTTGAAACGGTTACAGAGAGTAGCTCTTAACTGGAAGCTCTTGGCAATTATTTTATGATTTTTTTTTCTTCATATTCAGTTATGAATAAAAATGACAACGCCTTTGTTCTTGATGTTGATGAAATAGAAAACCACGAGACGATTGTCGCAAATAATTATCCAAGAAGAATAACTTTCTTTGATTTTGGTGGTCAATGTGCATATTACGCCTGTCATCAAATTTACCTGACAAGGAGAGCGTTCTACATTTTGGTAATAGATGCTTCCAGACCATTAGACAAGATAGTGGATAAGGAAGTTTGCGATCAAGAGGGTACATTGTTTTCAGCCTGGACATATGCAGGTAGATATGTGTTTATAGAGAAAAGTAAGTTTTTGAGGTTTGGAAAAAAATTAATCATTGCAATATATAAAATGCATAAAAATTAAGAGATTTGAACTTCAAATAAATATTTTTGATGAAATGAACAATTTATAAAAATCATTGCTCCTTTTTACAATACATTCATGCTCAGTGCAAGAATGCTCATAAAATCACCCCAAAAAATTATCGATTGTATCATTTTTGCGAAGTTTTAAATAATTCAAGTTGTAAATGCAAACAAGATTTGATTTTTGGAACGAATGTGGATAGATAGATAGATAGATAGATAGATAGATATCGTGTTTTTCTAATTTCAGATTACTTTGCGTTTTGGATAAAATCAATACTCACTTTTTGTTTTCATGAAGTTGAGAGGACACCTGATATAATGCTTGTTGCAACGCATTGGGATGAAAATGAATATGAGGTAATTATAGTCGTTTTTAACGGATCAATAAAGGAGCTTGCATAATAAAATTGGTAGACGTTTCTGATTATTTTTAAAGAAATTGTTCATTTTAAGGTTATTCTTTTATGTTTTTTATCTATGCTGTTTAAAATGTTGTAGAATGACACCTATTCTTTCCTACAAAAAATTGGGAGTAATCTTCCAATGGTGACGATTCTTCAGGATTATATACCTAGAGATAACTGTTTCTTTACTCAGTTCCCTCTCACGCCGTTGGAAGAGTTGGAAAAACATATAGTTTCATGCGCTTTAGATTCAAGGTGGAGTGAAAATGTTCCAAAAGAATGGGTTTGTCTCGAAGTTGAAATCATGACACTAAGGCAATCTAGACGTATTCTGGAATTCCAGTATATCTTGAGCAAAATGCCAGGAAACGTGAAACAATCTGCAAAGGATATGCTACGATTTTATCATGATGCTGGAAAAGTTTTATACTTTAATGAGGAAGGTCTTAGGGACATAGTCATTATTGATATTCAATGGTTTGTTGATGCGTTCAAGAACATCATAACCGACAGTTTGCACACTTGTGGGATAAGCAAAGCTAACAAAGATTGGAAACTCTACTATCAAACGGGAAATTTAAAAGACGTTCTGTTGACAGAAATCTGGAGAATCAAAGATAATAATCAGTTGCAATCTCTCGAGAATAAGCAGAAACGAACAGCGGATTTAGAGAAGGATCCTCGTTGCATCTTGTTTCATAAGATGAATGTGTTGACTGTAATGCAAAGACTTGGACTGATGGCTCTTGGTAAAACATCCCATTATGTCCCTTGTATGAATAGAAAGACATTGCCTTCCGATGTGCAAGATAGGGTTTATAATGCGCCAAAGAAGACACCAGTCATAGTATTCAAATTTGACTTTCTGCCGTACTTTCTATACTTCCGCTTAATCGTTGGTTGTATGCAAAAGAAGAATTGGAAAGTATTAGATGATGGAGACGCTCTTTTTAAAAATGCCTCCTTTTTTGAATATTCCAACCATTTCATTGCTATCTCAGTCACTGGAACCTCAATAATGGCCCAAGTATATCACCCATTTGAAGAATTAGATCCTTCAGAAACTGTTGAGATCAAACGAGAGATAAGATTTACTTTGCAAAGGATAACCGACAGTTTTCATAAGAAAATTTCGTTCAAAGCAGGATTTATTTGTCAAAAGTATAAGAAGATAGGAGAGGAAATCAACAATGATTTTATCGAAGAAAGCGACTTAATAACGTGTGGAACTCGTGGCAAACTAGTTTGTCCAAGGCATCAGCTTGAAACATATCATGAAATTGAACTCGAAGAGTACAACAAATATTGGAAAAAATAGCGTACCCAATATAAAGGAATAAAGAGACATAAGTGAATTTTTTCAATAATCTAAAGGTTTCAAAAGTGCAAGGGCATAACCTAGGTAAAATTCAAAGTTAAGCTTTTCAATATTTTCAACATCCATTCTAGTTTGTTAAAAGTGCTGCGATATTATGTAGATTTTTCCATTTCATTGTTTAAATCATGCTCGTATGACAGTATGCTGAATTTTTGCTGTTCAGTTGCATTGAACATAGAAAGAAGATATCACCAGGATCGCAATACTTTTTAAATAGCTAAATTCTTCAAGAGTTTATTTTTAAACGCATACTATAATCCATTGCGTGTATGCCTTTGACGAAATAAATTTTTTAAGACCTTTATATTACCCTCCAATGTACCTGCAAACAAATGAAGAAGAGTATCAGTAAACTAGGAAATGTACGGGAAAAAATTATTAAAATCATAAAAAAGACCTTTCATCCAAGTTAATACCCTCTTTAATAACTACAAATAATATTTCATTAACTCTAAAATACGAATTTTGTTGTGAAAATATTACTTGATTCACCTCTCTCTTCATAAAAACTGCGTCATTTTACGGAGTTATGTCACATCGATAAGTGTTTTGCAATTAAAGACTTGTTTATATTTTGCTATGTGGGTTTTAAGTAACGGTAAAACAACATGTTTTAGTAAGTTGAGATGTAATTTAATACAATCCTACAGTTAAAAATCTGATATTATTTCATTTTATGGCATCATAAAAACTGTTAGTCTATAATACTATTAAGTTAACATTCCTCGAATAGATTATAATCCGCCGTATAATTTTAGCCTTAACTGTTCTGCGTTCAAGGGATAGTTTATCTCACCTGAGTTGAAAGCTCAAGTGAGCTTTTCTGATCTTCTGTTGTCCGTCGTACGTCCGTCTGTCTGTCTGTATTTCTGTCTGTCTGTCTAGCTGTCTGTCTGTCCGTCCGTCTGTAAACTTTTAACATTTTCAACTTCTTCTCAAGAACCACTGAGTCAATTTTAACCAAAGTATCCGTGGTTGAAGGGGAGTTTAAATTGTTAAAATGAATGGCCAATCCTCCTTACAAGGGGAGATAATCAAGAAAAGACAAAAATAGGGTGGGGTCATAAAAAAATCTTCTTCTCAAGAACCACAGGGCCAGAAAAGCAAAAACCTATGTGGAAGCATCCTTGGGTAGTGTAAATTCTAAATTGTTAAAATCATGACCCCCAGGGGTAGGGCGGGGCCAAAATTGGGAATAACAGTTTTATATTGAAATATATAGGCAAAATCTATGAAAATCTTCTTCTCAAGAACCACTGGGCCAGAAAAGCTGAAACTTATGTGGAAGCATTCTTGGGTAGTGTAGATTCTAAATAGTTAAAATCATGGCCCCGGGGGTAGGGCGGGGCTGCAATAAGTATTTCAGGGGGTCTGGTGAAGAACAGCAGGCCAAAGTAACTCAGGTGAGCGTTGTGGCCCATGGGCCTCTTGTTTTGTTTTTTTTTTTGTTTTTTTTTAAATATTGATATAAAGTACTATGCACTACACTATGCAATTAAAATTTTAGACTCTAATATGTGTAAATAACATTTTGAAAAAAAAAAACAAAAAAAAAAAACAGCAGAGTTGTATGTTATTTTGTTATGTTTACGTAAACTGAGGGGAGTTAATAATAATAGTAATTATAATAATAATTTATATAGCGCCTTATTTTATATAAACTCTAAAGCGCTTTACAAATATAGCTAGGTACATAAGAAAAGCAAGATTAAACTAATCTTACAAACACCTATAAAAAGAGTAAAAAAATCTTCATTTAGAGTTCATTCTAGAAGAAGAGTTCAACACGACGAATTTATTACATCATGATAATGACGCACGCATTTTACTTTACACACTACTCCAGAAAAATAGCAACTTTTTGAAAGTGTGTGGATAAGGGTAGGGGATAATTGAAGAACTGACAACCTCCGTTGCGTGCTTGGAAAATGTAGAAGTTTTGAAAGTCGATCGAGAGAATTTCATTTACTCAAAGGGGCTGAAGTTTTATTGTGGCCCTTTGCGGTATGCTGTATCCCATTAAACCATGCTGATTTAGACGAGTTTTTAAAAGAGCGAGAGAAAAGTTTGACAGAAGAAATTCGTACCAAGTTTAAAGACGAGGGAAGAACTGGTGACAAAGATGAGAAAGGTGATACATGTATTTCAGACAATACTTAAAGAAAAAAAAATGGACGACCTGGGTCAAACTGTTCAGAGCAAAGACGACATAATAAACAACGTGGAGACTCCCCTCTCAAAACTATTGAAAAAGTGCAGTTGGAGGTAAAGGATTTGAAAAAAATAAATTACCTATCAAGAAACAAAGTCAGGAAAATATAATAAAATTATATATAAGGTGGAGAAAAGTGACAAAAAAATATAACGAAAGTAGTCAGAAAGATTTTGCTCATGACTTAGGAATGTATGAAGAGAGCATTCTATCATTCATTATCCAAAACACTCATCATATCCTTAGAATCCTAAACAATACAATCAACAACCAGAAGTCAGCACCTGAGGCTAATTGTTAACTTCGCCCGAATAGAAGACCGTAACGCTGTCCTACTGAAGGCCCGGAGCAATGTCCCATCAAAAGGAAAAGCCGTGCAAACAGACCTATATAGCTATTAGAAAAAGAAACGCATCATCCTTTCTCAGCAGGCATACAAGTCAAGATACACTGGTTACAAAACTCGAATCATCGAGGGAAAGACCGATGTTGAACAGCATGCCGCTAGTCAACAGACACAGTTTGGAAAAATACAAATATGCATAAGAAATTTTTTTCCATACGGCCCTCATCTAAAATACGTACTTTTTCCCCTTTATCTCTCCATTATTTCTTTATTTCCTGTATATGCACATGCAGGAAGCCTCTTTTTTTTTCATTGTAAGATGATAGAGTTATATATGTGTGTAAAGATGTGTATTTGATATCCATAATTCATCTTGTATATATAGTATTCTTGTAAGCTTTAAAAAATGTCCATGAATTATTGAGAGCGGCATGACCATAGTAAAAGGAAAGAGGTATTCAGATATGTTAAATCACACAGTGCAGTTCTCTACTGTCTAAAAGATCTACCTTGTGCAGAAAATGGGACAGTATTGCTTATTCTCAATGGGGCCTTGATTTTTTAATGTGCCCTCGTTCAAGTCACTCGAGGGTTGACTCATGGTGCATTTTTAATCAAAATTTAAAGATGTTTTCTAGGGTTAAAATATATTCTATTAAGCAGGCTAAGCTTGACTTTTTTTCTAATGCTCGGTATTGCATACGCTTCAGGAAGAAGAGTAACAATTGATGATTATTTATTATTACAGATTATTTTAATGAAAATTCATCTTGACAGTAATATACCCCACAAGAGAACAAAAGCCAAAATGATCTTCAGAAACAAATTAAATTTATGCATCAGATTTTTTTATATGCATCATATACAATTTTAAGGAAATTTACTGAATGAATTTAGGTTGAACTCGAAAATATCAGAAAATTTGAGTTTGAAGGATTCTTGATACGAGTACATAGTAAATCGATCGAAGATTGGAAAAACTAACAAAATGTTTCTATTTCTTTTGCAAACGAATGAAAATAAACCCACAGAGCATTTGAAGAATTAGAGACATATTTCTCTTCTCAGTGTTACAAATAAGCCGCTGTCAAGTGTATAGCTTATCAAATTAAAAGTGTTTTTCTCTCGCTTATTCATGAAAATCAAAAGGGATTCATGATAGATACATTGATTAAAATCATAGACTACTCTATGATGTTTATTAATTATTGTAATGTTGCAAAAATACCAGGATTTGTTCTTTTTATTGATTTTGGAAAGGCATTTGACTTTGTTTAATGGAAAATTATTTTTAAAGTAGCCCGGTATTGCAATACTTTCGATTCGATGAAAATGTCATTAGTTAGTTTAAGTTATTGTTATCAAAAGCAGAACTGTTTATGATTTAGCCTGCTTTTTCCGACTAATTTGGGTACTGGAAGAGGATTATGCAGGGGGGCTCAATTTCACCCTATTAATACTTACTTTGTGCTGAAACCTTGGGTATTTTGGTTAATAAAAACAGTCTTGGAATATTTAAAAAGAAAGTAAATATAGGCTATTGAATTCTGCAAATGATACTTTCATCATTGTCAATTTCTTCCCCATTCAATCAAACTACAGTACATTGTCTTCTGATGAATACTATTCCTGCTAGTCAATTAAAGCAAGCTCTTCATGTGCAATTGACTTACTGAATGGAAACACGGTGCCACTATTTGAAGAAATGTCAATCAAGACACTCCACACTGAAATGATTGTGGGTGTGTTATGAGACTTTGGGCATGTGCATCTCTCAAACATAGCAAACCCATGTTCTCGATGTCAACTTAGAGTATAGTCATGAAACAAAAAAACTACTTGGCTGGATAAAAAACAGGATGCTGCAGTCCCTCACTATTAAGGATGTATCAAGGTACATAAGCAAATATTTATTTAAATGTATGATAAATCTTTATGTATACCATGTATTGTTTGCATTAAAAATGGAAATAAAAGATTTAATCAATTACTTTGTCAAAGTTATTATAGCCTATTGAAATGCTAGATTAGACACTTCTAAATAACAGTAAATTATGAATGAGAAATTTATTGTTTTGATAAATAAACTAATGTGCCTTTGGTTTCAGTGTAATCTATCCGGTCATGACACCTGTTTCAGCAGCAGTTCATTACTGAAAGAAGGATCCAAAACAAATCAAGTATGTAGTCATAATTATCATTGAGAAAATTAGAAATTCTATGACATCCAGTGTATGTTTTCAAAAGTTGTGCATAGCAGCAATGAGACTGCTTGTTTTTATTTTATTTATTTATTTTGTTGGGGTGGGGGGGTTCCATGTCCATGATTTAAGAAAAACACTAGCACTGTGTATTGAGCAAAACAAAAATTGATACAATGCGATATTTTATTATGCGATATCCGATATATTGGATTCTTTAACAAGTCTATAAAAAAAGTCTTATGATTCATTTAATGCATGAATTTTATAAAAACTAATTGTTTTATATTCCCATTTCGAAGTTCTTGTCTCACTGTCATAACAAATTACACTTCAAATTCAAACTTTTAATGAATGTGAAAAAAACATGTTAAATAAAGTTGTCTATGTATTTTGTAATATATTTATCTAAGATGTGCTATCTCCTTAATGATTATATCATTATTGATCAATTTTAATTCAAAACAGTGAAAAAATATAACCTTCGGTGATTGAAATTCCCAACTTTTTCATTAAAAGAAAAACTGCCTGTCCGATACGTATTGGAAGTTCTTTTTTTCGATACGATATATTCTTAAATATTGATACGTATTGATTATTCGATATAATACAGCCCTAAAAAAAAACACATACACATAAAAAGACATCACACACACAATTATATTTAATAAGAAAACTGATGCCTAAACAATAAAAGTTTTTAGGAAATAACATTCCTTGTTCATGATAATGTTATGCAGTCAAAATACCTAACCCATGTAAATTAGTAGGAGTTTTTTGTGTTGGGACAAAACTTTTGACATTTGTTTCCCAAAAGTAAAATTGATAATAATTCTTATTGATATTTTTCTCCTTAAAAAAATTGCCCATCTCCCATTAAAAACACTGAACTCCTATATAACATTTTAATAATATTTATAATATACAATTTGAAAGTAGAGTTTTTTCTTCATATAATATTTTTGTAAAATGGAATGACTTGACATGTACATGTATTGAAGAGGTACATTATTTCCAAAAGATTTTTCAAGTTTTTTTTTCTCTTGCATTTTGAATTATTTGGAAAGACCCAGTATTTTTAATGTGAAGCTGTATTTGCTTTCTTTTATCAAACATTGATTTGATAAAGAAAATGCTAAAGCCCAGTTCCATCCATATGTCATCCCTGCTTCACTAGGTGCTCAGCACTGTTAATTTCAATGGCGTTAGAGAGCAGAGCATGCCAATTCACCCAGGCTCAGGGGAATAATGTCACAGAAGTAATGTGTTTAAACTAAACAGAGCCCTGTAGTTTGTTTATACATCCTCCGATACTAAATGGCTTCACGGCTTAATTCACATAATGTTCACTGGTCAATTGTTTATACTTTCCCAAGATATTATTACATATAACTCTCCTTTTTTGTATTTAATTAAGCTTATCTGTGTATGAATTAGTACTTAGATTGGAATCAAGTGATGTTCTTTAATTACCAGCAACAGTGACCGTGTCAAAGATCATACTCAGCCATATAGAAACTTGTTCTTGATAGTTTTGCTAATTGTTAACTTGAAATGTTTTGGAAAAAAAACAAATCCAATTAAATCTTCAATAATGTACTCTTTGAAAAAAGTCTGCTGCATGCAGGTAGCATACAAAAGGGATACTTCACAAGATTGTGTAAAATAATTGTTTTCATCACTCACACTAACATCATAATTCCCAACTAAGTATATTATATGTTTGAGAGACATCATAAATGCTAAAAAATCACAATTGAAAAATTAAAAAGAAATTAAATACGTGTTAACAGTACCTGATAAAAATAATAATAATGTTATTTCTAATTGAATACTCAGTTCTGAGTAACAGTTTCAATAATCGATACTCACATCATTCGATGCTTAACCACGATTTTGTATTTATTTATTCATTTATTTATTGATAATGTAAAAACGGAGTAAAAAAAAAAAATAATTGAAGAAGCTCATGCTTACATCACATGCTTGATATGTTCTTATGTCCATTGATTAAATATCTTAATTTATTCTTATAGCACTTGTCATAAAGAGATTTCTTGATGATTGAAAAGAGTTAAAGAAAATCTTCCTATATTATTTCTCCATAATGAAAGCTGATTAGACAGAGGCTATATAAATTGACCTGTAATTTTACAGATGACATGGGCTGCTAATCTTGCTGTAGCTGATCACTAGATTATCAATCCCAAATGACCCACTCTGCAATCCTAGATACAGTGTATCTGTGAAATTCTGATTTTGCTTGTTTCTGCAAACTTGCCAATAAATCACAGAGACAGAATCGGATCTAGCAATTTGGAAAAGGGGAAATAGGTGTGTGTGTGGGGGGGGGGGGGGCTAGATCGATATCCAGTTAATAAAACAGAATGATTGTATTACTCAGTACAAAAAAATTCTTTAAATGTTAATTTTATAGAATCTTCTAAATCAATACATATTTTTTAAAGTGTTCCAGAGGAAATATGGATTTTTTTCTTGCCCCTCTGGATCAGGCGATGTTGTTTTCACATTTTACAAATATTAATTTCTCATGTTGTTTTGCATGTGTATTTAGTACAGGCATTCTTATATCAGTGAAAAATTATTGAAAGGGACGTTAAACAACATACAAACAAACAAACAAACATGTAGACCATATATCATTCTCCTCTTGCTATTTTTTTTTTTTTGTGATGATTTTAGTGATGATAGTTAGTATATATGTTACATCTAAAGTTACTTAAATGGTCCTTATTTTTTTTTAAAATAATCATTATTTAGTCATATACAAATGACTGATATACATATGTTTATGTTTTTTTTTTTTTTTTTTTTTTGTTTTTTTTGACTAGAGTGTTCTAAGGAACGCATGTGTCGCCTGCTTTTAGCTTCATTGAAGATGTTAATAAATGTAAGAGTGGTCAGCTATTTATTTGCTACTATAGCCGTGATTATAGTTCATGCATTTGGCGGCAAAGAAAAAAAATCCATGGATAGTAAGCCGGATTGCCATGGAGTCTAACAATCAAATAGAAATATAATCTCCAACCCCTCAAAGCTAAAATGAATATTAGGAAAAAATAAATTATTAAAAATAATTATTTATCACTAGTTATTTCAAACAACACCGTGTCCTTCAAAAGAGACTTCAGTCTGTCATTACCGCAATTGTCAGTCTACAGCATCCATTCTGGAATACCGATCCCGAAGTATTTTCATAGTACTTTAAAAATTTCAGTTTTTGTGGTTAGTGTATATCATACAGTGTCAAAGTACATTGTCAACATGTATAAATGCTAATTATCAAATTCCTGCCTCTCTAAATTCAAAAGACATAAGTTAATTTAAACCGTCTGCAGTATATTTTGCAAAGAAAGTCAAAGGTCAAGTGGACTGTTACGCTGGTATTTTTTTCAAAATATTTTATTACAAAGAGTGCTTATGCTAAATAGCCTAGACTCAGCTCTGAAATGCCAAAAATAAGTTGAATATCGGCACTGTAAACTATTTTAAAAGTAGGTCAAAGGTCAAGTTCAAGGGTCAGGAGGTCGGTAACCATTGTAAAATACAAAAGCCATTGTGCAAAGCTATACATGTGCAAAATATGAAATCCATACCTTTTACAGTTCTCGAGATATAAGGTGTGACAAACGGACAGACGGATGGACAGACAAACAGACGCTGGGTCAAGTGATCCCTAAGTGCCGCTCTGCTCTGCAGGCGACACAAAAATGATGTCCAAAGTTTTTTACAAAGTTTAATTTTGTATTACCATGTAATAGTTTACATAAAGGACGTGGCTTAGAAACAATTCATTGAACATAAAATTCTGCACTCAGTATTGGAACTGCCCAAGGTGCTGACTTATAATAACTGGCAGTGAACATTGTTAATTTATTCCGATATTTATCCTGTTCTGAAACTCAGCAATCAATGTCAAAACTTGATACCCTCTCCCAATCCAGCCAACTTGATTTGCGGTCAAGACCTTATTACCTAATTAGATCATTGTAGTCATTAACATTAAACATCTACCACACTTACAAGGTTAAGATAATGTAAAATGTAAACACTTTTTGAGGCCAAATGATAAGTATTCTTATGCTATCTATGAATTTTATATCTATTTTATTTTTAAAGATTGCTCTGAAGTGTGTAATGTTTTACCAATAAGAGCATTATTAACCTAAGGGACTGGGAATATATACTTCTATACATTGAGCATAGAATGCTGTTTGATTTGCTATCTAGAAATACTTCAGTTTTTTAAAGTGCTAAGCATAGCTAAGAATAGCTGCAGTGCTTTAATTTTTGTCACCAGTTGGCAATTTGATTTCGTGTTTTAGGATAACTGCCACCTATGGGCCTTAATATATATTATCTGTGCAGGTTATTTTTTAAAATAAGATTTACTAGCGATATACAATATACTATACTATGATTGCTTCGTGTCAAAGGACAATTAAAAGAGCAGTGTGGAAATATAGTTTCTGATTAAGAATTTAAGTGGGAAAAATAATTTTCAAAAAAAACCTCTTAGTTAGTTAAAACAATTAAATTCTGCCTTAATGACTTGCAATTGTAAGCTACATTACCTACATTCCTTTTGTCCTTTTAAATATATTGACATTATCCTAATTTTTAAGGAGTTGGAATCGAAATTGTCTAATCAGTTCAATTACAGAATGTTAAATTCTCTTAATTAATTGCTTCATCTTCTGACTGCAGATCTGTATCTATTATTAGACCCTGACTGATATAAACTTTCAGCAAGTAATTAGATATCATCATATCATCAGCACTGGTCTTCACTGTCCATGAAGCCTGTCCCCCTGCAGTCTCAAGGGATAAATAGGAGATATAGTTGCAAGAGCTGGTTTAAGGCAAATCTCATAATGTTTCCCTAGCATATATGATTGGCAGTGATTGATATCAAGTAATCTGTGAACAGGGCACGAGCAATATGTCAAAGTCAGTTGTATAAAGAATGATCTGGAGAGAGGGGAGGGTGTTAATAGACAAATCACTATAGAGTCAATACTTCATTTTTATAAAGACACAGATTTCAGTTTTTGAAGTTTATCTGAAAGGTTACTAATGCAAAGTAAAAATGAGAATCAGAATTAAAGTAAGTTCTTGTAGATTAAAGGAGAATACATATATAAACTCATGAAATAAATTTGACAGCTGCACTTTTCTTTGGAAAAGGATAAATGAAACTTTTCCAAATTATGACCTTATAATTATTATCATATATAACAGATAACAAATTAAAACTTGTGAGAGAGATTCTAATGTGATGTCTAAGATACAATATCTATTTCAAAGAAAGGATGAATAAAGATAATTTATGTGAGGAGTATGGGCCTCAATTAAGACCTCACAAAATAAACACTTCTCTGAGAATAATACCTTTTGTTTTTCAAGATTATACATGTATTTTCATAATTCTTAGCAAATAAAATTTCAAAATTTTAATCCAAGTTCTCCATTTTTCACTGTTTTTTTTTTAAATCTCATTTTGGATGAAACATCATACATAGTCTTCTTACCACTATACAAATATTTTCTAATATTCATCTCTGCCACTTTATCTTTAAATCACAATTTTGAAAATCTGGAGGGCCCTTGATTTATTACGTTATTTAAATTTTAAAATGTGATACTGAATGTGACATTTTTCCAACAGATGATGACCCTAAAGAATTTTTTGATGAAAAAAGCAGTTATGAACCTTTGGAGACCAAGGAATTAGATACAGGTTTTCTCCCTATTACCAGTATAAAGGAAGATATAACTGAGAAAGAACCATGGTGATCCTCAATGATATGGTTTAGTTTCGGTGTTTAAAATTAAAAAAAACCATGGATGTTAACCCAGGTAGACATTGTAGAAAGTAATGTGAATGCCATTCAGTGAAAAGGGTAGCATATTGTTTGAAATGCTTTCTAGAAGTAGTAATGACAATTTTGAAGTTCCTGAATTGTATTTTGTAACTAAGGCACTTTAAACTTCCTAATATACTAGTATGTACTAGGCAAGAGTTTTTGTTACAACATTGAATAGTTTAAACATACAAAAAAATCAAGTACAACAAAATATTGGAATTCTTGTAATAAGTTTTAACATCATGTTGAATTTTAAATGTTCTTGAAAATGTGTGCAATGATAGAACAATTATTCAGAGAGGAAGATTATTTTGGGGATTTTGGAGTTTTAATATATTAAATATGGAAGCCCTTTCATTTGTTCTGCAATTAATCTTCCTAGAACTTAATCTCAAATGCATCATATATCATCCAGGTCCCTTGAATTCCTGTTGATACATATATAATGTACATTGCACATACTTGTACTTAAGTCAGATATTTTTTTGTGCATGATTGATATAATGCTTTAACATAGCTTTATTAAAATATACTTTTTTAAAATGTCAAAATGACTTTTCATATATATATTTTTTATAGTGTTTACGAATAAAAAACAAAAAAAAGTTTCTGCAAATATGTACTGCATTTCATGTACTAAAGAGGAACGTTCCTTCAATGCTTTATGCATGCATATAGAGGAACGTTCCTCCAATGTGTCATACGTAAACATGCAGTGTAAGATGTTTAAAGATATAGGAAAATTTGGGAGAGGAACGTTCTTCAAATGCCTGATATTTGATCATGCATGAGTTGTCTACAGATATGTGAATCTGAGAGAGGAACGTTCCTCAAATGCCTGCTGTAATAAACTTTATGAATAAGGTATCAACAGATAGAAATCTGAGAGAGGAACGTTCCTCGCATGTGAATGTCTATAAGATGTTTAGATATAGGTAAATTTCAGAGAGGAACGTTCCTCGAATGCCTTATGTTTGATCATTCATGAGGTGTATACAGATATGTGAACTTAAGAGTGGAACGTTACTCAAATGCCGGATGTTTTAAGATTCATGAGGTATTTAAAAATACAAGTTTAATTATAAGAGAGAGGAACGTTCCTCTCTCTGCCAGATGGTAAGATTCATATGGTATTCAAAAATACGAGTATATAGGAGAGAGGAACGTTCCTCTCTCTCTGCCTGATGTGGTAAGATTCGTGTATTTAAAAATACGAGTTTATAAGAGAGAGGAACGTTCCTCAAATGCATTATTGTAACAAATAATTTGAAATGTATAAAGAGGAACGTTCCTCAAAAACATAAAAAAAAAACACCCAAAAGTGAACTTGTGGAGACACATATAAGGTTTTTCAGACCAAAATAACCTCAGATTGTAAAAACTGGGTAAAAGAAGAGGAATTTTGATTTTCTCTTTTTGATTTGGATTGTGTTTTTTATGAATTGAGAATGATAGTAGAGTCTGACAGCTTGACTATATTAGATTCATTTTGGTATAATGGCAATATTATGATATCAAGTAACTGTCAAGTTTATAAACAATGGGCTGATAAAGGTGTGGATTACATAAATTTGTTTATTTCTGATGACCAGCCTATGAGTTTTGAAGATTTTTGTGATGTCTATAATTTACATTCCCTTTTAATATTATTTCATGTCTGACAAAATATCAGAAAACTTAGGTATCAGGTAACTATTATATAATTTTAATTTTTTTTTACTATATTTGAAAAAAAGTAATATCATCTTTCCTCACTATTTTCTTTTATTTTTCACTATTTTATTTAGGCATTTTTAAAAATCATAATACACCTAAACCTATATTAAGAAACCTTCCAAGGGAGAAAGAAAAGAGGTAACTTATAAAAAAAAAAGGTATATATAAACAAGATGTGTTTGTAAAACACTGATGCCCCCGTATGGCAAATTAAAGAAAAGGTTAAACTTTCTCCAATGCAAATCAAATATTTTGGTACCCAAAGTAAGGTCTTGTCCAGAGGTACATGAATATTTCTGTGAAATATGAAAGCCTAGCAGCAACCATTCAATAGATATTGAAAAGGTTAATATTGTTCAAAAGTTAGTCAAACGTCAATGTCAAGATCAAACAGTCAAAATTAATTCTGCCAAAGACTAAAGGCTTTCTCATATGAAATACACATGTGAAATATGAAAGCTGTAGCACCTCGTCAAAAGTTATGGCCAAGGTTAAAGTTTTTCGAAAGTAAGTCAAACGCAAAGGTCAAGGTCAGAGGGTAAAAGTTATTGGTATCCAGAGGAAGGCCTTGTCACAAGGAATAGATTTGCGAAGTATTGAAGCGCTAGCACCAACCGTTCAAAAGTTATTTTCAAGGTTAATTTTCCAAAAGTAGGTCAAACTCTGAGGTCGAGGTCAGAGGTACAATCGTCATAAAATAATTTTGCGCTTGATCCGCACATGAGTCATGTTGTTTATTAGGAAATATTGAAATTTTGAATATTTAAAGTTATTTCATATATAATTTTTAAAAAAAAGATGTAAAGGTTTTTTCATATAGTATATATTTTTACGTGATAGCCGAAATACAATTCAAAATATGTGTATAAATAAGAAGCTAAAACACTTTCTATGTTTATAAGACAATAGGATGTTTTCAAAGAGGAATCTATAATCCTACAAGATAATATATAATATATCATTACAAGAATTGTCCTACAATATTCATATATGTCTGAGGACGAATACAATGCCCATATGGAGAATTTTATGTCGAAAACATACTGATATCTGTTTAACAGATGCTGATATTTGTTAAATTTCTTACGGAATTCTAAGGTGGATAAAATTGAAAGAAAACAAATTGCTCAAAACCACAAGTATTCAAATGGAGGATTGAAAAGTTTTAAAATTAATAATTATATCAAAGGTCTGAAATCATCTTGGATGACAAGACTATTGAATTGTCAAAATTTAAAATGAAACAATTTATTAATTGAAACTGTGAATTCAAAATAAAATGTTCAAAACTGGATCAGAGTACATTAATGATATGATGCATGAAATATATGGATATATCGAACAGTATTCAAAGTCAAAAGTAACACTACAAATAAGGAGAAAAGTAAAAAAAAAAGACATCTTAAACATCGGAGGTGGAATCAGGTGCCATAGAGGAGTGAGCATCCCCTTCCAACCGGTCACATCCAGCGTGTGTTCCTTGTCATACGGAAAATACGTAGACAATTCAGTGTGTAAATAATGGGCTAACAATTAGTATAAAAAAACGCCAGTCAGATTGAATTAATAGAACGTACGAAATATTGACGTTAAACGAGACTATTGATATTCTTGTTTCATCAACTTGTTTGTCAATAACATACCTCGTTTTAGAAAATGTTTGTACGTAGAGCATGATCTTGCATTTCGAACAAATAAGAGATATTTTGCGGGTGATATGGGTATATTGCTGCATAAGTAAGGGAAGTTGACGACTGAAAAGTTAGAGTCATCCACGTTTATCATACCGCTTTGTTGTCAGATTTCCATTAACGTCTTTTTCTAGTAAAATATCGAAATATGACATAGATATGTCAGACTCTGTGGTATCTCTTATTTCAAACTCACTGGGATATATCGTGTCGACGTATGAATGGAAACATTCAATAGTATTTAATATTTCAATATGCATAATTTAAGAAACTCATTTTTGAAGGACACATTTATTGCTTTTCGAGATATTCATGATAAAATGATGATAATTAAGAACATGGCAAGAATTTATTACTCAAACAATTTGATGTATTAATCTGATTAGAATAGGGAAAAAGTTTAGGATGCAATTCTTCTCTCCTCCCCTCCTTTTTTTCTTTATCTCCTTCTATTGAGTTCTCACTTTTTTTATGACATTTAGATTATGTACTTGTACCTCCGGAAAAATGCTTTTATAAAACCCCTACATGTATGCCTCTTGTGTATCTGAGGATCTTTATAATTAAACAGAATAAAGACAGAGCTTTGTAATTTTAACATCTGATAGAATACAAGTTCGTACCTCTTATGATCTATTCCAAACATGTTATGAAATCCTCCCTTTGGGTTCAGAATCTCTATTTTTGGCCATTACGAATTTTTACACTTTGGCTGTGTAAAGGATATATCAATAATTTACTTGCTGAGAATGATGCGTTCTTGAGTTTATTAGATATTCAGAATGTTTAACATGAAAACTATCTTTAGTACAAATTAATGTTTACAAAAATTTATTAAAAATAGTGTAATAAGTGAGAATATCGCTAAGGAAGAAATGAATCCTTGGGGAAATGTACTTTGCATATAAGATTATTTTGTTCAACTGAAAAAGGTACAAAGGTAATGTATGACATATTAAAATAGAAAAATGTCACATCATTTAACAAGTCAAAATTGGAAAAATAATTCACTTTGTCTAAATTGCAATAGAAGTCTATTTAACAGTTACCTTTCATGAGTACCAAATTTACAAACCTGCATGGTTACAGTATGGGATTAATCATCATATTTTAATTACTAATGTATTTCTCTTGAAAGTTGGAATAAAAGTAAAATGTGCAGTTTCTGTAATTCAAATAAAGAGACTACGGGGATGTCCTAATGTTCAAGAACTCATAAATTTATTTTTGGAATTTTGTAAGACAAGAGGAATTTTTATTCCAAGAGTCCAGACTTGCACTTTAATTTTTGGATTAGGTATTGATTCCAGCTGTAGGAAATTGTACCAGATACATCTGATTCTTTTATTCTACATAAGTCAAAATGAAAAGCTTTTAATTCAAGAATAAAGATATCAATTAAAGGGGCCTGGACACAGTTGCATTGTTTACATTTTAAATGTTTATGTTTATTCAAAAAAAAAATAAAACCAGGTATATGAATTGAACTGACACGAGTATATTTAGAATTCAATAACAGCTACAAATTTCTTTACATCACACCAAACACCTTTTTAGTAAACAGGGCACGGGCTCTGTTATTGTTAATGTTTCACCGGGTGTTGCTATTTGTTAAACTCTGCACATATCACTGAGCACGTTTTAACAATACTGGTGAGTTGGTTTTGCTTTCTCACATTTGTACTCTAAATTTTCTGGATTATAGGTTTTGTATTTTTCATTTATACACAACAAAATGCTTCCTTTCTTAAGTATTAAAGACAAAGTTTACGTTGTAAAAGTGCAAGGATGTTTCAATCAAACGCCTCCCGAAATTCGTAGTTTCAATAATTTCCAGATAAAAGACGTTTCTGAAAATGCTTTAATTATATGTTCGTGTGAAATGCTATAGCGACATATGTCATGATATCATACAGAAACTATGGGAAAATGTAAATTTCAAATCTGTGTCCAGGCCCCTTGAAAACTCATCTCTCAACTTTCATATATATCGCTACCAAGAATAGTAAACTTGAAAACTATAAAGAATGGGAATTTTGACTTAATTTTCATATTAAGAGACTCTGACTTATTTATATACATTATAGTCACCGACCCATGATCAAATATTTTCTTTAAAAGACAGCACCTCTCTCTCTCTCTCTCTCTCTCTCTCTCTCTCTCTCTCAGCAATCAACTTCAAACATATCACTTTTGTAAATTGACATTTTATACTTTATGAAGCCATTGCTGATTTGTCTTCGCAATCTATATTTGTAGGCATTTATGAAATAAATTTCAAAAATCAATGTTGATATCGTAATGACATCGATCCTCATCCGTACCATGAAATTTGAAATACTGGTTACCATATACAAGACTTAGTGTTATGTTGATATCGATGATAACAGATGATATCAACAATATGCAGCACAGTTAAGGCTACAAAAAGGAAGCAGGGCCTAATTTGTACAGGAAATATTAACTATGACATCATACAAAACTAACATTTTTTAAAAACAATTATCACAAAATAAAATTAATTTGCTATTTTAAATTGTAGGAAACCATCAAACTACATCAAAACTTACTAAAACATGTTAATTTGTCATTAGTCAAATCCTATATAGCAAGGTATAAACAAGTCACTGATCGCAATACACTTGCCGATATGACGTCATTTCGTAAATTTGAAGATATTCAAGTGATCATTAACTTGGATTCAATGTTGATTTTATTCATAAGTTATCCATACATTTCCTATTTAATTAATACCACTATATATTTGTATGCAAGTTCATCGGTACATCGAAGAGTAATGTAAGGGTCTCAATAAATCGATCTAGTGCAAGGGCATGCATTCAATATATCATAGTTAGGTTTTACGATTAAACTCTAGAAATATTAAGGTATTTAAAAAGTGCTGCAATCTTTGTGAAATCTTCAAAATTAATTAATTATATCTACATTTAATGCCTTGACCAGCAAAAACTTTCGCATGCGGACATACAAACATGATTTTAACAATGAAATAGCAGAATCTATGTAGGATCGCAGCACTTTTCAGACACTGCAATACATGTTGAAAATATTTATAAACTTGACTATTTTTAACTTGGTTATGTCTTTGCACTAATGAAATTTATAGGTGACCTCAAAACTGCAAGTATATGTGCTAAAATCTCGTGACTGCCACACCACATGACAAGTCTTCATATAAAATCTAATCGTCCCAATATATAGTTATAAACAATGATAACATAGGTCCTATATAAATAAAGAACTGAAAGGAATCACTTTTTTTTTTATTATGGATATATTTTTTTTTAAATCACAAAATTGCCAGTATTTCCATTGCGCACTTTAACTGAACTACGTATCATGAAAATATCATTTTGATATAGATTCTTATATGTACAAGTTAATTCATTGAGGTATTTTGAACATAAATATTTATTACATATAATTGTCGGCCACAAGCGATGTCATTCATTATTGGCATGCATATGTAAGTAGTGACAAACAGAATTTTAGGGGTTGTTATTCTCGGGGGATAGAAGTAGGGTAAGGTTTTAGGTTAGGGTGTAAATTGGTTAAAACATGTTTTTAACAATTATAATTTGATGTTGACAATATCGACAGTAGGGCAAACTTAATAAGCAAGAAGTCATATACACCGGTATAGCATTAGGAAATTCAACTACAAAAGTGATGGGAAAATGACTTGATATCGAAACGATGTCGTTGATATCGACAATATCGATGGCAAGTACAATCTTCGTAAATGTAAAGTATCTAAACAGCGAAACAAATAGACGATGGCAAGGATGGTACTAAGTAAACCAAGGGTTGAGCAAACATGATTCGATATCAAAGCTATATTGTTGATATAGACGATATTGACACTACAGGGAAAACTTCATCAGGTGAAAAGATTTAGGTAACTCAATTGTTAAAAAACACAGCATTAACGGTGGTAACTATGATCCACTGAACAATCATGATTCAATATCAAAATGATATCAATTGGATATTGACAGTTATGTAAGGAAAACATCGTGAAGAGAAAGTGTACAAACAGGTATTAAGGAATATGGTAACAAATTTAAAGAAAACAGTAATCTTTCAATATTGTAACTACATTGAGTCTTGGACATGACTCAAAATTTTTAGCAAAATGAA
Organism: Saccostrea echinata; assembly: GCF_033153115.1. Lineage (NCBI taxonomy): Eukaryota > Metazoa > Mollusca > Bivalvia > Ostreida > Ostreidae > Saccostrea > Saccostrea echinata. The sequence goes on along the minus strand of NW_026889798.1, from coordinate 703,367 downwards.
AGTAGAACACCTAGTTCTTATGGGTTAATTATATTTTCTTCAAGAGTTCTTCAAGATCTATTTTTTTTAAATATATTTGTTTTTTATTGTTTTCTGGAGTTTTTTTTTTTTGTTTTGTTTTGTTTTGTTTTTTTGTTTTTGTTTTTTTTTTGTTTTTTTTTTTTTTTTTTGTTTTTTCTTTTCTTTTTTTTTTTTTTGTTTTGTTTTTTTGTTTTGTTGTTGTTGTTGTTGTTTTTTTGTTTTTTGTTTTTTGTTTTGTTGTTGTTGTTGTTGTTTTTTTTTTTTTTTTGTTGGTTTGTTTTTTTGCTATCGGGTCCTTTAATTATGCATATATGAAAAAGAGAGTTATATGAAAATTACAATGAGGAATGGAATCATTACACTTACCTTAAGGAGACAAAGCAAAACAGAGTCTTAAAAACTGTCATTCCATTACACTTTTAAACATTATGTATGAAACACCATTTAGTACCAATGCAAATATTTCGATATACTTTATCATTTCTGATCAAATGGGTTTCATTTACATCATACACGTATAGAGGCCGTGGGAAAAAAATTGTTATGACATATGTAGTATACTGAAGAGGAAAACATTCTCGATGTTTTCTTCTTATTGATTTTGAAAAAAAAAAATCATTATACTGTATAATCAAATTTTATACAAAAGACTTCAATAATTTACTTTAAGCTTGGACCCAATATTTATCAAAGTGTGATATTATTTTAACATTGCTTCGGCTACTGATAAAGGTGGCAGTCTCTCACTATCCTTAAATCTCCGAGGAGGCGTTACAAGGTGATCATTTATCACCTTAATTATTTTACTCCGTGAAGTGTAACCAGTGTTTCCTTAGCATTAGCTCTTTTGTGCAATTTTATGTCAGTAAATTTTGGCATCTTAACCCTTGTATTTATTTTTTATAGTGTTCTAACATCCTGTACATAAGTGTAACTCAGAGCATCAGCTCTGTTTCTGAAATGTTATCAGAGAAAATTTTGGCCTCTTAACCCATGTATCTATTTCATACAATGCTGTAACCTGCTGTACCCAAGTGTATCCTTTGTAACCAGTGTACCCCTAACATCAGCTCTTTTCCTGAAATTTTATGCGAGAGAAGTTTGGCCTCTTATCCTTTGTATCCATTTCTTATAGTGTTGTAACCAACTGTACCCAAGTGTAACCGGTGAACCCCCTAGAAGCAGCTCTTTTCCTGATATTTTATGTCAGAAAATATTGGTCTCTCGAACGTCTTATCTATTTCTTATAGTATTGTAACCTGCTGTACCCAAGTGTACCCTTTGTAACCAGTGTACCCTTTAATTTCAACTGAAATTTTATCTTAGAAAATTTTAACCTCTAATCCTTTGTATCCATTTCTTATATTTTTGTAACCAACTTTACCAAATTGTACCCTTTGCAACCACTGCACCCTGGGCTTCAGCTCAATTGGTTGAGTTTTGACTTAGAAAAAAATTAGCCTCATCATCCCTTGTAACCGTTTCTAATAGTATTGCTACCTGCTGTACCTAGTTGTACCCAGTATACCCTATTCATCTGCTTCGTTTTTTTTTTTTAAATTAACTTTACCACTCCACTGTAGAACATCTACTTTCAATTTCAGTAAGAACTTATAGTGTACCCTTTTTGTAACCTTTTGTTCACACATTTCATAAGGGTGTACTCTAGGGTACAAAAGTATCACCTCAAAACGCAGTACCAATTTCTTGCCATATCTAATAAAGTTACAGTCCCCAGACTCTTCTTTCTACAAGCTCCACATTTAGTTTTAGCATTGCATTTAATTAAATGATGCAGGCATGAATTTAAAATACTTTCAATTTAAAACTGGTTATGCGTTAAGATCTACATGTTACGCTGTCACCTTCAAATTCTTGACAAAAGGTACCTACTTTTACTTTAGAAACCAATGAAAAAAGCCCCTACAATGCACATCGATGTGAAGTCCAATTTTACCCACAATGCAATTATTGCACATACATCACAAGATTATAGATTATACATCACAAGATTATTGAATAACATCACAAGATAATCAAACAAACATCTCAAGATTATTAAATATACATCACAAGGTTTTGAATATACATCACAAGATATTGAACATACTTCACAAGATATTGATCAAACATCACAAGATTCTAAATACACATTGCAAGATTTCGAATATACATCACAAGGTAATGAGTATACATCAATAGATTTTGAATATACATCATAGGATAATTGAATAAAGCAACATTTGTCTAGAATCTGAAATTAATCTATGGAGAATGCCAACTTTGTAAAATAATAATGAACAGTGCTGTTTTAAAAGCATACATACTAGTATGTAGATAATTTCAAGTTGCCAATGAAAAATCAAGATTCCTTATATGTAAGTTTAGGTGTCTCTAACGTCATATATGTAATATATTTTGGGAAAATTAATTTTAAACAAAAATAGAAGGTATTCTCTAGGGACCACTTAAAACACATTGGAACATATCAGAAGAGACTAAATGACTAAAATAACTTACAAAGCACTTCGAATTTTCTACGGGCACGATAAAGAATGAAATATTAAGAAAAATTGCCTAAATAAGTTTAAAGAAACTTTTAAGAGTTGCGCTCTAGAAGATTAAGAAGTTAAACTTCATTCGAAAAATGTTCTGCTATGAAAAATTTTAGTATTTAAATCATTATACGTACATGTGTCTACAACTGAAGTATGAATACAATGATATATTTTTCCAGAGAGAGAGAAAAAAGAGATATTACACGTTACTTACTCAAAATGCCAATAAATAATGGTTGTTTTGGTCAAACTCGATTGCAAACTTTGAAGTGTACAAGCGGGATTGATCGAAATGACTTCACAATAAACAAAAAAGAAACTCCACCCTCAGATAATTTTAGATAACACATTAAAAATAAATTCATAGGCTTTAATTGTAAATTTAGAGATAATGAAGTTTTCAAGCTCAAAGACTATTTACACAATGCAAAATCGGGAGCAGAGCAAACACAGACCTCCAAAAACATCAGAGGTAGAATCAGGTGCCATAGAGAAGTAAGCATCCCCTGTCGACCGGTCACACCCGCCGAGCGAAAAAAAATTCAGTAGACATTTCACTGTATAAATAATGGGCTAAGAATTAGTACGGAAAAGGTCAGTCAGCATTTAATCTAATGATACATTGTTTTTGCTGATAAGGTCATTCTATCTATCGATATAGAACTTGCCAAATGATGAATTCAACCGTGAATGTCCTTGTTTCATCAACTTGTTGAAAATAGCTTGCGTCGTTTTATAAATTGATCGTACGTAGAGCATGCTCTTGCTTTTCGAATCAACTGGGAGACGTAAACTCCATATGCAGGCGATAAGGTATATTGCTACATAAGTAAGGAAAGTTGACGATAAAAAAGTTGAAGTCATCACGTTTATCGTAAAGTTTTGTTGTAACGTTACCATTACTGTCTTTTTCCTAGTGAAATATCCAAATACGAAAGAAATGTGTCAAATCCTGTTGTGTCTTTTATTTCAACTTCACTGGGATATATCGTTATTGTTTAATTCAAGTGTCTGGATTGTTCTTGAAGCTCCAATGTACTGTTATGATGTTGGACATTTGCAATTTAATATCGTTATTCCTTTTGCTTGTCCGATATGCACATATTTTAACAATAACAAAAAAAAAATGATGTGAAACGCTCCCCCTTACACGTCTGTAAACAGAGTTAGAACTTATGAATCTTGTATACATTTGACTGGCACAAGTGATTAATAAGGATAAATTGAATTTATTTTATGTGAATCTTATAGCGAAGTATGTCTTCTAATTGAATTTTACTGTGGGATTGTATGTAATTTATGTTATTTTGTATAAATTACGATAAAGAGTGGAAAATAAGACCTTTGTATGTGGGTAAGTTGAATTTCTCGGGAAATATTTTCTTAAGAGTAAAATTCAAACTTGCCCCCAGCACTTTATATGTACCAAAGATCACGATGAATTGATTTATGTAACTCACTTTTCACAATAATTTTGTTTTGCACTTGTGCCGATGCGATTTTTGTGCAACATTTAGGAATTCACAATTGTCCGTAACGTGATCAACAAAGTCCTGTGACATCACAAAAAAATTCGTTATTATAATACCTGATAAAACTCTCAATACAAGTTGACTGAAAATGCATCCATAGATTACATATTTAAATTAAAATCTAGCTCAAAAACAATGTATATTTTTAATGCATATTTAGCCTTCGGACAGCATTAACATAGCTGTGGAATGGTTGTATAAAGTGTTGAAAAGTTGTACGTTATGATGTTATTGATTTTGGTAAAATATTAGGATTTCGGGTTTTCCAAACATTCCTTAGAGTTAAAGTATCAACATCTGATTTACACACTTTCTTCAATATACTGTTGTACATTACTCCTGAAGTTTCTGTTTCCCTGCTATTAATATTTTAGTGAAGAGAAAAGAAAGGGGCTTGGTAGAACATTTACTGGAAACCGCTATGTTTCTTTGTTTGTAAGGATTTTTATTGAGTTTTGGAATCCAGTATAGATATGGTAATTCAAATTCAAATGGATTGTTGGGAATATTAAAAATATTTTAAGCCAGACATGTGATTAGGAAGAAAATATCTGGTGATCAGCAATTTAATTGATCGGAATAATTTAAACGTGTTTAAAAAAAACCCCACAGTTTTACAAAGATATCGTAACTAGTTTAAACATCACCACGAAATGAAATAACAGAAAACATATTTTAACAGTTCATAAGAATATGCTACTATATCTAAAAAGCTGGACAAGAAAAGGTATTTTATATGTAAAAGATTTCTTTACTACAGAAGATATGATGTATATATTAATGGTATCAAAGAGATTATTGAGACAAAAAAGTAATTACTTAACGCGTATCTGATGAAAAAAAGAAATTAAAAGAATGAAATAGATATAATATAAACCATAATGGCATTCAAACGCCATGTTTTTACTTCTATGGGAATAAAAGAATTTTTAAAATTTGGATTTTTTAAATATGAAATTATATTTCTAAAAAAGATACCAAAGCCGATAATGGAAACAAAGTAATAAAAAGCATTCAACATTATTTATAAATAGTAAATGGAATAATACATGTACATACACAGCTGAGGTATGAAATTTTCCTGTTAAACAGATAAAGCAGATTTTTTTTAACTTTTACTAAAACAACTGATTTATAATCTAAGTAAATGGAATAAAATGTACACAGTCAAAAAAGGTTCGTATAAATTTTACCTCAAATTCACATGGGTTTCATGTAAATTCTTTGCATGAGAAAGAAACGAAGAAAACAAGACACGTGGATTTTATGTGAAAATTTCATGCGATTTTGACAAAACTCTCATATGAATTTTGCATAAAACGAATATCGCATAAATATCTTCATCTGAAAGTTCTAAAAAAAAATTATGTGCATATCAGACAAACAATTCACATGATATTCACATGAAAATATTTATATAAATTTAACATGACTTTCGAATAATTTTCAAATAAAAAGAAAATCACATAAATATCATGTGAGCCACTTTTCCCTGCATATTGAGCATTTAATTTTCAAATAGATAGATAGATAGATAGATAGATAGATAGATAGATAGATAGATAGATAGACAGCTTTACAGTTGAGAGGTACATTTTGCATTTTACGGAAGGTGCGGGGTTATCATTTTGCTTTGTGGGGTTATTACTAGTACAGTGGTGACTTGAGAGGTTACATTAGGAATTCAAACAAATAGTATATTGTGGGGTTAAAGATCTATATTTGTGGGGTTAAAGATCTATATTTGTGGGGTTAAAGATCTATATTTGTGAGGTTAAATCTCTATGTTTGTGGGGTTAAAGATTAATTATTTAATATCAAATCAACTTTACAAGCAACTAATTATAAGTACTTAAAATTGTTACTGTTTATCTGAAGAACTTAGAACGGAAATAGCAATAACATTTTTCGACTACTACATAGCAGTAACAATGCAAAAAATGTTTTTATTTGTACTCTCATAAAGAAAATAGACAACACTAACACCATAAAGTGTTAGGACAAAAACCCCACAATGTAATCTTTTAAAGATAATAGACAACACTAACCCCATAAAGTGTAACAACCCCATTATGTTCTTATATAAAGATAATAGACAACACTAACCCCACAAAGTGTTAGACAAGAACCCCAATACGTTCTGATAGAAAATATCAGACATCTAAGTAACCTCAGAGTGTTAAACAAACAACCCCGCTGTGTTCTCATGTAACAGATACCAGTAACCATATGAATTTAAGAGTTTGACAACCCCAGTATGTTATAATTTTAGAATACTCCACCAGGGACTGGCAATAAAAGTACAAGTACCCCCACTATGTTCAATCGCAACTACTCGGGCCTTTCCAACTAGCGAAAAAACCACCTCGAATGTATTAGGTAGACGCCATGACAACAACCCCCTTTTCACAATCTTTGAAATAAATGCATGAAGACCTTTTATCTATGGAATATGGAGTTTATCTTTATTCAATGTAATGATATTACTAAAATATACTATAGAATGGACCTCTAACTCCGTCTATCCTATATTTGAATAAACAGGAAATGTACAGTTAATCAACATCAGGTGATGTTAATACATTCGAGGTTGTTTTTCCGACCTCTGACGGAAAGACTCTGAGATGATACGATTGCCATTATATTATATCATTTTTTGACTTTTAAAAATACCAGCAATACTCATGATCCTTTTTCCTATTTTGATAACAAGCATACTCCAAAATTTGTTTTAAACATTTTTCTAACTATTTTTAATTGAACAATCTCTTTATCTCTACTGCTTATTTCTAATGAAAATACATGCAGTTCCTTTGAAACTCCTGGTGCATGAATTTTAAGTATGCATTATGCATCAAAAGCATACATGTACATAATTTCATTGTTAAATAATAATAATAACAAAAAAAGACATTATCCCGATTTTTAAAAAGAATTTATTTAAACTTTTCAGTTACTTGACAAGTTGAACACAAATAAGAAACATGTCAATAAATGTAGAACACAGAAAAAAAAAACATCAAAATTTGAGACAATATTCATAGCTGTAAAAAATAAAATAAAACAACTACCTGCAAATTTAAAAAGCAATTAAATAGTGCGTTGCCAAATAACTCTAAATCTTGCATGTTATTGGTACTTATTTTAAGCAAAATGTATGAATTCAAATGAAGTAAAGAAAATGTGTATTCCAATTTCTGAGCATTTTGCATTTTAAATTGATCTTAAACAATTAACTCAAACCCACAGTTAAGATAAAGTCTATGAATACAAGAGAATTTACATGATTACTAGTTAAAATGCAGTCTAATTGTGAAAATGCCACCCTCCCAATCCCTCAAGAAATTAAAAAAAAAAAACAATTGATTTATAATTTTTAGAAAAATAAAAATTAAACAACATAAATGTACATATCAGTTATTTATATCACTGACATTTAAAATGAGATTGCAAATTAAAAAAGACAAGAACTATGACTGTCAATGTATAGAAATTCACCATGCAGAATGCAATGTTCATAAAAGATACTTTTGTCTTAAACCTGAACACTTTTCATAAACATAAGTAATCAGAGATGACAGAGCTCAAACTTAAAAAAATATTGTCTTTAAGTAAGACAAGGTCCCACTAATAATCTAGAAGTTTACATACCAAATTACAAAATTTATGCAATTTTGATGTGATAAGGTTTGCAGTAACTTGAGAATAGACATCCAAATACTTGAAACTAGTCAAAATGTAATTCAAATCCAGGACCTGAAGCAAGTTTGAAAATTTTTATCCCTTGATGCATCATTTGAGCAAGTTTGGTTAAGATAGGCCTTATAGTTTTTTGGTAATAGAATGCACCCGTTACTTTAGCCTGGTCCATTATCTGAAAAATCTGGATTCAGCATTCAAAGCAAGTCCATTTATGTGCATCCTTACATGTATCATCCATGCAAGTTTGCTCAACATAGAGCTTAAACCTATGAAATTATCAAATTTTAGGAATTTTTTTCCAAAACAGGAGAAAATTATCATGAAAATTATCAGTCAATACATTATTTACAAACAGAAAGTGCACATAAAAACAAAGAATAAATTCAAAAAATCTAAGGCCACACAAGAAATACTACATGTTGGCCATGACTTTCAAGTCATGAAGTGTACAAATTGGTGTAAGGAAATCAAAGGGTTTATATACCTGTCTTATGGTGCCTATTTATGAAAAGTGTTCAGCTTAAACAATTAAGATCATATATAATTTGCATATTAAGGATATCCTATCCTCAGCCAGGAAGGATAACTCCAAAAATTAATATTCAATTTGAAATGCATCAAAATGAAGAATGAAAATGAATATTTTTCATGCAACAATTTTCATTTTATTCATCTTTATAAGATTAAAGGGTTTTGGAAGTCTTAGAAAAAGGTCTTATAAATGTTGACATTTGTACCCAAAAAAAGGAAAAAAAAAAAAAAAACAATGCAGTTTTAGAGAAATAAGATTTTCTTAAATCCAGCCTTAGATACCAATGCTTATTAGCATGATATGATATAAGAAGTGATTTGTGGTGTCTTGCAATGATAGCAAAAGCCTTTTACACAATGTAATATAGAATACATGACGGAAATAAAAGACAAAAAAATACCAAATAAGTATAATAATCATGACAATTTTTCTGAATGACTGGATACCTATCGTTTTTTAACCTGAAATATATCTGTTGATCAATTTGCAATTAGAAAATGCATTGTTGATATTCCAATTCACTTTTTCTGCAAAAATATTGGAGATTTTACACTTTTCCCTATATAATTTGATTAACTTTAACCTTTTACTCTAATGAAATACTGTGGATAAATTTATATAATTTTGTGGATTCAGAGATACTTTTATGAGTAGTTTTGATTACTTAACTGCTAATTTTATAAACCTGAGGATCGGACTACCTTAAATGATATACTAAGCAGAACAATGCACATAATACAAAAACTCATTTTCACTGAATCTTTTTCAGTGATCAAAATAAGAAAAAATTGGTTAACGCTTTTATCATTTTCATTAACTTTATACAATGATACACCTCTGAACTCTGCCATATAATGGTAGATTTCATTTTGACTTGTCTACTCCTCTTCAAAACTTTTTCATACTTATTAACTGCAATTAATTTGACATTTTCTTTACGCTTTTTAACAAGCATTCCCGAAACTTTCTTTTTGATGTTGTCTCTAGGTCTTTTGTGAAATAAACCATCTTTCCTTTTGCTTCTTTTCATCTGCTCTTCTATTTCTTTTTGTCCCGGACATCTGTCCTCTGTAAAACACCTGCTGAATAAGGACAGCAATTCTCCTTCCTCCTCCTTGGACCATCTCTGCCGCAATGAACTCTTTTTCTTTGGTGCTGAATGTGCACAAAAGGATAAATTACCGTTATAAATAAACAAATTCAGCCTATTCAAACATTACCTTACACATGATGTTCAACTAAATAACAAATCTGTAAATGTGTAACATCAACTTATTTTTGCAACCAAATCTATGTTGCTAACATTAATTAATTACAAGAGAAGTTATTTGATTACTGTAGACATACTATTTTCCACGGGGTGATAATTCCGCGGAATCTCAATTTCTGTTTAATCAGCGGGTAGAAAATTAAGCATAATTTTTAGACTGTCACTATATGCTTACATATATATTAATTGGACAAATTTCCATAGAAAAATTGTAACCGCGTACATAGCGTAAATTTATACCAAAAAGTACTTCTACAGTATGGGAGATATACACTTGGTATGCATACTCCCACTAGTTAAGTTCTTTAAAATGACATCAAGGTCAATGAATAACCTGACAGACAAAAATCAGAACTATTTATTATTTGTTTATTTAAAAAAAAATAGTGTTTGATTAAAAATATCACACTGCATATTGTTTCATGATTTTGCTTGAATTTTTTTTTAAATCATAAATGTTGAAAACTTTTAAAAACATTAATGCATATTCAGTGGTAAAAAAAAAAATTAAATGCAGGTGTTTTTGATCTCAAAATCTGATTTAAAAACCTGCTTGGCATGCCTACACTAAAGGGTTTGCTACATGTAATGCATTTAATTGTTAACATGTTCTTTTGTGAACAACTTGTAATTTTTTGGAAAATTTAAAAGGAATAAATATATAATATACTGTAAAATTCGAAGGCTAATGAAGCCTCCTGAATAATAAAAATCATGATTATCTGAATCCATTACATTTTATTGTGTGTAAAGTTGATACTTTGCTTTATTAAAATTTTCACAGACTAGTGACAATTCTACCTTAATCATCAAATGATTATATGTTAACTCATTCATATACTTACAGTGCATCATCGCTTTTACTATAAAAGCTCCCAAGCTCCTCCCCCACAACCACAGGCCAGAAAAGCCCTTTTGGGGTACCAGGCAGGTGTGCCCAAACACATTTTCTGAAAAATTAAACAAATTTCATTTATATATTATTCATATACATTATATTTGCCCACGTTTTAATTTCGCCCCTTTTGCCCTTGTCACAAGTGAGCAAATTTAAAAGTCAAATTCAAAGAACACAGTAAAAATTCTTAAGATTACGACAACATTGAATTTTTTGTTAAATGAAACATTGTACAAGTTGACTAATTTATTCACGCTTAAATCAAAAGTAGAGAAAGTCGTAATTTTGTGTGAGCAGTGGTTTAGACAGCGTAGTGTCATACATTTTGACAAATTGAAAGTATGACAATGTGAAAACAAGGGACGTTGATATAAAAAAAAAACATAAGTACTTGTTGTTTATTTTTTAAAACAAGAAGTAATAGGTAATTAAGTTGGAATAAATGCAAAATACATTGTATTTGCATAAATAAGAGAAAATTCTCCTTTGTTTTTCTTCGATGTTATTTTTCCCCATTGAACCGGTACTGGACCCTTTCCCAATGGGTGGAAAAAAAATGCTGTTTTATATATAATATCAAAGAAGGAAAAGTATTAAAGACTTCCTGATCGTTTTACATGCAAAACCATCTCCGGATGATGTGACGTTAAATGGCGTAGCGATGCTGCTCCGGGTCGATAGACATATGCATGTTTATTACTTCACCAAAAACTTTTCTTATTATCATTGGAATATGAAATTTTTTATAAGTGCTTTATTTGTTCTTTATAAAAAGTTGATGAATTTTCGTGAAATTATTAAGTTAATTACGAGAAGGCATATTTGGGAGACGATAAAATAATAGACCTGTTACCTCCCAAATCAACGGATTGTGATTCAATGTTGTGATGTGGTTTGTTCGAAAATACTGAAATTATCTGCTCCAGTAATGAGTTTATCGTATATTTATGGTAAACATATCGTGATTAATCATACATCTACATTACCATAGAAAATACAGAAAATAAAAATTATAAACCAATTTAAACAAACAAACTATATTAATTTTATTCCTTGTGCCGAGCTGTCTTCGGTATGGGCCGAGGTGTCAATGATTTTAAGCCGACCTGTCAGGGTCGAGGTGTCAACCAGCACAGGCCGAGCTGTCGTTGGGCCGAGCAGTCTGTCTACCGTTGCTTTGAAGTTTCAGGGGTTGTTAAGCCAACATTTTTATTTACTGTTTTACGGGAGCGCCGACCCAAATTTGGGCTAAAATGAAATAAAAATAAGTTAAAGTCTCTTCTTCAAGTTTTATTTTTGTTTCTCCCGCCGATAGCTTATTCATAGTCACTGAAAAAAATAAAAGAAACGTCAACAAAATTTTAACAAGCCTTTCAAAATGTGAATTGTCATTGGCTAAGGTAAATATGTCCATCCAATCACAGTTGGCAAAACTAAAGAGCATGAATGTGAATTGTGAAGCGTGGATAGCCACTGCACAGCATGAAAGTTAGCGGCAAAATGTCAGAATCGTGGGATAATTTTTAGATACACCCAGTCATTTTAAAAATTGACATGACATTTATTAGAAAAAAGCTTTAATTTTAGATTAACTTTTAATGAAAGATTGAATAAAATAGACGAAATAGTAATCTTGATCAAATGTTACGCGGAGGGCCACGTGGAAATTGAGGTTCTGTCAATCCCTTGTTCTGAGAGGTTTCAAGTACGTATTATCTTTGATAGTTGTTTAAAAGCATTGAAATACGGCTTGAAGATTATTCTGAAACTTATTTTAAATACCATATTGTTTTCTTTAACTTGTAACAAGAGAACAGAACACTGTAAAAAGTGGCGTGACTGAGGAAATTCGAGTCACAACTTCCACTCGTTAATATCATGTTAATCACACTCATTACGATTCAAAATGGAATTTTACTTGCTATGTAACAAATAAATGCACATGAGGGTGGTTATAACAGCTCTTTCTTTGTAAAACAACCTTTTTACCACTAGGGAAAAACAAAGCAGCAAATGATACGTCCATACAAATATGACCTGTTTTTTTTTATTCAAAAATTGTGAATTAGAACCAGTTTTTAGAAATATTCGAATTCTGCAGTAAACAGAGTAATTGTTATAGTCTATTTTACATGTATATACTTATGGTATTACATGTGCGTGCATTTTCTACAATCATGTACGTTGAAAGTTGTAGCATTGATGCAATTTCAATATGTTTTCAAGAGATAAGATACATTTTATCCACCTATGTGTATATTAATTTGAATTGCATTGAAAAAATACACAGATTTTCTTTTAATTAGTCTCACTTGTGAAATAATTTAACCAATCCATTAAAGGCTCACTTTATGCTTGCCATATGATAGCTACTAAAAAATCTTAAAATCTTATTTTTTTTAAAAAATAAAAAAAAAATTGTTACGTTTCTTTATTTTATTTTTATTTTTCTGACCGACTGCTTGAATTTGGAGATTTTATTTTTATTTCGACCCCCGATTCAAATTTTTGAAAAAAAAAAATTCCCGTAAAACAGTAAATAAAAAAATGTTGGCCTTATATGCTGATGTTGATGCAGGATTTACTAAGACATTGAATCTCAAAATCTCCACAGTGTGGGGAAATCTTCAGACTCTTCATTTATATTAGCTTCCATGAAATTGTTTACCTCTCCTTGTTAAATTAATAATAGAGTACTGTAGCTAAATCTTTCCTGATCACTGTATTGTTTATGGAGAAATAGTTTTGTCTTAGGACCTTGTGTTATTTACCGTCATGTTCTGTAAAAATTTTCACATTTGGCATCTCTGTCTTTGATAATATACACTTTTAATGAGAATAAGGAGCAATTATAACTGCAATTACATCTGCTAGCACAATTAACATCTTGTTGATTACCTGTTATCAGTGGCAATAAAACGATTAGCTACCGATTAACACTGCATGACCTCCAGTTTTGTGTTGACTAGTCGGTATTTTACGAACCCAAGTAGGGAAAAAATCCGGATTTTTTTTCAAAATTAGGTAGAAACGGCAGTTAAAAAAATTCGGTTGACAGTCAGTAGGGATGGTTAAAATCGGTAGACTCCCGTTAATTCGGAAGAGTTGACAGGTATGTGATAGAGATTCAAAATAAAAATAAAATATCAATTATGTTCACGTTTTCTCAGCCTTCATGACCTATATACTGCACGTGTTTACCATAACAGATGAAAGGAGGGAATTCGGATTTAAAAAAAAAAAAACACACAATCGTTTCTGGAAGTAAATAAGTCATGTAGAATTGCAAAATGGATAAGATTATGGATATTTACGAAGAATAGAAGCATTTTGCATAGAAAATGTTAATTAATTAAGACATTGCAATAGATCAGATATAATAAATTAATCAGGACAAGCCCTCACAACAATCGATCACATGGACCGGTACTGTAGTGAATTTTATCGGAAATTTCGATTTTCTATCGGTTTTGCCGGTAGGACAGATGGTTTTTAGAAACTGTTTGGACAATTTATGAACATTCTGCAACATGCAAATAAAACGCAGCCGCTAATAAAAAGTACTGAACTCAATATACTTTTTTTTAGACACGTGGTCAAACATGTAAAAATGTGTCGAACTACAGATTTTGTTTACTTACAATAAATTCTACAACTGCACAATGTTTAAAATGTTTCATTAAAGCTAAAATACTTTCTCTGATTTCATTGCAGAGTTACAAAATAGAAGACTTACCGCATTTGCTTATCCTTGTGCTCTTTCCTATCAGGCCCCTAAAGCCACATGGCGCATCTCAGGCTAATTCAGAGCCTACTTCCGTATCCTGCGCAGGTGCAGTTTGTTCTAAATATGTGCGCATGCTCAGGTATTCGGAACTCCTCGATTCAATTACCGAACTCCTCTAAACAGCATTTTTCTGAATGTCTGAGCGTTTTGGGCTAGTGACATGTCCAAAAATTTGGACAAAGTCTTGTGGGGTTAAATCTAATTTTAGGTTTTTCAACCTCATAGAGTAATTTTAAACAGAATTAAACCTCTTCATTACGGGGTTAACCCCACAGTACGAAAATAACCTCACACTGCTGGAAAATACGTTCATATTACCGCAGAATGTACCTCTCGTAAGAACAGCTAGATAGATAGATAGATAGATAGATAGATAGATAGATAGATAGATAGATAGATAGATAGATATAGATATATAGATATAGATATATAGAATTTAACTTCTTTTCTTTTCATGATAAAAAGTAACATTTTATGATAATGAATATCAAGTTTTATGATAATAACATATTTTATAAGAAAATAATGTTAAAATGAAGAAAGTATTTAAGTGTACATCGGCGCACGAAAACAAACGTAATTTACGTCTCTTATAAGGTAATGATCATTTTTAAGTATTTGCACTGTCCCGTGTGTTTAACAAGCGTCTCTTAAGCTTTTCGTTATTTTTTCAAGTGAAAAACCACTGTTGACCGAGGGACTCGGTAAAACTCACCATAGTTTTTTTTTCTTTTTTTCAGATTCAAATTCCTGTCCTAAAAAGGTCGCCTTACATTGTACATTGTAGGTAGCAGAGAATGCACAAAATTTGACGTCGATCGTGACCCATATAACTTTCCTCACCGCCTGAATTTAACAAACCGTACTCTACTTCTGAGAGGCGTAACGTTTTTCGGTGCGGAGGTAAAGACTGTCCTAGAATATCTTATACCACAAAAAATCAACTTCTCTACTAGGTTCTAGTGTGTTATGTCACTTCTGTATCATATTTTTCCGTCTCTGAAGTGGACAAACCACATTTGAAGCAATTTTATTACATTCCCATGCACCGCCTAGGCGCTTGAAGACGTCATTTGCAGCAAACTCAATTCTAACATTATTTTGATAATAACGACACCAATCCTCCTTCTCTGGTGCTATTGACGCGATAATTTGACAAAAAAAACTAACATTTCGTTTTTGATTTCACTGATATAAATTTGGGTTTGATGTTTTACATTTTACCACAGAAACATATGCAATTTGAATAGTTACATGAGTAAATTATTCCGGATTTTGTTCGTGCGCCGACAGGCCATATCAGCCTTCCTATAAATCGTCATAATATTATTACTATAAAGATATATATTTAAAAATGCACTATTTTAAGGAACATTGAATATATTATTTCTATGCAAAATTTGGTTAGTATTGGTTGAATGTTTACAAAGTTATAAACATTGTCTACGACTTTTTGGGACAACCCTCGTATATAAAAACAGATTTTCATATATGTTTTATATAAAAAATATTATGCTTAAATCCTTACAACTTGTAATTACTGGTACATGTATATCATATACATTGTTTTTTTTTAATTGTACTTAGGTTTTTCCCCTTAGATTTTTAAAAATTTGTCAGAAACGGGATTCATTTTACTATGGATCTTAACTTGAGGCATGTGACATGTATGTATTCAATTATTGAAATAAAGACACCGCAAATTTGTAAAAATGTTAGGAAAAACCGTCCATTGAGCGGTCATTCTTTTTTATTGTTAAAAAATAGCCTAACATGTAAATTTACTCTGGTAGATGACAATTTTTTTTTTAAAAGTAGCCCTAAATCTGGTAAGGTAAGGATATTAATAAAGATTTATTCTATATACTACAGGAATATAGTTACAATGGTCGTCTTACAAATAAAATTAATAAAAGTTATATCAAAGAAAAGAGAATGAGTAAATAATCAAGATTATCCAGGCATTTATTTATTTATTTATTATTCATTTATTTAATTTACTTATTTATTTATATTTTTAGCAATTGGCAGTGTCTACTCGTCAGCTGCAAATGTGAATCAATTATTATACACAATAAACATAAGATGAAGTAACAAGATATCCCGTCGATCATTTTAAAAAAGGTTGGTTTAGATTTAAACATTTCTTTTGTTCTTAAGACACGTAGGTGTCGATGGCTCAATTTAGAAAGTTAATTCGTAAAAAAAAAAAAACCCGCCATTTTGCAACCAGATTTTATAAAATCATTCTTTATAGATGGTTTGCGTCTATGAGCTTTTTAAACTAACTTTTATATGCGTCAGTCTAATACATTTTGAAAAGGTTGATGTTGATATGATATGGAAGATAATTTGCATTTTGTCACCCAGTACATATTTTTCCCTGGGAAAATATAGACCTATCCTCCCTGCACAAACTGTCGTCCATAGGTACGTATATATTGATACCGACGTTAATATGTGCCAAGGCGAGGTTTTTCCTTCCCCTGCAAAATAAACAACAAAGTATACCTAACATATCGGCACAAATTGTCCTCCATAGGTACGTATATATTGATACCGACGTCAATATGTGCCCAGGCGATGTTTTTCCTTTCCAAAGTATACCTAACATATCGGCACATATTGTCATCGGTGAAAATACTGTAAACTTACTTATTTTAGCGGTAATCATATTGAGCACCCCATCCGGTGCTTTTTGTCGCTTAACATGTACACGCTTATACATGATAACGACTTATACATGTTCTTTTTAAAAATTATATGCTAAGAAGATGGACGTATTTAGCGTGTAATCTGCAGTACCAAATGTACGAATCATTCATAGTATGAATGTCTAAGTTAACCAGTAAACCGGTAAACTATACTACAGCTAAGAAGAAAGAAAAATGTTACCTTACAATGAAATACTAGTACTTTGTAAAAAGTGAAATATTAAGTGTAACAGTCTTAACAGTTACAATAACATATGTAACATGTCACTTAATTAATGAACAGCATTCACGTTATAGGCTAAAAGCAAATGTATATAATCTTAGTTGATCGGAGCACATATGATTGCTTTTGATTGCAACCGAATCAAAATTTTACTTTATTTTATAATTCTCAAAAATAATAAGTGTCAATTAAAATCAAACTTACAAATGACTACACTGTCTGGTTGAAAATAATGATAAACGCCCCCGAGAATCGCACCAAAACATATCGACTCCATGGTGCTATCATCGCTACATATTATTACTGGCCTTTTAAACGACAATGATTGATTGATTGATTGTGACTTGTTTTACATCCCGTTCGAGAATTTTTCACTCATATGGAGACGTTACCTTGTATCGGTGAGGCGCTTCAAATTTAGAACTTTACTCGGCACTCAGGGCCATTGAGCAGTAAGGGCTCTTTATCGTGTCAACGCCTACCGTGACACGGGGTCTCGGTTTTTAAGGTCTTAACCGAAAGACCCGCAACTTTCACTCCAATGTGCCGAGTTATTGGCAAAGGAACAGTTACTATCGCTTTTTTATCGACTTAGGTCAGTCGTGGCCGTGATTCGAACACACGAGCGTTCTACCGATTGATCTACCGTGACGGTGAAAAGACAATGAAGCACATCATTTACACAATGAGATTTTTTTGGGAAAAGAATTACGTTTTTATGGTCTGAGTCTTCTCTCCATTTTTTTTTTTTACAATTGTTCGATCGTTTCTTACAGTTAAATTGCACACAAATATCGTTTTAAAATCGTGGCGCGACAACCCAGAGATAGCAATTTTTATTTATTTAATTTTTTTTAATTTATTTATTCATTTATTTTTTTTTTATTTATTTATTTATTTATTTATTTTTGAAAAACGTGAGTCAAAATGTAGTATTTTGAACTAAATAACTCATCTTATTTAAAACATATTTTAGAAAATCGAGACACAGTATCGGAAAAAAATTCCTTTCCTACGAGGGACATTCAATAAATAATGTCATCAATCAGATTCCATAAAACCCTGGGTTAAATTGAAGATTATTTCACTCATGATTTAGTTCATAATCTATTAATGGCCGTTTACCTGACCACGTTTCATCATCGAATACTCCTCTGAGAAGTTGACATATAACCTCTATTCGAGACACTGTATGAAAAAAATGACTGGTAAGTCATCTTCCACTAAGATTGAATATAGAGGCTTCATCAAAGCGTGTGTCAGACTGGATAAAGACTCGAAAAAAATAAGTGATGTGTACGGTAACTAGTGCATGTCATTGAGACAAGTTTACAGATGGGTGAGCAAATTCAAAAATGGACAAACAGACCTTAATGATAAGCTACGTTCTGGACCGCCTCGAACGGCTTCGACTGATGCAATACTTGCTATAATAATTAATAACATAAAATAGAAAAGATAAGATAAGCTTTATTTAAACTCCGTATAGTAGTTAAAAGACAAAACAAGCTCTAATGAGCTTTTGACTGACTAAAGTAACATATACATAACGTAAAGCATGCATAAGAGTAAACAATAAAATAGGCAGAGCTACAAACATACATTTACATCACAATAGTACAACACAAGTGAGTCACATTAATAAGACATATCAGATAAAGATACATATATAAGACACATACAAGTACAGACACACACATAAAAACTACACAGACCTCACCTACTGGAGCAGGCTGTGCATCAATGTCGTCACTAATGATGGTCCGTTGACTATTAAACAGAGAGCAAATTTAGTAGGTATTTCATCGGGGAGAGTTTTTACAATTTTAAAGAAACACCTTGGCCTCCGAAAGGTTAGTGTGCGATGGATACCTTATCTTTTAACAGAAATATAAAAACGCTTGCATGTTGAAATGTCTAAGAAATTACTTAAAATCGACAAAACTGCAATGCTTGACAATTGTCGGAAATAGTAATAGGTGATGAAACATGGATACATCATTTTGAACCTCAGAGAAAAATTGATAATAAGATATAGTTAACTAAAAGTCCAAAACACCCTGTTATATCAAAAAATGTCAAAGTACGAAGAAAGTATCGTGCCGTCATATGTTTCCGATAGTCATATGTTTCCGATAGTCTATTTTCGTCGCGTGAGTTTTCCCTAAAATGACGTCATATTTGTAATTACTAAGGACACCTGACGTAGGGAATCTCGCAACATCGATATATGCAAAAGATCGATAATATGCTGCGTGCAAAGGTAAATATCATAAAAATAATGCAATCAGTGGTAAAAATACTCATTTTTCTTATTACCAAAAATTGTGGTCATCAAAATAGTCTGAAAACCCTTTTAATTCGCACTGTATCTAAAGACGCTCATCATCTGATAAAATACACTTCCGGTGAGGTATTTTGGTATTGAAATTAATCATGTGACTCTATTAGTTTTTCTACGTATGGAAGCCTAAAACCGTCATAAAATTAGATGATTTGTGTAAATAACGTCACTTTTTTGTAATATTTTAGGCAGTATCAAATAAAAGAAAACGTTGTTATTCCCCATCTGCACTTGTCAGGGCATATCAGTCAGTGAAACAAGATGGAGTCCCTGTATATAGGGCAGCTAAGGAACATGCTGTTCCCTTAACTACTCTTAGAGACCGTGTTGACAATAGGGTTAACATTGATTGTACAAAAACTGGTCCAGAGCCACTTCTGTCTCAGTTTGAGGAGGCCAAACTTGTAAACCATTTGAAAGAATTAGTTTCTGTTGGATATGGTTATACAAGGACAGAAGTACTCACCATGGCAACAGATTATGCCATTCATCTTGAAAAGAAACAGATGGAAGAAAAATGCTTAAGCATGCAATGGTTCTACAGTTTTATGGGCAGATGGCCAGAATTAAGAGTTGTTAAACCATCAAGTTTGTCGGAATTAAGGGCCAGATGTGCATCAGAAACTTCAATAAGATCATACTTCAGTGAACTTGAATCAATTTTTGATAAGTATAACTTAAAGGATAAGCCCCATTTGATATATAACATCGATGAAAAGGGAATGAATACCGAGTTTAAGCCCCCTAATATAGTTGCAGGAAAAGGATACCATCCTCAAACTGTTATATCAGAAAAAAGTAAAACAATTACAGTTATCGGTGCTGGGAATGCACTAGGAAATCAAATCCCGCCATACTTTGTTTTTCCAGGTCAGCGGATGATGCCGGAGCTTTTGAGAGGGAAATCCGTTGGTGCTGACGGAACGATGACACCTAGCGGATGGTCAAACTCTGAAGTTTTCCGTTTGTATATGAAAAACCACTTTTTATTTTAAAGTATGTTCAAGGTCGAGATCAGTCTGCGACTATACTTGCCCTTTATGACGGTCACAGAAGCCACATTTCTTTAGATCTAATAGATTGGGCTAAAAACAATAATGTTATTCTATTTGTTCTGCCTCCTCACTGCTCACATATTTTGCAACCAATGGATGTAGGTTGCTTTGGACCCTTTCAACTAAAATACAATCAGGAATGTCTATCTTTTTCACGTTTGAATCACAAAACAGTCACCCGTTATGATGTATGTGCTCTTGCTTGCAAAGCCTACACTGCTGCCTTGTCGCCAACCAATATTCAGGCAGCATTTTCAAAATCTGGCATCTATCCTTTTCAATCAACCGATAGCATGATAGAAAAACTAAAGCAAAAAATTATTCCATCAATCCTCTACCAAAATGAAACAGGAGATAATCTTGAAATTAAAACTGAAGAAAAAAATACCACTGAACCAAATGAACTTGCAACATCAAAAATGACACCTGCAAATTCAGACACAGCCTGCAGAGAGAAACAAACAAATTGCACTGGAGATAGTAACCTATCAAATAATGAAGATTTCTTTTCAAAGAAAGGGGGAGAAGTTCAATGTAAAATTGAAAACTTAAAAAAGAAGAGAAGAAATATCAGTCATGTAATTGGAGGGAAAGCTGTAACTGAGGATGAAACGCTTGGGAAAATGAGAGAATATTTAAACAATACTGCTAAAAAACCAAAAAAATCATGCAACAAATTAACTTCTAAAACTACAAAAACTGTGAGAAAACCAATCAAAAATAAACAGGAACCAAAGAAGAACAAGAAGTGTATCGCATCATCGGACTCTCAACAGCCTGGACCATCTTGTGTCAACCTTACTGATTCAGATGATTACAGACCCTGAAACGTGCTACTACCCCAAAAAAGCGTGTGACTTTCGTGCGCTTTTCGTTTCGTGCAAACCGTGTAGCGTTTCGTGTAAACCGTGCAGCGTTTCGTGCAAACCGTGTAGCGTTTCGTGTAAACCGTGCAGCGTTTCGTGTAAGCTCCAAAGCGTTTCGTGCAAACCGTGTAGCGAGCGTTCGAGAAGCGTGTGAGAAACGTGCGACTTTCGTGTAAGAACCGTGTGAGAAACGTGCAGCTTTCGTGCAAGAATCGTGTGAGAAACGTGTAGGATTCATTCGGAAGTCATTTTATTTTAAATATGGCTATTGATGGATTAACATGTCATTCTGTGTTGTTTGTAAATAATATTATTCGGATATATCAATAAAATTACTCGGTAATGTATTTCATATTTGTTTGATTTTCTTTCTTTTTTTATTTAAATAAAGATTGAAAGAAAATGTGTTAAAAGTAATTAATGATATGCACATCAATGTTAAGGTATTTGATTCAATGCATTTTTTTAAAGGGAGCAATACTGAACATTTTTTTAAAAGAAAATTCATCGGGAATCCGGTCTTGTCCTTTTCATTCATTTATTAGAATCTCTTCATCATTTTACAACTATGGTATATAGAGATTACAAGAACATATGGGTGATTAATACAAAATAATAAATAGATAAGGCAGGCGTGAAAAATAATACACAAAATTTAGTGTGTTGCTATAAATCTGGAGTATGGGAATTCTAGGCCGGGGAACACAATATTTTTTTTTTCCTTATAAACGAACAAAATTTTCTTACATTACAAGATTAATATTGTGATGCAAATAATTTTGAAACGATGAGTCATTTATAGTCTTTTTATGCATAAAATTGGTTGATTAATAATTGTCATATAAAGGAATCATATTTCACATGCATCGGCAAATATAGGGTTAAATATTTCCGGGGGGGGGGGGGATCGGTGTTCAAATGAAAACACAAACTTTGAGGTTTTGTTAACACCTTTTTATAAATAATTTCTTTTTAAAGAGGCCCGATGCACCCCTTAAAAATATATTGGAATCTTCTTTACACTTCCAACACTCTTCTTACGACTGTGATGAAGGTCATTTACAACAGCGATCACGGGCTCCACGTGCCGGGAACTGAAAACGTGTTCTGCTACATGTATTAGCTCTTGTCAATCAAGGTTAAGATGACAACCGACAATAATTCATGAATTAAATTGTTTTATTAGTATTTAATGGGTACAAATTTTTATTTCTTAAATTTAACCGATTGTCTGTGAACAGTGAATTAATTTGCCAGTGTATTCGTGAATAAAAAAAAATATAAAGAAATAAATCCTGAATAGTTAAGTATTAGTTGTTTAATTAATCACGCAGTTCTAGAGCAGAATTATTTTTAGATTTTGGTCACTGAACATGATGTATACATGTATATTGGATGTATTGTTAAGAGCCGCGACTATTGATTACATTTTTTTTTAACTAGACGGGGTTTGAAATCAAGGAATTTACAAGGTGGTGGATATATTGTTTTTATTTGATAAACACAATGCCTCAAAAGAGAACTAAAGAATTACAATACCTATCCCCCGGCTTCTCTACCATATAAAATTTTATGATAAATTAAAGTTCAACTCTGTAATGAAACGATATATTTACCATTCTGAATAAAGTGCATTTAATGAGTTACATGTATCGGGTCCCGCTGGAGAAATGGATATCTTTTTTTCTTGGAACGAGCATTTGTTTCTATAATAATTTTTTTCCAATGGTATACTTACTGAGACAAGTGCCCGTTATATTTAGCCAGGTACAGAAGTAAGTTCTCGGTAATCTACCCCCCCCCCCTTTTCACGCACAATGTTCTTGTTTGGTGCAGTGTACTTATTACCTTTGCAAATTATAAGCAGAACCTAATTTAATCAAATGAAATTATTTATTTACTAAATTAAAAAAAATGAATGAATCAATATTTAAAAAGAGAAAGGAAAAGAAAATCAATCCGTTTACACAAATCATACGCAGTTTAATCTTTTTTTTTTTTTTTCAAATCAATAACTGAGTTTATTTGTCAGTAATAAAAACGACTTTTAATATCAAATTATAATTGTTAAAACATTGAATGCTGTAAAAGATTATGATTTTTTTTTTCAGTGCGTAATTTAGAGTCTAATGAAAAAGGTTTGTACATAGATGATGATAGGCATTTCACCGGGCGGGTCACATACTCAATGACAACTATTAATTAATTACAACTGAACATTGAGTATTTTTTCTGTTGATATAGTACTGGTGTAGCGAGGTTTAATCTTAACTTAATCAGAATGATTGCAATTCTTTACTAATCTTTGATTAATCCGTAATAATTTAAATAAAGTCCGAGAGATTCCGAATAGAAAATCCACATCGAGGCCAAAGCGTGCGAGAATCGTGTACAAAGCGTGTGAGAAACGTGTACAAAGCATTTCGTGCAGGCTTTCGTGTAAACCGTGCAGCCTTTCCTGCAAAGCGTTTCGTGTAAACCGTGTAGCGTTTCGTGCAAACCGTGTAGCGTTTCGTGCAAACCGTGCAGCGTTTCGTGCAAACCGTGTAGCGAGCGTGTACCGTTCGTGCAGCGAGCGTGTGGGGTAGTAGCACGTTTCAGGGTCTGTATATTCTAAACTCAGATGAGGAAGAACATGAATCGCAGATGAGTGAAAATGAGAAGTGTTGCGTTTGTAAAAATGTCTATGTGAAGTCAAGAAATGTGTATGAAATTGCTATTGTCAAATGGGCTCAGTGTGAGTCATGTGGACACTGGGTTCATCTCAAGTACTGTTCACCTGTTCGTGTTGTCAGGAAAAATACACCATTTAATTGTCCATGCTGTGAATAGATAATATCTACAAAATATAATTGCAATTGAAAACAATTGTGCACTTAAAGAAAATGGTTAACTCACTGAAACATCCATTTTCCAAGCATTATAATTATGCTAGCATTGTATTTCAATACACTAAATATTAGTAAATATTTAGTAGAATTTCATTCGTAGTTGTATAATTGCGAATTTAAGATATGTGTATATGATTAAATATATTAAACATATTTTTACGATAAAATAGCTTTTTATTTTGATTATTGCACCAGTTGTTCACCTTACTTTAGTAAAGAAATATATTGACGAATCAAACTATCGGAAACATATGACGCTCGTTTTGATTGGTCAAATAGGATATAATGCGCAATTTTCTTTAACTTTGAAGGTCCTGTAGTTCTGGTTGCTATTCCAAAAATCCGATCAATCACTGGATACGTATATAAAAACTATGTGCTGAAGAAAGTAAAGAAAGACTACGAAAAGAAGAGACCAAGGTCTGGAATTTACAACATTCTACTTCTTCATGGCAACGCTCCAGCACATGAATTCCAAACTGTACGATCATTTCTGGAAAAAGGAAAAGTTCATTTTTTATCCCACCCTCCATATTCACCGTTTTTTCTCTCCATGTAACATTTTTCTTTTCCCCAAATTAAAAAAAAAGCATTTGTCAGGAATAAGATATGGTTCAAGGAATGCTTTGTGTTCTGCCATATATCAGTTTTTTGAATACCATACCCAGAAAACATTACATGAATTCATTCAAAGCATGGATAAAACGATTGAAAATATGTCTGTTTGTCAAAGGAGAGTACATGTATTTTGCATGGAATCATTAAAAGAACTTCTCAAAAATATTTTCTTGTGATATTTTTTAACAGCCATGCCATTTTTTATTGAGCGCCCCTCGTATATCACAAGAAACCAAATTATCAATAGAATTCTATAAATTATCATATGTCGCATGTCGTATGAAGAGTTTATCAAAAAATTAGTTAGAGACATCCTCACTTACATGAAATAACATATTTTAATATCGGTGATAGAAGAGAAACGTACACAAGAGCATGTAAATATTAACAATGTAAGCAACTGAAAACAGAAGATAGAAATAATGAATATAAATGGAAATTACACAGTGTCCTTCTAGAAAATTAAATATGATCTGTAAACAGTTACACAGACGTAGAAATAAATTGCATCACCTCATGTGGAGGTGTGTTCATTATTAACAATGTCGCTTCCTGAATCTTGTGAAATGGTTCTTGGTGTAACGAATGTTGATAAGCCTCTAGATACCCAAAGTCGTCCCCACAGATTTGTTGGCAAATTCCAAATATTTGCCATTATATATCTCTCATAATAATTGGTACATTGACCCCGTTATCACAGAACAGCAGAGTCTGTAGATCCTGCAGATATTGCCGAGATCGGACAGTGTCACCAAATTTGCGGTGACTAAATATTAACAACATGTGAAACATTACTAGAGGTGGTATACATAATGAAAATATGCAATTCTTCTTACTTATTTTCTGCTCTAACACTAGTTCATCAATGTAAGTGTACTCACTAGAAAAAACAAGACATGGTACTTGAGTTTTTCTTAATTTGTTACCCAAAGATATCCCAGGCATGCAGTGTCTGAACACATCTATATAAACTTCATTTTTATATATAATATATGGCAATGACATTCTGTTCTGTGCTCTATGTAAACAATTGAGGAAATGTCATATCTACATGTTCTGTACAAATAAATAGCAAGATAAAGAATGTCTGACATTCCAAATGACAAACCAAATGAACATGACAGTTTTAGCAATACATATACTTTATTAGCTGATCTGTAATATAATTTAACACGATTTTTATACATTTCTCTATCAATCTGGCAGTGCCTCGTAACTTCGTTGATGTCATTGTAATAAAACTACCTTATATTGAGTCTATCCTCCTCTCATAACTGAGTCTCTCTATTTGTTTCATGAAAAGGTAGAACTCCTCCATAGAAAAAATACAATCGAAAATTGTTAATTCTGTAAAAGATCTATGACCTAACTCACTGCTAGATTTGATACTGCTCTCCTCTGAACACATTGTCGATGTGCTGTTTAATATGGCTTTGCTGAGGTAAATTCTCAAGGTTTGACTTAATAGCAGACATGATATCCCCTTACAATACAAATCATACAACTTACTGAACAGTGAAGTTTGGATACAACAAAAGACTTTCAGTGGAAACATATTGTTCCGAAAAAGTTTGAACATTCTCCAATGTGTACCCAGTGTATCAAAAATTTAAAGCATTCCCAAACACAAGGCAACAAGTTATCTGGTGTCCAAATCAAGAAATTCTTAGTGTGACATACCCAAAATAGAGCTTTTTTTAAAAAAATGAAATATGTAGAAAGAACGGATGTATTGTTCTGAAAACTAATTACTTCTTTAAGAAATTTTTTTTAAGAGATCATAACACAAAAACTTACATTGAATAAACAAGTGTGTGTTCCGCTTGTGAGAATGAGATTCCCCATTCTTCTCCATTTTCAGGTGTGCTGCCAATGGGAACAACATGAAATCCTGCCCTTAATATATCCGAAACAACATTTTCAGATGGCCAACATTGTTGTCGACATCGCTGTATCCATGGTAGGGCACCTGTAGGCCATTCCTGTGACTGCAAACAGACTGCATTGTCTATTTCTGTTTCTTGTAATAGGATAAACGTAGAACAAGGTCCATGTGGGAAAGGAGATGTAGTGATGTAAGAGCTGGACTGGATTAAAGGCAAATGGTTCTAACAAAATAAAATACTAGATATATAAACTTCGTTATTTCTCATTATGCAGGAGGAAGTGATTTCTTGACTAATTGATGGAGTCATTAGATCAAGTCTGGTAAATCCTGATGGTTAATCCTCACACTCTATCAGAATCAGGGTGTGCTCTGGGATAGAGTAGAAACTGATCTGTAAGAGATAACATATAATATTGTGGTTTGGATACCAATACATGCAATCTATATCTGAAACAGGTAGTCTGAATCCTTCACGCCTGCTTTCCACTTATCCTTTTTTTCCAGCCCCTGCATGATGAACACAGGTTTACCCACTGTCCATCACTTCCCTCCTGAACTTCACTTCTGTAGGACTCCCTACTTCACCAAACAGTCCCAGATAAATTGCGCGACTTTGGGTTTTTAAAAAGCAGTTACATACTGTTCGAAAGACCAATCAATATCTTTAACTTGGTAGAAGATTTGTAACCAAGGTTTAAGCCCCATTCACATCACACTTTGGTGGATTGTCATTAAAAACTAGTTTCAAGTTTATTCATCATTAGGCAGAACAGCTGACAGAATGAGAGTTAAATTCCTCACTGTATTAAAAAGAACAATTTAATATATCATATATAATAATATATAATATATCATGTATGCAATGTATATCGTACAAAGAACAAGTTTTAAGGACATTGGCAAGTCAAGGTTTTCCGGAGAAAAAAGGTTTAAAAAATGGGTTTTTTCACTTATGAAATAGTGATTAAGAGTGATCTCCCGTGTAGAATTCTCTAAGCGGTGAAAACCAATAAAGCGTATGTTTACAGAGGTAAACAAAAGCACGTGTACAGAATCTAAAAAAGAAGACTGGCTTGGTAGGCTAAACAATCCAGAATATAGTCTGTTTAGTACATTTATACCTACTCAAGAGTTCTTGAAAAATTCTATACTATAACCAGGAACCTTGCCAATGTCCTTGATACACATCTGGCCCTGTATTTTTCTAAAACATGACAGTGATTAAAGAAATTAAAACTGTTTAAGACTATATTTATTGCTTTTTTATATTTATTTTGTATTTAGATTGCATTTAGAATTTTTTAAACATTATATATAGAAACTGAATATTGTATTGCCTAAAGTTGCTTATGTTTTCATGTTTTCAATAATACACTGTAAACCAACTATTATAAACATTTTCATTAAATACAAAGCAAAAAAATGGTTCGTGGCGATTGATATTCGCTTGTTAAAGTAGGTCGTGAAACTCGCAGATATTTCTCGCACGCGTCGCGAATAAAAATTGGTTTACAGTATACTAAGTATGGCAGCTTATACCCGGTTTATCGCTTATATCGTTTCTTGGTCGAAACTATGGTAATCGGTTGGAAAATCTGTACTCGTTTAATCGGAAAAAATTAAAATATATTTTTATTTTCTTCAAATCAATTCACAATGTAAAAAATACCTTCTTCTTGTTTTAATATTTTCACAAATTTATTTCAGCTGCTTTGGGGATATTTTATTAACGCTCTCCAGATTAAGATCGTTGGGGTTATTGGACAGTTTGTGAAGTGGTAACTGCTCTTTAGACACCATGTTGTTACCCAGCCTTTCTTCATTGATCTTGAAGAAATCACCGATTACTTTGAACTGATAACAATATTTATTTTAACCGGTCTATCCTTTGCAGTTATCTCTCCACTTATTTTAAGCAAACATTTAAATTATTTGATAGTTCAGACTCGGTTTCTGTTAATGCTGAAAATTCAGAATGACCTTGTGTTACTTCTTGCCTGAAAACTCATAAAGGTCAATGGTATTTCGAGGATGTTTCATGGTTTTTCTTATTCATACTTTATACTATTAATATTTTTTGCTCTTTGAAATTGAAATAAAAAGTGTAAAGTGTACTGACAATGTGTAAACTGAATAATACTAAGTAAACTCTTTTTTCTTTCGTTTTCTTCCGCAAATAGAGTTTACTTGATATGAAAAAAGGTCAGGAAAATTCAATTTGGATACAATCTATCTGCCAATCGGTCTGAACGTCATGTCATTAACCGATTAGCACTTCTGTATTGCATTTCTGTTTTAGCATTTCGATTGCCATTCCTAATATTTACAATCTACTTTCTTATAATTCATATTAGTTTACATTATATCAATACTCACGTTTGGGTAAAAAAAAAAGACGTTGAGACTTATCCTGACGTAGTTTCTACGTACCGAGACGGAAATATTTCCGAAGTAATGATATTTCTCATTGAATATTTAAGCTGAATAAAAAAATCTAATGTGTAATTTCAAATGTTTTTGCTTCAAAAAATCTTAAATTAGGCTACATAATTTTAAAGTTATGATTCTCATCCTAATTTGCTTAAAAGTTGGGCGAATGGGCGTATTTATTTTTTATTATCTATTCTGTAAACATCTACATAACGATCTTCTTATACAAAATTTTCGCTTTGTAAATGCAAGTATCAAATAGATTTGATTTTTTATTCTTTAAAATGTATACAGAAAATTCTCTTTGTAGAAAAATATTTATTACATTGTAATAATAATTTTAGAATCTTTGTGCACGTCTCGCATTACTGATTGTATGATTTTTTTTTTTTTTTTTTTTTTGGGGGGGGGGGGGGCACAGATCCAAATACTTTGTATTGCTTATTGCATTACGTGTTATTCACAATTTCTCATTGGCCTTTTTCTATCAATAATTTTTTTGTTTGCCTAACAAATACTTGCTTTTTGTCTGAAAATATCATAGATTTTAAAATAAATGTATATACATATTAAATCTGGAATAGCTATAATATTACATGTACGAAAATGCAGTAGAAAGTTTTTCATATCCAATTATAAAGGGAAGTTTATATCTACACTAAAGTTGGTTGGTTGTTTATTGTTTAGTATTCTTAAGCACAAAAAGGGAAGTTTTTCAATCATATTTCAGCAGCACTGATATTGCAGAACTTGTCACTAGAGGTGGGATATATAGTACAAAAATGCCATTCTTCTTACTTATAATCTGCTCTAACACTAGTTCATCAATGTAATTGTACACACATTGTAACCTAATACATGTAACTTGAGTTCTTAATTTGTTACCTAAAGATATCCCAAACATGTAGTGTCTGTACACATCTTCATTAACTGCAGCAGTATGTATACTATATGCCAATTGTATTCTACTCTGTGCTGTATGTAAACAATGGCGTGAATGTTCATCTCTACGTGTTCTGTACAAATACATAGCAAGGTGCAGAATGTCTGACACGGTACCTAATGAACATGACAGTTTTAGCAATACAAATACTATAGTAGATGCTTTGTAATATAACTTATTACGATTTTGATTCGGACATATAAATCTCTGTATCAAGTTGGTAATGCCCCGTAACACCACTGATGTCATATTTTGTAATACAGCAACCTTTTATTGTGTCAACCTTTCCCTCATAACACTTTCTATTTGTTTCATGAAAGTGTAGAACTCCTCAACACAAAAAATACATCCGTCAAAGTCAAATTCATTTAAAAAGCTACTATCTAACTCAGTGCTAGATTTCATACTGCTCTTCTCTGTACATCACTGTACAGAGGCGACAGTCTGCAGAACAGCAATGTTCTGTTTAATATGGCTTTACTGAGGTAAGGTCTTAAGGTTTGACTTAAAAAGAAACATGATATCCCCTTACAATACAAATCATACAGGTTACTGAACAATGAAATTTGGACACAACCAATGACTCTCAGTCGAAACATATAGTTCTGAGGAATAAAAAAAGGTTTGGACGTTCTCCAACGTGTACCCAGTGTATCAAAAGTTTAAAGCATTCCCAAAAACAAGGCAACAAGTTATCTGGTGTCCAAGTCAAAAAGATTATATTCTGAATTACCCAAAATAGAATTGTTTTTATGAAATATGAAGAAAGAACTGGTGTACTGTTCTGAAAATTAATTACTTCTTTAAGAAAACTTTTAAAGGGACCATAACACAAATTTGTTGTTCCGCTTGAGAGAATGAGATTCTCCATTCTTCTCCATTTTCAGGTGTGCTACCGATGGCAACAACATGAAATCCTTCGCTTAATATATCCGAAATAACATTTTAGGGTGGCCAAGCTTGTATCCATGGTAAAGAGTCTGCCGGCCATTGCTGTGACTGTAAACAATATGCATTGTCTAATTCTTTTTCTTGTTGTATGATAACCGTAGAACAAGGTCCATGAGGGAAAGGAAAGGCCAAGCCGTGGAATAAACGCAAATGGTTCTCCCGAAATAATATACTTGATATATAGACTTCGTTATTTCTCATTATGCAGGAGGATCTGATTTGTTCACTAGTTGATGGAGTCATTAGATTAAGTCCGGCAATCCTGGTGGTAAATCCTCACACTCCATCAGAATCGTGGTGAGCTGTGGGACACGGTAGAAACTGATCTGTGAGAGATCACAAATAACCTTGTGGTATGTTTGCCAATGCATGAAATCTATATCAGAAGTAGGTAGTCTGAATCCCTCACACCTACTCCCACTCGTCATTCTGTCCAATCCCCGCAAGATGTACACAGATTTATTCACCATTTCCTCAGTGTCCATCTTTTCCCTTCTGAATCTTACTTCTGTATAGGACACCCTACTTCACGACACAGTCCTACGTAAATCGCTTCTGACAGTCGAGGTATGTGATGCATTTCGATGCATCGTGATATAGTTGAATAACAGAAATCTGAGACGCAAACAGTCCTTTATCTCTAGTTTACATTTTAATACGTATCCAATTGTATCAATGTTTAGGGACTATTTTAGAAGGTATTTCAATTAGTTGAATAGCAGAAATCTGAAACGCAAACATTCTTTTATCTCTGGTTGTTAATACGTGTTAAATAAAATATCAATTTTTACTGAATATTTTTAAAAGTTTTTTTTTTTTTCATTAACTGAAGCCACCATAAGTAATAAATGTCAACCTGAGAAGGACTTATTAGGATAAACGTACACATTATATGTTTATACTTCTTCCCAGACATTATTAAAATCGTTTTCTATAAATAAATTATGTAGCCCTTGCTGTTCTTTAAGAGTAATATCCTTTTGAAGGCAGTTACGTAAAAAACAGTATATAAAAACCGGGTTCAAATAGCCAAGGGTGATTTCCTTGCAAATTTAAATTGACGCCATGCTTATTAAAAAAAAGTACAGATTTACATGTTTTAAATTTCTTTTTAAAATACATACACTTTTGGCAGTGCGGAATTTATTTTAAAAATATCATTTGTCCACAAACTTTATGGAAAACCCTCGTACATTAAAAATTGCATAATCGATATTTTGCGAATAATTAAAAAACAGCATATTGCATAATAAAAAAAAAACTTTTTGATAACAAGTATGCTTATCTCTCTCTTTTTTTTTTTTTTTTTTTTTTTTTTTTTTTTTTTTTTTTTTTTTTGAATCTCGATCCCTTATGTAACAGACAAAACTACGCTAAGCAACTACAATCTATTCAAACTTATTGTTACATTGATGTATTACGTACACTCTGTCAAGAGAGAATATTACGCAAGAATACTGTGTCTTTTTCTTCCAATAACCGAAAAATGCGCATAAATACCTCAGAGCTGTTTTTACAACTTTTCATAAGCGTACTGAAACGTAAATTAAACAATAATTGAAATGTGATTATTACGTTAGAAATTCGTTAGAGCCGTTCTCATGACTTTTTATTTCTACACCGTAGTGAACATAAACGTTATCATTTAGAAAAAATACCTATCGACTCTAGAATATCCGTATTAATGCGTTTAATTATGAAAAGTTTATATGAAATATATAGTGAAATGAAAATATATTACAGATTGTAAAAAGATTTTTTTTTCTTTTTAAAACCCAGTTGATTACGTTGCGGTTGTCATTCAGGAAAACATCCTTGGCTATATATGAACCCGGAATTTTATATACGAATATCTGAAAAGTGTATTTGGATATAAAATAGACAAACCTGTATGATGAAATATCTGTCTCTGACAGAAATTCTCTTCCCGTATGACTTAAGATTTGTAAATAAGAAATTAAACATTTCCGCTTGAATGAACAGTCAATTTCCTTATCATGGTAGAAGATTTGTAAATAATGTTTTGGTCCTATTAACATCAAACCTACAACGAACCTACATAGGATAACTTAATAGTCAAAAAGCCTGAAATGGCGTGAGGCAATCATTTGATTTCCTTTATTAAGTACTGTATAAATATGAACTATTTAGACACCGCTGATGTATCGTCTTGCTATGATGTACCAAGTCGTTTTACCCCCCCCCCCCCCAACACACACACAATCATGCGAAGCGTGCGAAACGGACACAGGGGTTAAAGACTGTGTTAATGTGTTAAAGTGGGATCCTCTTTACTTTAATTATTTCATCGACTTTTGACCAGAAACACTAGTTATCCTATAACCTTGATGACAAATATAATGAGAATATATTGATATCTGAAGTTTTAAGCCAAGTACTTTTTACAGCACAAACGGGGACCTCATTGACATTCACACACCAGTACTTGATTTATTGTATCTTAACGGGGACTTGTTTAAAAAAAATTAAATAATTTCTTCTGTGTCTTTTATTCACTAAATATAACTGTTCTCATCAGTGATTAGGGTCGCTGTCTCAATAGGCACTTGAATGTTTTATAGTTTAAAGTGTATACATATCAAACACAAGAGTGGAACGCTTATCAGTCGTGGACATGTGCGTTTGAATCATCACTACACAATTCAGGGGACATTGTGCATAAATGATCAAAATATAATAAAGGATATCTGTGTATAAATCATTAAATTTTACATTTGCAAAACAGCGGGAACATTTATGTATTCATTATTATATTAAACTAGAGGTCATATGGATAAAGAATATTAATAAGTCATAGGGACATTAGTGGATGAAATATGGAGATGACGAACAGAAATAAAGCTCAGAGGTCTTTTATATTAAATTCAAATTGGGAGGGGAGCAAGCACAGACCTCTAGAGGCATCAGAGGTGGGATCAGGTGCCATGAAGGAGTAAGCATCCCCTTTTCAGCCGGTCACATCCGTCGCGTGCTCCTTGTCATAATCGGGCAAATGGAAAGATCCATAGATAATTAAGTGTATAAATGATAGCATATCAATTAGTCGGTCAGCAAACGTCAGAAAATATCAAAAACGTCAAAAAACGTCGGTCAGCATGCAACTTAATAATAGATTGTAATTGTTGACAAAAGGATCGTATCGACTGTAGAATTTTTGGAATGTTGACCTCAAACGAGACTGTTGATATCCTTGTTTCAACAACTTGTTTTTCAATAGCTTGCCTCCTAAAAATTGTTCCTACATAGAGCATGCGCTTGTGTATCAATGAACTGGGAGACATAAACTACATATGAAGGTTATAAGGGTATATTGTTACATAAATAAGGGAAGGTGACGATAGAAAAGTTTATAACATCACGTTTATTATAAAATTTTGTTGTTAAGTTACCATTAATGTCTTAACAGTTACAATAACAACCATCTAAGTTACAATAATGTAACATATCACATGATTAATAACCAGCATTCAATTTAAAGACAGATGATACAAACTTTTATCAAAAGTTTTGAAAATAACTATTTAAATCATGTTTATATAAGTAAAATAAATAAGTTTTTCCGCATAGATTTTAATTGTTTATTGAAAATTTCACAATAGCAGGATTCAAAGTGACAAAAAGTTGTATAGATTAATAAGGATGGTTGCAGAAAGGTTATATTTTAAACATCATAGAGAGTTTACAATTTCTTAATATTTTAGAAAAAAGAAAGTACGTTATGTGCCACAATCGGCCCTGTCCCCAAATTTGAGGAAGATTTCTTTGAAACATGTCGAAGATGTCCACTTTTTAATTCAGCTTAACTTTTGTAATTATCTCAAATCAATTTTCCTACAAAGCTATCTGAATATGGATAGTGTCTTTGGAAAATAACACTATGACGTTATGACGTCAACCTAGAGACTCTAAACAAATACGAGGGTTGTTGGAAAGTTAGTTATATTACTTTCAAGAAATATTAAAAAAGAACACATTTTCTTATATAAAAATATTTATTTTGTTGATTTATGAAGTTTCATTCCATTCGATTTAACAGAAATCAATTTACTTAATTTTAAAACCAACATGTTTGGTAACCCCGGAGCTACATTATAACGTCAAAAAACATTGCGTCATGGTGTTTTCAAAAAAAAAAAAAAAAGAAAATTTCCCTTTACATTTCACACAGTTTGGTCCAATAGCCAATTATTAAAAAAGTTTCTCTATCAGATTTAATTTATTTTGCTAACAATCGTACCAGTAGCATAATTTAATTTTGTTTGTCTATTTTTTTTATTTTACAGCGTACCTGTGCGTTTACAAGATCAGCAACTGTGAAGCGCCTTTCTCTTTCCATGACTTTACCAACTCAAAGTTTCTGTTCAGATTTGTACAGACAATCCATTTTCTCACAGACCGCCCTTGTCTGATACAGAGTTTTAATCATTCGAATACAGCCTCTATCATTTATGCACATATGCACAAATTGCTTTTGACATTTGCTCCCTACAATATTTTCAGAGTTTATTCGGAAGATTTCCAGAGTACAACACAAAATTTTGTTATACCTTTAAAAATTGGTTTCTATTCAAGTCTATAAAAATTCCCAATGTTGTACTGAGCGGTCATAAAAAATCGATGTTTGGCCGCGGAGTAAGATATTTGACCTGTCGATGAGAAATTGGACCGCTTAAGTCAAAATTTTGGGCTGGATCAACTAAATCTCGTTTGCATTCGTTGGTGTTCGACAGTGACGAAATTGACCAATTTTAACCGCAGTGTGGTTTAAGTAAATTTACATCATAGAAGTCAGCAAAAGATACAAAGGTATGCCAAAACATTTATTGACTATGACAATGTTCTCGGACAAAATGCGTGTTGTCGACCCATCGGTCGGTTTAATAACGGCTTGAGACAAACAGTTTAGTTTTTGGGTCCGACAATATACGCACAAATGAAAGATTAATTCATATGATTTTAAAACGAGAGAGAGAGATGCGTAACGTGTATTTAATAGTACGTTTATTATAAGTATTCGATTATTCTTATTCAAGCAAGAGTTTGATTTTTAAAGGCTATACTATTTTTATGCGAATTACATGTACTTGGTTTGTTTTTAAGATTGCATTAAAATAGTGTTTTGACAATATTTTATAGAATGTCAGATTTCCTATAAAATTTTATGAGAAAACATTAAAAATATTTTCGAAAAGTATTTGAAATTTTAATTATTAGATAACATTGAAATGGTCAATTCCCCAGCCCATCCTTTCCAACGAGTCTCAGCGTCATTCACGAATTGATCTAAACAAAATGTGTTTAAATCGTTTCTGTCTTGTCATCTGAAAAAGTCCTCCCCCCCCCCCCCCCCAAAAAAAAAAAAGTACTGTCATTCGAATAATAATTTTATATGTCACCGGATGGTCCTTCTCAAATCACCAACCACAACCCCCACCCCCCTTTACAGGCTGGTAGAGATGCAGCACTTCACTCGGATGTTGGCATAGGCAACTTTCTATCGCATTTTCTTTGGCAACTTATTGAGGCTTTTTTCACCAACTTAGAATAACTTTTTCCAAAAATAAATAAATAAAAAATAAATACATAAAATAAAAATAAACATGTATAAACATTTACTTTCTTTGAAGAACACTTTTACGATCTTTTTTTAAATACGTACATATAATTATAGATAAATACTGTTGCTTGAAGTTTTGACTTTATGCCTGAAGTTTCACTCAGTATGAGAGCCTATCTTTAAGTAAGTATTATAAGCCTTCGATACCAGACCTATGGAGAGAAAGATCATATAGGCATTTTTTTTTTTTTGCCTGCTTTACAATCCATTTCAGGTAGAGCGCTCGCTCCGTGATCGGAAGGTCGTGTGCGCGACCGACCTAAGTCGATAAAAAATAGGTAGCAACTGTTCCTTCGTCAAGCGCTCGGCACTTTGAGTGAAAGTTGCGGGTATTTTGGATGATACCTTAAAAACCGAGGCCCCGTGTCACGGTAGGTTCAAACTTGTTTTCACAATTTTTTTTTTTTTTTCACAACCAATTTCCCCCACCCTCAATACACTAAATTCCTAAACGGGGGGGGGGGGGGGTAGTTCTTTCAATGAACATTTTCAAAGTTTGGAAAAAAAAGTGGGAAGGGGCCCTGAGTCCCTGATTCTTCGTGCCTTATGAATAACTTGTTTTCAGAGTTGTCCACAGTACTTATATCAAACTGTGTGGTACACATACACCGCCGTAATGGTGTGAAATAATTCAGTGACAGGTAACCTTGCTGAAAAGTGAACCCTTCATCCGATACCGCTTTTTATTTTTTTTATTATTTTTTTTTTTGTCCGAAATTTTTTTTGGACCTACCTGTCGCTTTCTCATTTCAGTCTTCTTTCAACTTCACTGGATCCTCGAGAGATTAGAAATTTCAACTCTGGTATATCTGGAATGATCTTAAGTAGAATATACGGGTAAAAAATAAATTTTACTAGGTGAAATATGAGCCCTCCAAATGATTGGGAATTTATCTCCCCCCCCCCTTCCCAAAAACATGTGTTGCAAGGGGACCTATTGTGACGTCATCTTTGAATTTATTGCGTAATTTATTTACATTCATGCAGACATCAACTACCCTAGGCAGTTTCAGTACTTAGCAAAATAAAATAAAGGCTAGGATTTAAACATTTTCTTTCCTGCAATAATACTTTTAGTGATTTCATTTGTCAGCTGACCATTTTTATTTTATTGCTTTAGTATATTAAATTGATCTCTTCCCTTCTTGCTGGCAACATTTATCAAGTGTAAGGCTTATTTGTATAAAATAACATCGCAATTTGTCATTTCCTTAAAACTTTTTTTTTTTTAGTTTTTATGCTATTTTCATAAAAAATATATTTGTATGAGGAATATAAATATGGTCAATCAATGATCAATTTATTTTTTAACATTATTACACGAAATACACCATTATTATTATTATTCCTAGATAAGAATTCGCCTCTCGGCTAACTTGGTATCCGCCACGGGAAATAGTCATGAAATGTCAAAATTAACATACTGCACATTCCTCGAGCAAATTCTTACCATTATTTTTGCTTGTCTTTTATCAAATTATTTTCAAATATATATGTTTTATTTTGCTCGAGGGGTGTGCACTACTTCAATTTTGGGAATTTGTTGTAAAAATAGTGGAAAAAATAGCAATTTCCGGAAAGAACGGATGTTTAAATCCTGTGAATACCTCTAATCAACGTACTTGCGAAATTTTGTTATGCATATATCAAGACTACCAATCTTCTTCTACATGTACATAGTAGTTATATTTTTGCAAACGTGTGTATCAAAATACGAAAAATTGTGGGCCTTCGAATAATACGTAACGTACTTAGTTCTTTACTTTTCTAATCATTTACAATCAAAATAGGTCCAAAAATATATACCAATCCAGGCATCCATTTTTTGTTTGTAGCATCTGTCCTTAAGGGTAAAAACAAATGTATTTAATTTTAGGAATAAAAGTAAATGCTTTCCATTGCAACCGAATCAAAAGTTAACTTCATTTTCTAATTCTAAAAAAAATCAGTATTAAATAAAATCAAACTGACAAATGACTAGACTGTTTGTATGAAAATAATAATAAATTACCTAATGGGGATCGAACCAAACGATATTGACTCCTCGTCGTTATAGACAGGTAGCGTACACCACTACGCTATCATCGTTTCCTACTGTTACTGGGTTTTGAAACGACAATGAAGCATAGCATTAACTCAATGAGATTTATTTTTGAAAAAAAAAGGATTTTATGGCCTGAGTCTTCTTTCCATTTTTTACAAATGTTCATTCCTTTCTTTGAGTTAAATTGCACACTAATAACGTTTTAAAATCGTGGAGCGATGACCCAGATAGCATTTATTGGATAAAGGTGAGTGAAAATTGTAGTTGTTTGTTCTATATAACTCATCTAGCCGTATTTCAATTCATATTTTAGCAAATCAAAACACAACATCGAAAAAATATGTTCCTCAATAGTAGATCAATAGAATGCTAAAATTCCATGTGTCGCTATATGATACTTTCACTTTTCAAGCGCGGCCAGATTCCTACCGGATCCAAATCAAGAGCTCCCTCGTTCTTTATGATTGCGTTTGTCAATTACGGAGGAATACTGCACTAAATTTTGAGTGCGCTAATTTATGTACATTGACGGTATTTCCTGCGAATATTTACACACATTGTACTCAGAACATTTTTTGAATAATGTTCGAGAGAGAGAGAGAGAGAGAGAGAGAGAGAGAGAGAGAGAGAGAGAGAGAGAGAGAGAGAGAGAGCATTTTCTCTCATGATAAATCTCGTTGATTTTTGTTTCTAATTGCACTATTCGTAATATTCGCAGTCTTACTGATGAATTTTCAAATTGAGAGTTTTATTGAAGCTGGATCATTGAAGATTAAAAAATGATAATCAAGCGTTCAAAACTATTGAATTTTTCTTTTAGTATACACGCAATTTCATAGAATCGTCAACACGATCATCCATATTATTTTTTATTTACATTTCTGCTTTGTTTTACTGAATGACTGTGAATTAAAATTGTGTTGAATACGATATTTAAGTGCAAACTCTTGCTTATATTAATATACAACAAGAAATGCATTATTTCACTTGAACGCTTCATGACATGCACACTAGGGAAGTTTGTGCTATTTAAGGAATAACTGTCTAATTTTTTGGTTTCATGATGTGATCAATCGATTGGCGTGTGTGATGATTTGCATAAACGCCGAAGGCGTTTATGCATAAAATTATCACGCAAGCCAATCGATTGATCATCGTCGTGAAACCAAAAAATCTGACAGTTATTCCTTATATTTAGAAGCTCTTGATTCTGGAAATTCACGTGCTACAAGCCCCGCTTATGTCTCTATTTTTCCCGCCCCGCACGTGATTATTTTTTAACCACGCCTATTGATGAACCAGTAGATTAATGTAGAAATAAAGTATTTCAACTATTTGTAGTTTTATCTCGAACAAAGACATTGGAAATGTTAATATTTACACATCAATAACATTTACAAAACTACAAGTAAACATTCCTTAAGCGGGGCCACAATATATGCAGTGAGGGTAGGGACATGTTGGCGATGAAAAAATGTACATGTCAATGACTTTTCAGCCGGCGAGAATATTTGTCAATTGACGGTAATGTATTCAGTGACGGTAGATGCTTATTGTCACCGACGACAATATCTACAATATGAATCGTCATAGGGGACAAAATCATACTAAATTTAAACCAAAGTGCTATTTTCAATAAAGTCCCTCCCACCCACACCCGGTATTAAGGGGGCTTGCCTGTCTCTACCTCATGTTTTTACCACCAGTAAGGAGATGTATATACAAATTTTATGACATTTAAGAGGCAGATGACCCACTGGTTCATCGTTAAAATGCTTCAAAAATAAATGTTTATGCATGTTGAATCTGGAAATTCTATAAAATTGCATGTGAGAAAATGCAATAGAAAGTTGTCCATCTCCAATATCAAAAGGATATTGATTGATTGTACTGATATTGATTGATTGATTGATTATTGTTAAGCACCGAGTCAGCATTTTTTCGGTCATATTTCGGCAGCACTCATATTGCAAAAAATGTCATTATTGATATTAGTATAATTCTTAAAAATTGTTCTCCATTTACATGCACATTATTGATACAAAGTCATTTTTTATTTGGTAAAAGGGTATCCACTCATAGTCATCCCAATTTTTTTTTTTTTCACGAGAAGTCCTTCACAAATGAAGAACACAGTGGTCATGAATTACACAATTTTGGTAAAAAGTCGAGTACAAATTACAATCATGTAATCAGTTTGACTGCTAGATAAACATGTGTAGAGAAGAAGATTTTATTAAAGATATAATGCATATTTTCCAACTAAGCCCCATTTCGGTGCCTGAACGCTAATCTCTGAGACTATGATTTGAACAAAGAAAGTCAAACATTGGAGTCTTAGCCTTGGGGCCCGTTTTACAAAAGAACTTACGACTAAGACCAAAAACTTAAGTTGATTGTAAAACTTTGCAAAATTAATTATTCTTTTTAAAATTGGTAGCATATAAATATCTTATTCAATTTATTTTAAAAATATTAAAACCATTTTTAAATTAATGCAAAAGAGAAAGTAATGAGAAGAATCAAATTTTGGTCTTAGTGGTAAGTTCTTTTGTAAAACGGGCCCCTGGACCCAGAGGCCACGAATTTTACAATTTTGGTATAGGGTTCATTTGCTTATCATAACCATGCTAACAATTTGACTGCATGATGTCCAGGAATAAAGAAGATGTCTTAGATTGCATAAATTTTTGATGGATTTTTTTTCCCCGCCCCTCAGGTCTCAAGGAGACAGAAACCAAAAAAAAAAAAAAAATCAAAATGTTTGTCTCCTTTTACCATGAATGCTCTATACTGATTTTTGTTGATACTAGTATTGGTTCAGTAATTAAAAAAAAAACTTGAAAATATTCAAAAGTTTACAATCCATGTACGATAAATCGACGCACGATGACAACAAATCGAAAGATTAAATTTAAAAAAAAAAGTCGCAATATGCCACCTAAGTGACACAGGTAATCTAAATTTAACGTTAAATATTTAAATATTTTTCAACTATAAACGATAAAAATATCTTTTACAGACATTTAAGAAAGTTTGGCATTGAAGCATGATACACTATGAACTGTCC
Organism: Saccostrea echinata; assembly: GCF_033153115.1. NCBI lineage: Eukaryota > Metazoa > Mollusca > Bivalvia > Ostreida > Ostreidae > Saccostrea > Saccostrea echinata. The sequence continues at coordinate 661,392 of NW_026889798.1, read as the reverse complement.
ATTCATTCTCCGCCTTGTGCATCATCATAAGACAAGTTAAAATCAACACTTTATTTAAAAACAAAATTAAACTTGGAAACATTCATTATTACATGAAATAACATGTACAATATCGATCAACATAGATCAACATGTACAAGAGCATGCAAATATTAGCAATGTAACCAACTAAAAATAGAAGATACAATAATGAATATCAATTAATGGATGATTACACAGTTCCTTCTAGAAAATTAAAAATGATCTGTAAACAGTTACACTGACATAGAAATAAATTACATCATCTCATGTTGAGGTGTGTTCATTCTTATAATTGTCGCTTCCTGAATCTTGTGATATGGTTCTTGATGTAATGATTAGTGATAAGCCTCTAGAGACCCAAAGTTATCTCCGCAGATTTGTTGGCAAATTCCAAATATTTGCCAAGAAATATCCTTTAACTCAGTAGGTATATAAAACCCATTATCACAGAACAGCAGAATCTGAAGATCCCGGAGATATTGCCGAGATCGGATTACGTCACCTAGTCTGTTATAACTTAGTATTAACAACATGTGTAACAGTATTAGAGGTGGGATAAGTAATTTAAGCATGCCATTCTTCTTACTTATCTCCTGCTCTAATTCCAGTTCATCAACGTAAGTGAACTCCCATTGTAACCTAATACATGCTGTTCGAGTTCTTAATTTGTTACCCAAAGACATCCCAAACAAGTAGTGTCTATAGATATCTACATTTACTTCAGCAGTATGTATATCAAATGGCAATGGTATTCTACTCTGTGCTGTATGTAAACAATTGAGTAAATGTTCATATCTACGTGTTCTATATAAGTACATAGCAAGATACAGAATGTCGGATACGAAACCAAATGAACATGACAGTTTTAGCAAAACATATACTTTAGTAGCTGCTATGTAATACACCTTATTACAATAATTTTTATTGGGAGTTATTCCTTTCTGTATCAAGTTGGTAGAGTCCCGTAACAAATTTGATGTCATCCTTTGTAATACAGCGATCTTATATTTTGTCAACCTTCCCCTCATAACACTCTCTATTTGTTTCATGAAAACGTAGAACTCCTCAATATGAAAAATACACCCGTTCAAGTCCAATTCTGTAAAAAAAGCTATTATCTAACGCAATGCTAGATATGATACTGTTTTCCTCTGTACAGACTGTCAATGAACTGTTTAATATGGCGTAACTGAGGAAAGGTCTCAAGGTTTGACTTAAAAGCAGACATGATATCCCTTTACAATACAAATTATACAACTTACTGAACAATGAAGTTTGGACAACTCCGATGACTCTCAGTCGAAACATATTGTTCTGAGGAATAAAAAGTTGGGACATTCTCCAATATGTACCCAGTGTATCAAAAGTTTAAAGCATTCCCAGAAACACCGCAACAAGTTATCTGGTGTCCAAGTCAAAAACGTCTTATTCTGAATTGCCCAAAATAGATTTGTTTCTATGAAATATGAAGAAAGAACTGTTGTAACGTTCTGAAAATTAATTACCTCTTTAAGAAAGATTTTAAAGAGACCATAACATAAAAACTGACAGTAATTCATTGAATAAACAATTTTCTGTTCTGCTTGCGAGAATGAGATTCTCCATTCTTCTCCATTTTCAGGTGTGCTACCGATGGGAACAACATGGAATCCTCCGCTTAATATATCTAACACAATATTTTCAGATGGCCATTCTTGTTGTCGACATCGCTGTATCCATGGTAGAGCGCCTGTCGGCCATTGCTGTGACTGCAAACAGTATGCATTGTCTATTTCTGTTTCGTCTTGTAGTATAATTGTAGAACAAGGACCATGAGGCAAAGGAGAGGTGGTCATGATAGAGATGATACGTTGTACTTCGTTAATCGCAAATGGTTCTCGCGAAATAAGACACTAGATATAAAAACTTCGTTATTGCTCATTATACAGGAGGATCTGATTAGTGGATCTGTTGATGGAGTCATAAGATTAAGCCTGGTAAATCCTGGTGGTAAGTCGTCACAATCCATCAGAATCACTGTGTGTTGTGGGATACGGTAGAAACTGATCTGTGAGAGATCACATATAACCTTGTGGTCAGGATACCAATACATGACATCTAAATCTGAATCAGGTAGTCTGAATCCCTCACGCCTACTCCCACTATTCATTTTGTCCAATCCCCGCATGATGCACACAGGTTTACACACCATCTCCTTAGTGTCCATCACTTCCCTCCTAAATCTCACTTCTGTTAGACTCCCTACTTTACGACACAGTCCTACGTAAATCGCTTCTGACAGTCGAGGTATGTGATGCATTCCGATGTATCATAAGTTAGTTAAATAGCAGAAATCTGAAACACAAACAGTCCTTTATCTCTGTTTACATATTAATACGTATCAATTGTATCAATGTTTAGGGACTATTGTAGAAGGTATTTCAATTAGTTGAATAGCAGAAATCTGAAACGCAAACATTCTTTTATCTCAGGTTTACTTGTTAATGCGTGTTAAATAAAATATCAATTTTTACTGAATATTTTTAAAGGATTTTGTCATTAATTTAGGCCACCATAAGTAATAAATGTCAATCGTAGAAGGACTTCTTATGATAAACGTACACATTATATACTTATACTTCTTCCCAGACATTATTAAAATCGTTTTCTATAAATAAATTCCGTAGCCATTGCTGTTCTTCAAGAGTAATATCCTTTTGACGGCAGTTACGTAATAAACAGTATATAACATCGGATTCAAATAGCCAAGGATGATTTCCTTAAAGACATCCTCAACGTAATAAAGCGTATATATTCCACTTTCAAATAGCCAAAGGTGTTTGATTGTAGACCGGCCAGAGATTTTGCATAAAGTCTTACTATTCAATAACGTTTAAGAATTATTAAAAAAAAAACTAGATGCGATCTCGTTGCGAGCAACGAGTGGGTCTTCCGTCCGATTTTCGATAAGAAGAGATAAGAATTTGACTGAGATTTTCGTTAAAAAATAGTTATATATATAAATTGTTAAGACAAACAATTTTCCTTCAGTAATGTGTAACAAAATATTTATCATTAAAAAGTTATCGATTAAACACTTCCGGCCCGTTTTGGCCCCTGATATGTGTGGTCAGCCCCTTTTTCTTGATATCGTCTTAAAGCTCTCATGATTTTTAACTCTTTCTGTTCAACAACTTTTCAGAAATTCTTTTTCGTTTCCGAGATATATATAAGAGAAATATTAAGGGTCGGCCCTAAATGGTGACGTCTAGCAAAAATTGAATGATCGCATATTATCAAGAATATTATTTTGAACGTCTTTTGCTAAAATATTGGTTATCAAAATATTCTTCCTTTTCAAGATTTATTGCGCCGAAGATGATACAGTCTGACCCCTAATTACCCCTTATTGCATAAGATATGATGTAGACACCATGTTATATAGTTAAAGAGTGTGAAGATAAACTATTTCGCTTCAGTAATATATTACAAAATATTGATCATTAAATAGTTATTGATGAAAGACTTTCGACCCCTTTCAGCCCCTATTTTGAGGAGCCAGCCCCTTTTTCTTCATACCACTTTAAAGCTCTTATAATTTTGAACACTTTTTGTTCAACAACTATTCAGAACTTCTTTTTCGTTTCCGGGTTATATGCAAAAGATATATTTAGGTGCCAGCCCTTCAACTCAGTAATGGGGACGTTTAGCAAAAATCGAAAGGTTAAATATTGTTTAAAACATTATTTTGAACATCTTTTATTCAATATTGCTTATCAAAATATTTCCCGCTTTCGAGATATAGAGTGCCAAAGATTTGGCATTCTGGCCCCTTATGTCCCCTAATTATGTAACATATGACATACGTATTATAATGTATAGTTGTAAATTGTTAAGATAAACATTTTTGCTTCAGTAATGTATACCAAAATATTGATCGTTAAAGAGTTATTGATTTAATACTTTTGGCCCCTCTCGGCCCCTTATATGATAATTCAGCCCTTTTTTCTTGATATCATATTAAAGATCTTGTCATTCTGCACAAATATTGTTCAGTATGTTTTTACAAAATAATTATACTTTAAAAGATATGATACAAAATGTCTCAAAAATTCACTCATGATTCGTGTCCTAAATTTCGACCCCTACAGAGCTTCCGTACTAGGCACTTCCGGAAAATATCTAAACCCAGGTGCAAAATGGCAACATGTCCTCTATCATCACTGAAAATTTCAGCGCTCTACCTTAAGCTGTTTTTGAGTTCCATCACAGACAAGTAGGTCCTCTGAATTTTGATAAAAGGGCGATAACTTTCGACCGGAAGTAAATATCTCTTAACAGACTTGCCGGAATTAATTTCAGATGTCAACGCATCTTCTTTGAAAATTTGAATAAAATCGAACGAGCCATCTCCGAGAAAATCTTCTGCACAAATTTTGTAAGGAGAAAAAAGAATAATAAGAATAAAGGTAAAAAAGAAACCGAAGAATAATAAAAGGGTCTTCCACTGAATACGGAAGACCCTAACTAGATGAGATCTCGTTGCGAGCAACGAGTAAGTCTTCCGTCCGATTTTTCGATAAGATGAGATATGATTTTGACTATGATCTTTGTTAAAAGATAATAATATATAGACTTCCCTAATTAGATTTCATTCTTTTGATTTATATAACATTATTAAAGAGCTATAGAAGACATGCTTTTGTCCCCTCTGAGCCCCTAGTTTGAGTGGTCAGTCCCTTTTTCTTTATATCAATTGAAAGGTTTTGTGATTTTGAAAACGTTTTGTTCAAGAAATTTTCAGAGATTTGCTTTCGTTGTGGAGATATGCTGAATTGAAATATTTAGGGGCCACCGCTCCAAGTCTTTAAGGGGGCCGTTTGACAAAAACTGAAAGGTGCATATTGTTTAGAACATTATTCTGATCATCTTTTGTTCAGTATTGCTTATCAAAATATTCTCCCTTTTCGGGATATAAAGCGTCAAAGATTAAGCATTCTGGCCCCTTGTGACCCCTTATTACGTAACATAAGATCAGAATCTTATCACATATATTTGTATATCGTTATGATAAACATCTTTGCTTCGGTAATGTATTACAAATTATTGATCGTTCAAGAGTTATAGATGAAAGACTTTTGGCCCCTCTCAGCCCCTAATTTGAGGGGTCAGCCCCTTTTCCTTCATATCAAATGAAAGGTCTTGTGATTTTGAAGACTTTTTGTTCAACAACTATTCAGAGATTTCTTTTCGTTGTGGAGATATGCTGAATGGAAATATTTAGGGGCCTCCCCTCCAAGTCCTTAATTGGGCCGTTTGACAAAAATTGAAAGGGTGCATATTGTTTAGAACATTATTCTGACCATCTTTTGTTCAGTATTGCTTATCAATATATTCTCACTTTTCGAGATATAAAAGGTCAAAGATTTAGCATTCTAGCCCCTTGTTACCCCTTATTACGTAACATATGATCGAAATCTTATCATATATTGTTGTAAATCGTAAAGATAAGCATCTTTGCTTCAGTAATGTATTACAAATTATTGATCGTTAAAGAGTTAAAGATGAAAGACTTTTGGCCCCTCTCAGCCCCTAATTTGAGGGTCAGCCCCTTTTTTTGATATTTAATGAAAGGTCGTATCATTCTGCACAACAGTTCTTCTATATGTTTTAACAAATTCTTAACATGTATGAAGATATGAAAGAAAAGGTGTAAAATTTTGTGAGTTGTTTCTGAGACATTTTTTGAGCCCTACCAAGCTTCGGCGCCTTTTGTGCTAGAGAGATTTGGACACCTGCCTGCAAATCTACAAACCTTCCCCTACCTTTACTGAAAATCTTGACTCAATATCTTAAGTCGTTTCGGAGGAGTTTCCAGGACAAGCCAACCCTCTGAAAATCAGAAAATCCTAAATATTTCGAGATGAAAAGTGACGTCATCAACGAAAAAAATTTCCAATAAGGTTCAGATCAATACCTACCAGATCTGAAAGTTTCATGAAAATCGGCCAAGACGTTACCGAGAACTTGTGTGCACAAAATCGGTAAGAATAATAATAATAACTAGAGCAAAGCTCGTTGTAAAAACAACGAGAAGGTCTTCAGTCCTGTGTTGACCGGAAGTGACGTCAACAAGAGAAAGGAAGGAGTTTCGACGTCTCCAGTGACTTTAAAATTACAATTTTGCATCAAAACCAGCAAAATAAGCTATTTCTGGCTACTTCCGGTTTGACCGGAAGTGATGTTGAGGGATGATAAATTTGGTTGGACGCTTTTGGTTACATAAATTAACCAATAACATGTCGAAACGGCAAAAATATGCATTTTCTGACTACTTCCGTTTTGGGCGGAAGTGACATCATTTGACGACTTTCGACAATCTTATTCACTTCTACTTGTCATTTTGAACAAATTTGCTTCTTTGATGTATCACAAATTCTCAATAGTTTTTGAGATTTTGAGAAAACACTTTCAGCCCCTGTACATCCCTTATTTTAGGGGTCAGCCCCTAATTGTTGATATCGAATGAAAGAGCTTGCCATTCTGCACAACTTTTGTTCTATATGTTTTAACAAACTATTTACAAGTAAAGAGATATTCTTGAAAAAATGCTAAAAATTTTGATATTCTCAATAAGAATATTTTTGGAGCATAGCGAGCGTCAAAGTGCGGTACTTCTGGAAAAATTGAACTACCTAGTACATATTTATGAACATTGCTCTATCATTGCTGAAAATATCAAGTTCCTATTCTAAGTGCTTTTTTAGAGGGAACAAAGTGACCCTCTAAAAATCACTTAATCGCAGAAATCTCCGGACCGGAAGTGACGTCGTCAAAATAAAAACATATATATCTAGATTTTTTTTTAAATTTTCTACCAGACCTGAAAGTTTCCTGAAAATCAAACAACCCGTTCCCGAGAACTCGCGTGCACAAAATCGGTAGGAAAAATAAACAATAAAACTAGTAGACTAATTGTTCTCGAACAATTAGAGGTCTTTCCACCTTCTTTAAATTTCATATATTCTTCACATTTAACTCTTTACTGCTTATTTTTATACAAGAGAAACCAGAAATGGCTTGAGAGATGGAAAAAATGAAAATTTAAAAAAATTTGAAATGACCTTGACCTTTGACCTTGAACAAATATTCAAGGTCAAAGGTCAAGGGTCACATTACACTTGACCCCATGCTTCTATGACTTTTAGTTTTAAAGTTATCAGGTTTAATAGTAAGTGCAAAGACGTTAAAGGGGGATAACTCATATAAGTGGTCATCGGATACTTTCGCACTGAATAGATTGAAGTTGTGTCTAAAGACCCTGAAGACATTAGTGAAGGTTTTGTGTCTGTACGATTTATGGTTTCGGAGGAGTAGCGATAACAAGGTTTTCAGTAAAAGAGGCAATAACTTTTAAAGGGGTAAATCTTAGGGGACAAGTATGAAATCTTTGAAATAGTTTTAAGAGGACATATTAATGATGCAAAGATATTTAGTATATGTTAAAAGACAAAAGAGATAAAAAAAAAAAGCTTAATTTCTCATATTTAGAATGACCTTGACCTTTGACCTTGACATAAATTTCAAGGTCTGAGGTCAAAAAATCTTATCCAGTTGGTTTCATGTCTCTACAACTAATCGTTTGGAAAAAAAATTATTATTTGTAAACTTCAAAAACTTTCAGGGGCAATAACTCATAAAAGGGGTCCACGAATACTTTCGCAATGAAAAGATTGAAGAGTCCCCTCAATTAGTCGAAGACATTGGTGAAGGTTCCATACCTCTACGGTTTACGGTTTCGAAGGAGTAGCGATAACAAGCTTTTATTGCAAAAGGGGTAATAACTCTTTGAGGGGTCAAAGTTCATATACGCAGGGTCAACTGCAAAAATCTTTTACGGAGTTCATTCTCATAGACTATAAATCTTTTCAATAAATCTTGAAACTCAAAATCTTGCGGCGGAAAAATAAGAAGAATAATAAGAAAAAGAAGAAAACCAATAGGTCTTTCCACAGAAAGGTGGAAAGACCTAATAATAACTAGATGCGATCTCGTTGCGAGCAACGAGTGGGTCTTCCGTCCGATTTTTGATAAGATGAGATACGAATTTGACTGAGATTTTCGTTCATAAATATATAAATAGTGAAAACGTACAATTTGCTTCAGTTTTGTTTAATAAAATTTTGATCATTATGGCACCTAAAAACGCAATGTTTGATGAAGATTTTAAAATATTTATAGTAGCAGATCTTGAAAATGAACATTACTGTAAAAGGATTATAGATAAAACACTTTTGGCCCCTCTGAGCCCCTAATTTGAGGGGTCAGCCCTTTTTCTTGATATCACATGAAGGGTCTTGTAATTCTGAAGACTTTTTGTTCAACAAGTACTCAGAAGTTTCGTTTCGTTTACGAGATATGTAGACTTGAAATATTTAGGGGCCGCCCCTTTAAGTCCTTATAGGGGCTGTTTATGAAAAATTCAAAGGATGCACATTGTTGAGAACATCATTCTAAACAACTTTTATTCAATATTGCTTTTCAAAATGTTTCCCCTTTTCGAGATATAAAGCGTCAAAGATTAAGCATTCTGGCCCCTTATTGCCCTTAATTACGTAATATTTGATGAAAATATTAAGATATATAGTTGCAGATTGTGAAGATGAACATTTTTGCTTCAATAATTAATATCAAAATATTTAACGTTAAGGAGTTAAAGATGAAAGACTTTTGGCCTCTCTTAGCCCCTGATTTGAGGGGTCAGCCCCTTTTTCTTGATATCACATGAAAGGTCTTGTAATTCTGAAGACTTTTTGTTCAACAAGTATTCAGAAGTTTCGTTTCGTTTTCGAGATATGTAGACTTGAAATATTTAGGGGCCGTCCCTTCAAGTCCTTATAGGGGCTGTTTAGGAAAAATTCAAAGGATGCACATTGTTGAGAACATCATTCTAAACAACTTTTGTTCAATATTGCTTTTCAAAATATTCCCTTCTTTCCAGATATTAACCGTCAAAGATTAAGTATTCTGGCCCCTTGTGGCCCCTAATTACGTAATATTTGATGAAAATTTTAAGATATATAGTTGCAAATTGTGAAGATGAACATTTTTGCTTCAATAATTAATATCAAAATATTTAACGTTAAGGAGTTCTAGACGAAAGACTTTTGGCCCCTCTGAGCCCCTAATTTGAAGGATCAGCCCGTATTTCGTGATATCACATGAAAGGTCTTGTAATTCTGAAGACTTTTTGTTCAACAACTATTCAGAAGTTTCGTTTCGTTTTCGAGATATGTAGACTTGAAAAATTTAGAGGCCGTCCCATTAAGTCCTTATAGGGGCTGTTTAGGAAAAATTCAAAGGATACACATTGTTGAGAACATCATTCTAAACAACTTTTGTTCAATATTGCTTTTCAAAATGTTTCCCCTTTTCGAGAGATAAAGCGTCAAAGATTAAGCATTCTGGCCCCCTGTGGCCCCTAATTATGTGCCATACGACGAATAAATCATAACATATAGTTGTAAATTGTTAAGATAAATATTTTTGCTTCAGTAATTTATACCAACATATTGCTTGTTTAAGAGTTATCGATTTCAGACTTTTGGCCGCTATCGGCCCCTAATGTGATGAGTCAGCCCTTTTTTCTTGATATCATGTTACAGATCTTGTCATTCTGCACAAATTTTGTTCAATATGTTTTAACAAAATAGTTATACTTTAAAAGATATGACACAAAATGTCTCAAAAATTCACTCATGATTCGTGTCCTAAATTTCGACCCCTACCGAGCTTCCATACTAGGCACTTCCGGAAAATATCTAAACCCAGGTGCATAATGGCAACATGTCCTCTATCATCACTGAAAATTTCAGCGCTCTAACTTAAGCCGTTTTTGAGTTCCATCGCAGACAAGGAGGTCCTCTGAATTTTAATAAAAGGGCGATAACTTCCGACCGGAAATGATTTTCAAAAAACGATATTGCTGAATTAACTTCAGATGTCAACGCATCTACCATGAAAATTGGAATAAAATCGAACGAGCCATCTCCGAGAAATCTTCTGCACAAATTTTGTAAAGAAAAAAAAAAGAATAATAATAATAACTAGATGGTTCTCGTTGCGAGCAACGAGTGGGTCTTCCGTCTGATTTTGGATAAGATTAGTCAAGATCTTGACTGAGATATTCGTCTATAAAAAGTGAAAGGATGCATATTGTTTAAAACATTATTCTGAGCATCTTTTGTGCAATATTGCTTTTCAAAATATTTCCCCTTGTTCGAGGTGTCAAAGATTTGGCATTCTGGCCCCTTATGGCCCATAATTTTGAACATATGATCAAAGTTTTATAAAATATAGTTACAGAATGTTAAGAACATTTTTGCTTCAGTAATTTATAACAAAATGTTGATCATTAAAAAGTTATAGATGAAAGACTTTTGGTCCTTCTGAGCCCCTAATTTGAGGGGTCAGCCCCTTTTTCTTCATATCAAATGAAAGGTCTTGTGATTTTGAAGACTTTTTGTTCAACAACTATTCAGAAATTTCCATTTGTTTTGGAGATATATAGAATAACAATATTTAGGGGCCAGCCCTCCAAGTCCTTAATGGGGATGTTTTGTAAAAATAAAAAGGGTGTATGTTGTTTAGAACATTATTCTGAACATCTTTTGCTCAATATTGCTTATCAAAATATTTCCCCTTTTCGAGATATAAAGTGTCAAAGATTTAGCATTCTGGCCCCTTATGGCCCCTTATTACGTAACATATGATCAAAATTTTATAATATATAGGTGCAGAATGTTAAGATAAACATTTTTGTTTCAGTAATTTATAACAAAATATTGATCATTAAAAAGTTATAGATGAAAGACTTTTGGCCCTTCTGAGCCCCTAATTTGAGGGGTCAGCCCCTTTTTTTCATATCAAATGAAAGGTCTTGTGATTTTGAAGACTTTTTGTTCAACAACTAGTCAGAAATTCTTTTTCGTTTCTGAGATATTTGCAAAAGAAGTATTTAGGGGCCGGCCCTTCAACTCCTTAATGGGGACTTTTAGCAAAAAAATGAAAGGTTGCATATTGTTTAGAACATTATTTTGAACATCTTTTGCTCAATATTGCTTATCAAAATATTTCCCACTTTTGAGATATAAAGCGTCAAAGATTTAGCATTCTGGCCCCTTATGGCCCCTAATTATGTATCATATGAAAAGAATATCATAATATATAGTTGTAAATTGTTGAGATAAACATTTTTGCTTCAGTAATGCATTACAAAATATTGATCGTTAAATAGGTAGTGATTTAATACTTTTGGCCCCTCTCGGCCCCTAATATGACAAGTCAGCCCTTTTTTCTTGATATAATGATAAAGGTTTTGTCATTCTGCACAAATATTGTTCAGTATGTTTTAACAAAATAATTATACTTTAAAAGATATGATACAAAATGTCTCAAAAATTCATTCATGATTCGTGTCCTAAATTTCGACCACTACCGAGCTTCCATACTAGGCACTTCCGGAAAATATCTAAACCCAGGTGCATAATGGCAACATGTCCTCTATCATCACTGAAAATTTCAGCGCTCTAGCTTAAGCCGTTTTTGAGTTCCATCACAGACAAGGAGGTCCTCTGAATTTTAATAAAAGGGCGATAACTTCCGACCGAAAGTGATTTTTCAAGTTTTGAAATGCCGGTACAAACTTCAGATGATAAGACATAAACTCTGAAAATTTGAAGTAAATCGATCAATTCATCTCCGAGAAATCTTCTGCACAAAATCGGTAAGGAGAAAAAAAAGAAGAATAATAATAAAAGTGAAAAAGAAACATAAGAATAATAGAAGGGTCTTCCGCAGAAGACGGAAGACCCTAATAAAGGTAAAAAAGAAACCGAAGAATAATAGAAGGGTCTTCCGCTGAAGACGAAAGACCCTAATAAAGGTAAAAAAGAAACCGAAGAATAATAGAAGGGTCTTCCGCTGAAGACGGAAGACCCTAATAATAAGAAAAAGAAACAGTACAATAATAGAAGGGTCTTCCGCTGAAGACGCAAGACCCTAATAATAAAGGTAAAAAAGAAACCGAAGAATAATAGAAGGGTCTTCCGCTGAAGACGGAAGACCCTAATAATAATAAAGGTAAAAAAGAAACCGACGAATAATAGAAGGGTCTTCCGCTGAAGACGAAAGACCCTAATAAAAGTGAAAAAGAAACAATAGAATAATAGAAGGGTCTTTCGCTGAAGACAGAAGACCCTAATAAAAGTAAAAAAAAGAAACCGAAGAATAATAGAAGGGTCTTCCGCTGAAGAGGGAACACCCTAATAAAAATGAAAAAGAAACCGAAGAATAATAGAAGGGTCTTCCGCTGAAGACGAAAGACCTTAATAAAACATAAGAGAAATCATTTCTCCTAGACAAATTACTAGTCGTTAAACATTTTTGGATGTTTCCGTAAAAGTCTATTTAAAAAAAAAATTGCTCTTCAAGCAGGGATCGAACTCAAAACCCTTGGGTTGAAAGGCAGGTGCGCTAACCATTAGGCCACGCATTCCGACAACAGTAGTAAGTTAAAATGTTTAGGACTATAGAATAGATGCAAGCGTATTTTTAGAATCGGTAGGGGAAGAAAGAAGTTCCGTAAAAGGAAATAGTTCCTGAACTTGCAAGCAGTATATAAAATAACAAGGGACGGGCTGCGTGAGAAAACGTTAACACTGTTCCCTAATGAAAATGTATTAGTGGACTGTGGCCCGATTCATCGATATTGTGAGCATGCTGATTTTTTTTGTAAATACATGTAGCTTTGTTGAAAGCTTTAAAGATCGGGTTCGGATTTTAGCATTTCTGACTGAATATCCTGAAATAAATATGAAACATTTAAATAAGCATTTCTTTGGGTTATATTAAATATATGTAGCACAAATTAAACTCCCAACATGCATTTCTAGAAGGGAAACACGACAATGAAAGCGAGAATTGTTTTTAATATATCGAAAATCGCTATTTCTGGAAACTGATTAATTCTAAATAAAAATCAAATAAATTCCACATGTAAAAGAAAGAGAGAATGCTCGTTATTAAAATGTCATATCATATCAGGAGAATCGAATGCTATTAACGACATCTGAAGAAATAGCCAATAAAAGGTTAAGATCATTTCTTCGTTCACCTGCACTTTAATTTCAAACACAACAGAACTTGTAGTTTTTGCCGTGAAACTTCATGACTTCTATATACTTATAAGACTCACCGTAAAACTTTCCAGAAAGTTTCTCTGAGGTCTATACTGTAAATTCCTTATTTTACGCGAGTACTTAATATCGCGAAATGGCCCAAGAGCGTCAAATCGCGGGAACAATAATTCGCGAATCGGTGATTTATCTAGAGATTTTACATACATTAAAGCAACATATTAATAAAAGCGAGTAATTTTATTTCGCGAATGGTGCTTCTCGCGTAATTACGCGATAATTTATTCCTCGCGCATATTTAGGAATCTACAGTACTACATTTGTCCCAAATTTGGTGTCGATCCGAGGTCTGGTTTGAATTTTACAGAAATATTCTACATTGTTGTTGATGTGATTTTTTTTTAAGAAAGGGGGGGGGGTGAGTTATTTATTTTATGTTTCTTTTTAACTAACAATTGTAACTACTTCCACATCCTTAAGCTTGATTGTGACCTTTGGGTCAAGGTCAAAGGTCAAGGTCATTTAAAAAAAAAATCTTTACGTTCTATGTTTTAACCTGCTACTGTAGCTGGATGCATGTCCTTAGTTTCAAATTTAACCCAAAGTCATGTTTGCCGATAATTTTCATTCTTTTTTTTTTTTTTTGGAGAGAGGGAGAGAAGGACAATAAAACTTAAGAAAGTTCCAGTAGGTTCTTAGCTACAACTCCCTGAAATCTTATATCTATCTGAAGTGTGATTTGAAACTAAGAGAAAGATTTCACATTGCTCTCGGGATGATTTTTTTCTTTGAAGTTTTTCAGGAAAAAAATGTAATTTCTACATTTTTCAGAGAAAGACCATAAAACTCTACAGGAAGTTACTTTGGAGTCTCAGCTACAGTTCCCTAAAGCTTCGTGTCGATCCGATGTGTGAATTCAATTCTAGAGAGATATTGCATGTTGCAACTGCTGTCATTTTTTTTCCACGGAAAAAGGGGGGGGGTTATTTAATAATCCTTAGCCTGTTCCACACTGGGAGTTGTAATCAACTCTCCACTTCCTCAGTAAACATTCTGACCTTAATGTCAAGGTCATATATCAAGGTCAAAGTTCAAGGTCAAAGGTCAAGGTCATACAGATAGGTGGAAAGATCCAATAAACAGAGGCATTTCAAGAGATTTCTGCTCAGAAAGGTTAAAGAAATCAATAATTACTAGAGGAGCTTGCGTCAAAGATTTAGCATCCTGGCCCCTTATGGCCCCTAATTACGAAATTTTTTATAACATTTTAAGATATATAGATGCAGATTGGGAAGATGAACATTTTTGCTTCAATAATTAATATCAAAATATTTAACGTTAAAGAGTTATAGATGAAAGACTTTTGGCCACTCTGAGCCCCTTAATTTGAGGGGTCAGCCCCTTTTTCTTGATATCACTTGAAAGGTCTTGTAATTCTTAAAACTTTTTGTTCAACGACTATTCAGAAGTTTCGTTTCATTTTCGAGATATGTAGACTTGAAATATTTAGGGGCCGTCCCTTTAAGTCCTTATAGGGGCTGTTTAGGAAAAATTCAAAGGATGCACATTGTTCAAATCATCATTCTAAACAACTTTTGTTCAATATTGCTTTTCAAAATTTCTCCTCTTTCCAGATATTAACCGTCAAAGATTAAGCATTCTGGCCCCTTATGGCCCCTAATTACGTAATATTTGAAGAGAATTTTAAGATATATAGTTGCAGATTGTGAAGAGGAACATTTTTGCTTCAATAATTAATATCAAAATATTTAACGTTAAAGAGTTATAGATGAAAGACTTTTGGCCCCTCTGAGCCCCTAATTTGAGGGGTCAGCCCCTTTTTCTTGATATCACATGAAAGGTCTTGTAATTTTGAAGACTTTTTGTTCAACAACTATTCAGAAGTTTCGTTTCGTTTTCGAGATATGTAGACTTGAAATATTTAGGGGCCGTCCCTTTAAGTCCTTATAGGGGCTGTTTAGGAAAAATTCAAAGGATGCACATTGTTCAGATCATCATTCTAAACAACTTTTGTTCAATATTGCTTTTCAAAATGTTTCCCCTTTTCGAGATATAAAGCTTCAAAGATTAGGAATTCTGGCCCCTTGTTGCCCTTATTTATGTAACATATGACGTAAAAATCATAATATGTAGTTGTAGTTTGTTAAGATAAATAATTTTGCTTCAGTAATGTATACAAAAATATTGCTTGTTTAAGAGTTATCGATTCAAGACTTTCGGCCCCTATCGGCCCCTAATGTGATGAGTCAGCCCTTTTTTCTTGATATCATTTTACAGATCTTTTTATTCTCCACAAATATTGTTCAATATGTTTTAACAAAATAATTATACTTTAAAAGATATGACACAAAATGTCTCAAAAATTCACTCATGATCCGTGTCCTAAATTTCGACCCCTACCGAGCTTCCATACTAGGCACTTCCGGAAAATATCTAAACCCAGGTGCAAAATGGCAACATGTCCTCTATCATCACTGAAAATTTCAGCGCTCTATCTTAAGCCGTTTTTGAGTTCCATCGCAGACAAGGAGGTCCTCTAAATTTTGATAAAAGGGCGATAACTTCCGACCGGAAGTAAATATCCCTTAACGGAATTGCCGGAAATAACTTCAGATATCAACGCATCTACCATGAAAATTTGAATAAAATCGAACCAGCCATCTCCGAGAAATCGTCTGCACAAATTTTGTAAGAAGAAAAAAGAATAAAAATAATAATAACTAGATGGTTCTCGTTGCAAGCAACGAGTGGGTCTTCCGTCTGATTTTGGATAAGATTAGTCAAGACCTTGACTGAGATATTCGTCTATAAAAAGTGAAAGGATGCATATTGTTTAAAACATTATTCTGAGCGTCTTTTGTTCAATATTGTTTATCAAAATATTTCCCCGTGTTCGAGGTGTCAAAGATTCGGCAATCTGGCTCATTTTGGCCCATTATTTTGAACATATGATCAAAGTTTTATAATATATAGTTATAGAATGTTAAGATGAACATTTTTGCTTCAGTAATTTATAACAAAATATTGATCATTAAAATTAAAGATAAAAGACTTTTGGCCCCTCTGAGCCCCTAA
Source organism: Saccostrea echinata (assembly GCF_033153115.1). NCBI lineage: Eukaryota > Metazoa > Mollusca > Bivalvia > Ostreida > Ostreidae > Saccostrea > Saccostrea echinata. The sequence continues at coordinate 645,100 of NW_026889798.1, read as the reverse complement.
TTTGAGGGGTCTGCCCCTTTTTCTTGATATCAAATGAAAGGTCTTGTGATTTTAAAGACTTTTTGTTCAACAACTATTCAGAAATTTCCTTTAGTTTAAA
>NW_026889798.1:0-42500 GCF_033153115.1 Saccostrea echinata | reverse complement strand
TAGTTATGATAAGCAAGAGTGGCTCTACCAAAGTTATGAAATTCATGGGCCCAGGGTCAGGGGTTCTGGTGCTGGGGGGGGGGGGGGGGGTATATAGATCATATAGTGAAAGTGCATTATTTCTTTGAAAATCTTCTTCTCTATTCCTTGGTTCTATTGAAACAAATTGAATACATAGTTATGATAAGCAAGGATGACTCTACCAAAATTGTGAAATTCATGGCCCCAGGGTCAGGGGTTCTGGTGCTAGGGCGGGGCTATATAGATCATATAGTGAAAGTGCATTATTTCTTTCAAAATCTTCTTCTCTACTCTCGGGTATTATTTAAACAAATTAGATACATAGTTATAATAAGCAAGGGTGACTCTACCAAAATTGTCAAATTCATGGCCCCAGGATCAGGGATTCTGGTGCTGGGGGGGGGGGGGGGGTATATAGATCATATAGTGAAAGTGCATTATTTCTTTGAAAATCTTCTTCTCTACTCCTGGGTATTATTTAAACAAATGAAATACATAGTTATGATAAGCAAGAGTGACTCTACCAAAATTGTGAATTTCATGGCCCCTGGGTCAGGGGTTCTGATGTTAGGACTGGGCTCTATTTATTATATAGTGAAAATGCATTAATGCTTTAAAAATCTTCTTCTCTGCTTCTGGGTATTATTTAAACAAACAAAGTACATTGTTATGATAAGCAAGGACGCCTCTTCCAAAATTGTGAATTTCATGGCCCCAGGGACAGGGGTTCTGGTGCTAGGTTGGGGCTATATAGCTCCTATAGTGAAGGTGAATTATTTCTTTGAAAATCTTCTTCTCTGCCCCTGGGTACTATTTAAACAAACTAAGTACATTGTTATGATAAACAAGGATGCCTCTTCTAAAATTATGAATTTCATGATCCCAGGGTCAAGGGTTCTGGTGAAAAGGGGGGGATCTATTGATTATATAGTGAAAAAGCAAAATTTCTTTGAAAATATTCTTTTCTGCTTCTGGTTAAAAAGCAGAGAAGCTAAGTATATAGTTATGATGAGCAAGAGTGCTTCTTCCAGAGTAGTGAATTGCATGACCCCTGGGTCAGATGTGCTGGTGTAAGGGTGGGGCTGTTGATAATATAGTGAAAATGCATTAATTCTATTAAATAATCCTGTCAGCTCCTTAATTTTAAGCAGATACATGTAAAGAAAGTGATTACTTATGGAGAGCAAACTTCTGGTCCCAGGGTGAGAGGCTCTGGTGTTTCTCGGTGGTGGTGGTGGGGGGGGGGGGGGGGCTCCATTGATAATATAGTGAATCTGTAGAAAAAAATGCATTATTTCTCTAAAAATCTTCTCTGCATTTCGGCATATCAGAGGCAAAAAGAGTAAAAGTTGTAATAAGGAAGGGTATTTTTACCAGATTTTTGAACACCTGGACCATTTGGTCAAGTGTTCTGGTCCTAGCCAGGGCTCAATTTGCATTCTACTGAGAGGAGTTATTCCCCTTTGCCGTTTACTTTTGATAATTAATCACTGTAAATAATGTACTTGAAACGTTAATAGAATAAGAGAATTATGCAAGAATTTTTATTGTATAATACAAAAAGTATTTTCATACTTTTAGGTGGACTTGTAAGTAATAGATAAATAAAAATGAGACAAAATTAACTTGTCCTATTAAATGTTCATCAAAGACCAAGAGAGGCCAATGTAAGAGATTACAACAAGGAATTAAAATAGTATAGAAGCACTGATAGTTTGTTAATATACTTTTGGTAATAGTGATAAATGGGGAACAGATTAGAACCTAATCTATAAACTGTTAATGAATACTAGACTAATTATTTTGTTGATCCTGATCACTCTATTTTTCTTGCTTTTGGGCAACAAAGCTTCGCCTTTCATTTTAATACTCTATGGATCCTCTAAATTGTTGTATTGTACTCAGGTGACCGTTAAGGCCCTTGGGCCTCTTGTTACATACATATATTTAACTTCATCATTTTTTTTCAGCAGGGGATATTGCCAAATGATGAAATCCTTTACAATGCCAACAATTTTAGCCTTGAAAGAACCCATTCGAAACATTCTTGCTGATGCTGATGACATGAAGTCCTATCATATCTCTGATATAGTGTTGTTATCCCCTGTTCCATATTGCTGTAAAGCCATTTCTACTTGACTTATAAATGACTGTGTCTTTGTTAGTACTCCTCAACATTAAATTCATGATTACAATGCATATAAGCCTTTGTTTCTTTTGTTATCCTCCAGAATTGACAAAAAAATAATAACAAGGTAGCCATGATTATGCACTGAATAAGAGACTTAACCCACCTCTGTCGAATGGTTTACTTTAACCAATATTTATCCACTGGATAGCAAAGTTAACCAGTGGATAAATTCTGAGCAACAGAATTTAACCAATGGTTAAAAGTTAACCACTGGATAAGAGATTTAACCAGCGGTTAGCGCTAACCAAGGTTTTGAGAAACCCAGTCCTGGTTATTTCATGCCAACCTAAACTATCGATTCACATTGCCTCTACATATATTTCTGTCTTCGATTATGCAGTGAGCTGGTTTTGGACAGCATAAGAATCCAACAATTAATCCTAAAACTCGACTACCGTCAATATGTTATAAAATCTTTAGGTATAAAAGCAATGGAAGTGCATAAATAAAGTATTACCTAAAAACCAGAGAGATTTTATTACGTCAGACCACTAAATAGGAAATGTGTCTCGGTTTGGGTTGGGGTTGGTCCTGTCTACAAGTACTTGTGTTAAGAGTAAGCACTGCTGGTTAAGTGTCTTTTTGTTGGTTTGGGTCATCAATTGTTACTTTTTTTACTTTCAGAACTGACCAATGACGAAGTGGCCGTGTTATTTTGTTTTTTGTGTGCTGACTCTGATGCTCCAAATTTTTACGTCAAGGAATGGCTAGACATTCTCAATGAGATACGAGAGAAAGCGTACAAAGCAAATGATCCTGTAACAAGTGAGGATGCACAACAAACTCTGGAACGACTGAAGTCACGTAACGTAATCATTTTGGATCATGACGCAGAGCACATTTCTGACGAGGCTATAAATGAAACCATTAATAGAATAGCTTTAAAGTGTATTTCAGTATTATTTTATTTAAGCAGCTATTCCACAGCGTCACGTTACTTGAGGTCACAAGGATATAAAAAAAAGCCCGGTGAAAAATGTGTTAAAAGCAAGGACTCAGACTGCGATTCTTTACTTATCCAAAGGCTACAGATGGATATTCTCACTCACGTTACCCTCGAGGATACGGAAATATTAAAGAAGGTGTCACATATTCGTAAGTTTTAAAAATAAAATGTACAGTATATCTAAAAATTTGTTCAAACCGAATATTATCTCTTCCCTGAAAATTGGCCAGATATGACAGAATCTGAAGTTTATAATTAGGAAACATTTAAAAGACATGAAATTAAATTAGGCTGGTTTACGCAAATAAGTTTAAGAAAATGAGGGAAGAGGATATCAATATATATTTAAGCTACAGTGGCAGCAACGTTATTATTGACAAACCAATCATGAAGAATCGTTAGTGAGACGTGAGTAATCGTTCTTGTCACGTGAGATCGTGCGAGAATCAGGCTCATTCGTTCGCGGTTTTATCCGTGCATGATAGGCGGTACGAAACGTATAAATTTCATTTTGTCAATTTTATCTGAATTGTATTTGTATTTTAACAACCATATCGCTTGTCTGATTTGTTTATTACAAATAAGAGAAATATTCTTTCTGGTGAAGTGTGATTTACATAATTGGACGAATTAATTATTGCTAATAAATTACCGCTAAATAGTTAATAATACAATACGGCAATCTCTTAAAATAGCGTGACTATTAGATTCTTTAAAAAGTTTTTTCTGATGTCAATTTTGTTTACTGCTAATTGTCGTCTAGATATCAATACATCAGAAAGGTATTTCTTTGCAAAAAATTAAACAATTCCCAATGCTTACATAAATATTTAGTTGGCGAATATACATGACATGATTGCCGGGGTTACTTTTATCCCGGATTCTTATTTTTATAAATTCTGCAAATGAATGAAGTGTTTAAAAAATGGCTGATTTTAGAGATTCACACATGGAAAGAGGGATTGTGACGGTACATATTGTCGTTTTGTACATATTGTCGTCGGCGACAATATGTACCTACCCTCATTGCACATATTGTCGTCCGTCGGTACATATTATCGCCGACTGAAAAGTTACATATGCACATATTGTCGCTGGCGACATTATGTGCCTCACCCTCACTGTACATATTGTCGCCCCACAGATATTGTTGTTTAAAGATGTCTTTTTGGTAGTTTTGTGAATGTACATGTAATTGGTAGGAGAATCACACTGACGTGTCTCGTATGCTATTTCATGCAGCGTGATTGTGATGGTACATTTTGTCGTCCTGTTCATATTGTCGCCGACGACAATGTGTACCTTCCCTCACTGCGCATATTGTCGTCCATCAGTGTTATTGTATATGTTTAGTTAATGTTTAATTATGAAATTTTACCTGTGGACATATATACAAGTTAAACAAACAAAATTTACCAAAGCAAAACAAAAAAAAAAATCAAGCCACCAAGCGAGGTGAGGGGGGGGGGGGGGCTACATCTGTCTTTGGTGCTTGAGAAGATTTTTAAAGATTTTTCTTCTGTATATATTCCTATGTAAAACTTTGATCACCCACTGTGGCTCACATTACCTTTGGGGTCTTGACTTGAGCAAAATTGATTTTGTTTTCGTTTGTTTGTTGATAAAATGTCCCTCTCGAGAATTTCTCATTCATATTGAGACGTCACCACTTACCAGTGGAGGGCTGCAAATTTAGACCTATACTTGGCACTTTGAACAGTGATGGATCTTTGTTTGTGCCAGCACCTCAAAATTGAACGTACGCTATGAATCTCTTCTAACCCAGTAGTTCTTGAAAAGAAGATTTTGAAAGAGTTTTTTTTCCTAAATATTCTATGAAAAACTTTCATTGTATTGTAGCCACACCCTTCCCCAGATGGACATGATCTAAATAAAACTGAATCTACACTTTTTAATGAAGCTTTCACACATGTTTCAACTTTTCTAACACAGTAGTTGTTGAGAAGGCTTTTAGAAGTCACTAAATTTTCACTTATTCTCAACTACTTACATGTACCTTGAAAGAGGGCATGGCCCTTCATTTGATCAAACTTGAATCCCCTTTATCCACGTATGCAAGTGTGGCAAGTTTGGTTGAAATTGACCCAGTAGTTCTTGAGAAGAAGCTGAAATTATGAATAGTTTACAGACAGATGGACGGTCAGACAAAATGTGATCGGTAAAGCTCACTTGAACTTCCAGTTCAGGTCATCTAAAAATATTTTTTTTGAGTTATTCTTATATTATTAATAACAATAAATTATATCTATAATATTATATCGACACATGATTGTATATAAGAATAACGCAAAAAATAATTTCCAAATAATCATTACTACTGAACAAAAAAAATATATGTATTCTATTTCCAAGTATATATTACAAGAAAAAAAGAATAACTGATTTATCAGATATCTCAAGAATTACGGTATCTTGATATGTAATAGTACATCAATCCTGGACACAATTTTCTGACCAAAAAGTTTTCTCCCTATAGTATTGCGATGATTGCTGTCTGTCTCCCTCCGTGCGTGTGTGTGTTTGTCAACCTCTCTTTCTTTTCTCAAGTTAATATTCGTCAAAACAATATATCGAAGACAATATATGCCGACCTTGATTGTACATATTGTCGCCGACGACAATATGTGCTAGTGCTTGACTGTACATTTTGTCGTCCATTATGCAGGAGGAAAATAAGGCTCGTCCTGGTACATATTGTCGCCGGCGACAATATGTACCGATGGACGACAATATGTGCAGTTAGGGTAGGTACATATTGTCGCCGACGACAATATGTACAAAACGACAATATGTACCGTCACAGGGATACAGATTTAATTCATTTTTTTTCATGCCAAAATGAACCTTCAATATTATTTTAAATGTTACTCTCCCATTAAAATCCATTAGGATCAAATCTCACCGTCCACGTATATCATTAGATATAATATGCGGCAATCTACAGTCCAGACGAACTTCAAAAACGGCGTGAAACTCGAAAACGAAGTCTTTGGCTCCGTTATTCATTGCGGCTAATGGTGTCTATTGTAAACAATCAAAGGATTGTCTTTCGTTTTCTTCTAATAATCCGCATAATGGTTGTATTTAGTATATTATGACTTTATTTTAATTTTTGTTAAATGAAGTATTACATATATTAATTTTTTTTTTTTTTTTTTTTTTTTTTTTTTTTTTTTTTTTGGATATTGACTTTTTTATCGTTTCCAACTCCTGTATAATAGTGATTTAGATATATAACATCGAATTCAATACCTCCAGTAAGAATTATTTTCTTAATTAAGTTTTTGTCTCCTTGATTTAAATTTTATGCCGTTTCTACAATAAAAAGATGCTTTTTTGTTTTGGGGTTTTTTTAAGGCGCCTATATTGTATTTTTTTAATCAGAAAATGTGCGTTTTTTCACCGAGGAGGAGAGACATTGATAGGTTCATTTTTAGGGACCTGTTGTGACCTTTTCTTTTAAAAAGTCATTATTTCTTTTAGATTGTCGAATGGATAGATAATAATTATAAAATGTTTTCAAAGTATAATATTTGTTCGTATGTGATAAAAAAAAAATCGGTAAATAGCGATGGCGAGAAGGTACACTTTTAATTCAGACGTCGCACACAATTAAAATACCGATATGATAATTTATGTGTAAAAATCAGTCAGGTTTTGAATAGTTACAATATATATTGTTCTGTTTTGCATATATCTCCCTTTTATCAAACATAGTTACTTCTCAAATGTATCATTATTCTCTTAAATTGATCTGACTTTAAACGTCAACTTTGAAAGAAAAAATCTCCTTTCTGTAAATAGAATCTAACAGCTGACAAATACGATCTTTTTCGAAGACTTTTACTGTATGTAGCATTTCAGAGTACTAGCAGACACTTTCCAAAACTCTGCACGGTCAGATTTTGTAGACAAATGATTTTTACTGATTTTGGACGAAAAATCGACATTTTTTGGTGTGAATGCATGCGTGAACTCTATTTTTAACGTGTAGAATCGTGTGCGTAAAGGATCGTTCGTGTAACGGTTTAATCGTGCGTAAATCGTGCGGAATCGTTCGTGTAACGTGATCGTTCATGTATATTGTCAACAATTACGTTGCAGCCATTGCATATATTATTTAAAGAATATTTCTTTACAAAGTCATAGTTAATTGAATATACAACATATATCCTTCCTTCATTTTTTTTATGTGAAAGAGATGTTTTTTATTCTAATATGCAAGTTTGCAATTGCTCCGATGCTTTTTTTAATGTTATTTCCTTTTTTTCAGAGCATAAAAAATCGTTTCTCATTCATGAATTTTACATAAGATTTTTATTAAAAATGTTTATATTATATGCGATACCTACATGTATATATTTCATGCACTTAAGGAAATGAGTTTTTCTTGAAAAGTCGAGCATTCATTCAAATGCACGACAGTCTCCGTTAATTTCCGACGTCTTGAAGAGCACAAAAAACCAATTTGCAGCGGTGGAATTAATCTGTCTTTTAATGCTAGTATATGCCTGTATAGAACTAAAAGGTTTTATTTAGTTGTTCCCCGGACGACTTTTAATGACAATAACAAACCTGTTTTTGTCAAGTACAAAATAAGACGAATATAGTCCTAATCAGATAATCTGCAGTAAATCGGTTTGGTTATTATAATATTTTTTTTTGAAAGATCATAAATATTCATAATAACTATATCGATTATATTCTAACATAAACACCTGTGAAAAAACAATAAATGCAAAATAATTTTTAATGAATATTTACAAACATTTTGATGGAATTTATTATTGAAGAGATAAAACATTAAATAAAACCCATGAATACATCTAAAATAACAGCACAAAAGTTATTTGTAGGAATTAGGTCGACAGGTCGACAGGATGTAAAAGTAATGTCAACTTGTCGCCATGTCAACCTGTCGACCTGTCAACCATATATAATAGCTCCTTTATTAGGTCTTTCCACCTTTCTGTGGAAAGACCTCTTGAAATGCTTATGTTTATTATTATTAGGTCTTTCCACCTTTCTGTGGAAAGACCTATTGAAATTGTTCTGTTTATTATTATTATTATTATTATTATTAGAGATTGTTCTATCTGACGTATCCGTATACGTATCCGTATCCGTATACGTATCGAAGTATGATAGGCATCTCGATCCCGATGATTTAACCGTTGAGTAACATTTTCATCGTTTCTTGTTTGATCTTAACCCCATTCATTGGAAAATAAGATATATAGTAATATTTCTAATGAAACGTATCAAGTTGCTGTTCACACCTATCATTTTATGGAAGGATTTTAAAAAAAGAAAATTAGTAAAAAAAAAAAAAATACGTATATTTTTATTAAATTGTTAAAAAAAATTTTAAAAAAATTCAAAAAGGGACTTCTCTCTCTCTCTCTCTCTCTCTCTCACACACACACACACAATATCAGGATATATTATTGTTTCATTCTAGAAGTAACCTTTACCAGAACAAGACATATTCCCCATAATGCATACAGTCAACGCTCGTTATCTCAAACTTGATTGGACCAATTAAAACTTCGATATATCCAAGGGTTTGAGTTAACAAAGTTTAACTGTACGAGGTGTCAGAGACCAAACATTCTGGATGAGTATAAGTTTGTCTACATCAAGCAGACACTTGAAATTGATTAACAAAGTGGAGAAGGGGGAAGCTGGGCCGAGGCAGGGAGAAAATAAAAAATGACAAGTCACCTTATCAAAACTTTGACAATATAAAGGTGACCATACTGCATACTCTGTGTGTGTGTGTGTGGGGGGGGGGGGGAGGGGAGGTCACTGAAAATTTCCATCCTCATTTTCTTTTTTATCATTATCAACATTCTGTATATCATTTCATTATATTTGATGGACATAGTTCTCCAGAAAAGCTTTGGAAAACTGGCAATTCTGGGGTGGTTTGAAGACTCTAAATTCCTTAAATTGTTAGGTGATAGCCGTATCCGAAATTCCAGAGAGCTTGAGAAAGGACTACGATTTCCGAAAGTGATGCAATTACACGCAGTTTTTGTCGGGGATGAATTAACAATTGTCGATAAAAGGAGATAAACGGAGAAAATTTTTATGTTTATACATTACTTTATATACATGTTGACTAAAGTTTACTTTAAATGATTTATTTATTGAATTTATACAAGCGGGATCAAAACTCTGAATAAATGCTGATATTTTATCAATTAAATGTTTTGTATAAATTTTATCCGTTATTCTGTGTTTTTTTTTTTTTTATTTCTCTGCTACGTTGAAGCAGCCTCTTCTGTTCAATTCTATGAACTGCGTGTTGAATTTACTCACACTTGTCCCAGTCTGGGCCAAAATGCATTAATAAATAAATAAAAATAAAAATATAAATAAATAAAAATCAGCTGGATTGACAAGGTAGCATAGAAAAAAATAGATAAATCTATTGTTTTGGCATTTTTTAGTCTAATGTTCTTTTCTTTCTTATAAAAAGAGAGTTAAGATAATGAATACCCTATTCTGAAACAGTTCTATATCAAACCATGAATTATAATACACATGTACGACAACAAGAGAAGTAAAAGGAAAAATCAAATTTAACAATTGAATTTTCATTTCATTACCTATTTTTGTCGCCATGAAGTCTTTTCAAGTTATCATTGCTGAAAGGACAAAATATAAAACAAAATCAAGCCGTATGAGAATAGGCCCGAAAGTAGCAATTTCACTGGGGAGGGGAAGGGGGGACATACAGGTATTGTCAAATAGCTCATTGAAAAAAAAAAAAGAATGAAGAAAGTCAACAGACGCTATGAAAATTTTGTGTGTTCCCGGGGGGAGGGGGGGGGGGCTGGCATTTTTAAGCATATACTGGTAAGGGTCTGGAAGCAAATTCTCTTTAGAAAACTGCTACACGGTTTTATTGATTGTATGGATATCAACGTCTTTTGCATTTAGTGTGTGAGTGAGGGGGTTAACTTTTATGTCATCTAATGTAAATTACAGGATCAATAAATAAAATGTCCTGATGTTAAGAGAGAGAGAGGGGATCCCGCGAATGTTTTTAAACAAAATTGCAATTAAAGTTTTAAACAATATAATGAAATCAAATAGAAATTTATTGAATTTCATTATCTATTTTTTTTAAAGTTTTCCAGCGAAATAACAAACTTTTATAGCAGCTTAATACAATTTTTATTTGAAAAAATACCATATGCTATTCTTAAATGAATGGGGCTGCTTTAAAACCAAACAAATAACGATGGAAATTATAATAGTAAATAGTTTAGACATCGGGATCGAGATGCCTCTCTCACCTCGATACGTATACGGATACGGATACTTATACGGATACGTCAGATAGAACAATCTCTATTATTAGGTCTTTCCACCTTTCTGTGGAAAGACCTATTGATTTTCTTCTGTTTATTATTATTATTAGGTCTTTCCACCTTTCTGTGGAAAGACCTTTTGATTTTCTTCTGTTTATTATTATTATTCTTCTTCTTCTTATTCTTCTTATTATTATTTTTCTTCCGCTGATTTTTTGTTTCGACATTTATCGAAAAGATTTTTTGTTCATCGTAAAGGTCATAAAAAGTTATGAACAAATTTGACCCAACGCGTATAACCTATGACCCCTTTCGCAGTTATTGCCCCTTTCACTAGAAACTTTGTTATCGCTACTTCTCCGAAACCATAAACCATAGAGTTACGAAACCTTCACCAATGTCTTCGACTAATTGAGAAGACTCTTCAATCTATTCATTACGAAAGGATTCGTTGAGCCCTTTTATGAGTTATTGCCCTTGAAAGTTTTTGAAGTTTACAAATAATGAAATATTTTCAAAACGATAAGCTGTAGAGACATGAAACGAACTGCATTAGATTCTTTGACCTTAGACCTTGAAATGTATGTCAAGGTCAAAGGTCAGGGTCATTCCAAATATGAGAAATAAAGCTCTTTTTATAGCTCTTTTGTCTTTCAACATATACAGTACAGTAAACTTCTTTTATAACGTACTCGGTTATAAAGTATCTCCGGATGTAAAGTAGCCATTCCGTAGTCCCGGCAAAGTGTCTATATATTTCATTGGAAAAAACACCGCTTACAACGTATTTGTATATAACGTAGTATCGCTTATAAAGTATTAGAAATTTGGTCCCGTTACATGATTACACCTCTTATAACGTATTCTGACACGTGGTTTCACACCTTTTCAGGTTTTTCTATCAGCTCAGTGACTGCGGATTAGTCACGGTTTGTTGACTTCATAGCTTCTCCGTAATGGGTGTTTTTCTAACGAGGTTTCTTTGTTGTTTCAGGTAGATGTATTTATAATAAATTGTTTAAATAAAGTTCATTGAGATGATGTACTCATAATAAATTGTTTGAATAAAAATTCGTCTTCGAGTCAGTAAATAGCATTATATAATTAAACTAGTGAAAGAAAATTACATTGATTCAATATAAGTAGACCGCGACGACAGCGAGGACGACGAGGCCATGCCTGACACGTGCATACCATCTACCCAGACGATCAAAGAGCAGTATCCGAAATTTTCATGACTCTATCAACTCTGGAGACTTTTGTAAATAAATGTCGTCAGGCCAAACAGACAAATATTACAGACTTTTTATATGATCTGACGGTCATCAAGATTGTACAGCACTTAAGTGATTTTGAAATAATTTATACTTTGTGAAAATTAAATGTTACTGAATATTAATCTTTCTTAATATAAGAAATGAAACCAAATATACCTGTAAATCATTTATTTACATACTATACTTATTTTAAAATATTAATTACACACTAGCGGTTCGAAAAGTGTTCACGGTAAAGGTGTACTGAGTATTTCCGGTCTCCGTTTATAACGTACACCGGTTATAACGTAGAATTTATCACAGTCCCCTGAGATACGTTAAAAAAGATGTTTACTGTATATCTTAACATCTTTAATATGTATTTTTAAAACTATTTCAAAGATTTCAATCTTGTCCCCTAAGCTTAACCCTTTTAAAAGTAATTTCCCCTTGTGCGAAAAACCTTGTTATCACTATTCCTCTGAAACCGTAAACCACAGAGACATGAAACCTTCACTAATGTATTCAGGGTCTTCAGACACAACTTCAATCTATTCAGTGCGAAAGTATCCGGTGACCCCTTATATGAGTTATCGCCCTGTAACGTCTTTGCGCTTACTAGTAAACCTTATAACTTTAAAACTAAAAGTCGTAGAAGCATGGGGTCAAGTGCAATGTGACCCTTAACCTTTGACCTTCAACATTTGTTCAAGGTCAAAGGTCAAGGTCATTTCAAAATTTTTAAAATTTTCATTTTTTCCATTTTTCAAGCAATTTCTAGTTTCTCTTGTATAAGAATAAACAGTAAAGAGTTAAATATGAAGAATATATGAAATTTAAAGAAGGTGGAAAGACCTCTAATTGTTCGAGAACAATTAGTCTACTAGTTAGGTCTTTCCACCTTTCTGTGGAAAGACCTATTGATTTTCTTCTGTTTATTATTATTAGGTCTTTCCACCTTTCTGTGGAAAGACCTATTGGTTTTCTTCTGTTTCTTATTATTCTTCTTCTTATTTTTCCGCCGCAAGATTTTGAGTTTCAAGATCTATCGAAAAGATTTATAGTTCATAAGAATGTACTCCACAAAAGATTTTTGCAGTTGACCCTGCATATATGAACTTTGACCCCTCGAAGAGTTACATCCCCTTTCGCAATAAAAGCTTGTTATCGCTACTCCTTTGAAACCGTAAACCGTAGAGATACGAAACCTTCACCAATGTCCTCGACTAATTTAGGGGACTCTTCAATCTATTCATTGCGAAAGTATTCGTCGACCCCTTCAAGGAGTTATTGCCCCTCCAAGTTTTTGATTTTTAGAAATAATTTAAAATTTTTAAAACGATAAGTCGTAGAGACATGGGACCAACTGCATAAGATTCATTGACCTTTGACCTTAAAATATATGCAAAGGTCAAAGGTCAAGGTCATTCAAAATATGAGAAATTAACCTCTTTTTATATCTCTTTTGTCTTTCAACATATACTAAATATCTTTGCATCATTAATGTGTCCTCTTCAAACTATTTCAAAGATTTCATACTTGTCCCCTAAGATTTACCCCTTTAAAAGTTATTGCCCCTTTTACTGAAAACCTTGTTATCACTACTCCTCCGAAACCATAAACCGTAGAGACACGAAACCTTCACTAATGTCTTCAGGGTCTTTTGACACAACTTCAATCTATTCAGTGCGAAAGTATCCGATGACCCCTTATATGAGTTGTCACCCCTTAACGTCTTTGTGATAACTATTAAACCTTATAACTTTAAAACTAAAAGTCGTAGAAGCATGGGGTCAAGTGCAGTGTGACCCTTGACCTATGACCTTGAATATTTGTTCAAGGTCAAAGGTCAAGGTCATTTCAAAATTTTAAAATTTTCATTTTTTCCATCTTTCAAGCCATTCATGGATTCTTATTGTATAAAAATTAACTTTAGAGAGTAAAATATGAAAAATATATGAAATTTAAAGAAGGTGGAAAGACCTCTAATTGTTCGCGAACAATTAGTCTACTAGTTAGGTCTTTCCACCTTTCTGTGGAAAGACCTCTTCAAATGCTTCTGTTTATTATTATTATTATTATTATTTTTTTTTTTTTCCGCTACCGCCTTTTGAACCGAAAGACTTATCAAAAAGTTTTATAGTTCATGATACTCGACATCAAAAGTTATTTCGAAAAACTACCCAACGAGTATGACCTATGACCCCTTTCAGAGTTCTTGCCCCTTGTACGAAAAACCTTGTTATCGCTACTCCTTGGAAACCGTAAACCGTAGAGGTACAGAACCTTCACCAATGTCTTTGACTAATTGAGAGGACTCTTCAATCTTTTCATTGCGAAAGTTTTTGTTGACCCCTTTTATGAGTTATTGCCCCTGAAAGTTTTTGATGTTTACAAATAATTAAAAATTTTCAAAACGATAAGTCGTAGAGACATGGGACCAACTGCATGAGATTCTTTGACCTTTGACCTTAAAATATATGCAAAGGTCAAAGGTCAAGGTCATTCAAAATATGAGAAATTAAGCTCTTTTTATATCTCTTTTGTCTTTCAACATATACTAAATATCTTTGCATCATTAATATGTCCTTTTAAAACCATTTCAAAGATTTCATACTTGTCCCCTAAGATTTACCCCTATAATAGTCATTGCCCCTTTTAATGAAAACCTTGTTATCGCTACTCCTCCGAAACCGTAAACCATAGAGACACAAAACCTTCACTGATGTCTTCAGGGTCTTTAGACACAACTTCAATCTATTCAGTGCGAAAGTATCCGGTGACCCCTTATAGGAGTTATCGCCCTTTAACGTCTTTGTGCTTACTATTAAACCTTATAACTTTAAAACTAAAAGTCGTAGAAGCATGGGGTCAAGTGCAATGTGACCCTTGACCTTTGACCTTGAATATTTGTTCAAGGTCAAAGGTCAAGGTCATTTCAAAAATTTTAAAATTTTCATTTTTTCCATCTCTCAAGCCATTTCTGGTTTCTTTTGTATAAAAATAAGCAGTAGAGAGTTAAATGTGAAGAATATATGAAATTTAGAGAAGGTGGAAAGACTTCTAATTGTTCGAGAACAATTAGTCTACTAGTTATTATTATTCTTCTTTTTCTTCCCGAACTTTTGAAACCGCAAGACTTATCAAAAAACTTTATAGTTCATAATACTGGATATCAAAAGTTATTCCGAAAAAAGACCCCCCATGTTTGACCTATGACCTCTTACAAAGTTATTGCCCCTTTCGCAAGAATAGCTTGTTATCGCTACTCCTTTGAAACCGTAAACCGTAGAGGTACGGAACCTTCACCAATGTCTTCGACTAATTGAGGGGACTCTTCAATCTTTTCGTTGCGAAAGTATTCGTCAACCCCTTTTATGAGTTATTGCCCCTGAAAGTTTATGAAACTTACGAATAATTAAAAATTTTCAAAACAATAAGTTGTAGAGACATGGGACCAACTGCATAAGATTCATTGACCTTTGACCTTAAAATATATGCAAAGGTCAAAGGTCAAGGTCATTCAAAATATGAGAAATTAAGCTCTTTTTATATCTCTTTTGTCTTTCAACATATACAGTATATCTCTGCATCTTTAATATGTACTTTTAAAACTATTTCAAAGATTTCAATCTTGTCCCCTTAGTTTAACCCTTTTAAAAGTTATTGCCCCTTGTGCGAAAAACCTTGTTATCGCTACTCCTCTGAAACCGTAAACCGCAGAGACACGAAACCTTCACTAATGTATTCAGTGTCTTTAGACACAACTTCAATCTATTCAGTGCGAAAGTATCCGATGACCCCTTATATGAGTTATCGCCCTTTAACGTCTTTGCGCTTACTAGTAAACCTTATAACTTTAAAGCTTAAAGTCGTAGAAGTATGGGGTTAATTGTAATGTGACCCTTGGCCTTTGACCTTGAATATTTAATCAAGGTCAAAGGTCAAGGTCATTTCATTTTTTTTTAAATTTTCATTTTTTCCATCTCTCAAGCCATTTCTGGTTTCTTTTGTATAAAAATAAAGAGTAGAGAGTTAAATATGAAGAATATATGAAATTTAAAGGTGGAAAGACCTCTAATTGTTCGAGAACAATTAGTCTACTAGTTATTAGGTCTTTCCACCTTTCTGTGGAAAGACCTATTGATATTCTTCTGTTTATTATTATTATTATTATTATTATTAGGTCTTTCCACCTTTCTGTGGAAAGACCTATTGGTTTTCTTCTGTTTCTTATTATTCTTCTTCTTATTTTTCCGCTGCAAGATTTTGAGTTTCAAGATTTGTCGAAAAGATTTATAGTTCATGAGAATGTACTCCGTAAAAGATTTTTGCAGTTGACCCTGAGTATATGAACTTTGACCCCTCGAGGAGTTATATCCCCTTTCGCAATAAAAGCTTGTTATCGCTACTCCTTTGAAACCGTAAACCGTAGAGATACAAAACCTTCAGCAATGTCCTCGACTAATTTAGGGGACTCTTCAATCTATTCATTGGGAAAGTATTGGTCAACCCCTTCAAGGAGTTATTGCCCCTCCAAGTTTTTGATTTTTAGAAATAATTTAAAATTTTTAAAACAATACGTCGTAGAGACATGGGACAAACTGCATAAGATTCATTGACCTTTGACCTTAAAATATATGCAAAGGTCAAAGGTCAAGGTCATTCAAAATAAGAGAAATAAAGCTCTTTTTATATCTCTTTTGTCTTTCAACATATACTAAATATCTTTGCATCATTAATATATCCTCTTAAAACTATTTCAAAGATTTCATACTTGTCCCCTAAGATTTACCCCTTTAAAAGTTATTGCCCCTTTTACTGAAAACCTTGTTATCGCTACTCATCCTAAACCGTAAACCGTAGAGACACAAAACCTTCACTAATGTCTTCAGGGTCTTTAAACACAACTTCAATCTATTCAGTGCGAAAGTATCCGATGACCCCTTATATGAGTTATCACCCCTTAACGTCTTTGTGATAACTATTAAACCTTATAACTTTAAAACCAAAAGTCGTAGAAGCATGGGGTCAAGTGCAATGTGACCCTTGACCTTTGACCTTGAATATTTGTTCAAGGTCAAGGTCATTTCAAAATTTTTAAATTTTCATTTTTTCTATCTTTCAAGCTATTTATGGATTCTTTTTCTATAAAAATTAAGTTTAGAGAGTAAAATATGAAAAATATATGAAATTTAAAGAAGGTGGAAAGACCTCTAATTGTTCGAGAACAATTAGTCTACTAGTTATTATTATTATTTTTCCACCCCCTGATGTGATTCTATGTTTCAAGATATATCGAAAAGATTTATAATCTATAAGAATGTACTCTTTAAAAGATTTTTATAGTTGACCCTGCGTGTATGAACTTTGACCCCTTAAGGAGTTACAACCCCTTTCGCAATAAAACCTTGTTATCGCTACTACTTCAAAACCGTAAACCGTAGAGGTACGGAACCTTCACCAATGTCTTCGACTAATTGAGGGGACTCTTCAATCTTTTCATTGCGAAAGTATTCGTGCACCCCTTTTATGAGTTATTGCCCCTGAAAGTCTTTGA
This sequence comes from Saccostrea echinata, assembly GCF_033153115.1. NCBI lineage: Eukaryota > Metazoa > Mollusca > Bivalvia > Ostreida > Ostreidae > Saccostrea > Saccostrea echinata. The sequence continues at coordinate 25,183 of NW_026889798.1, read as the reverse complement.
TATTTACGAATAATGAAAAATTTTCAAAATGATAAGTCATAGAGACATGGGATCAACTGCATAAGATTCATTGACCTTTGACCTAAAAATATATGTAAAGGTCAAAGGTCAAGGTCATTCCAAAAATGAGAAATTAAGCTCTTTTTACAGCTCTTTTGTCTTTCAATATATACTATCATTCTTTGCATCATTAATATGTACTCTTAAATCTATTGCAAAGATTTCATTCTTGTCCCCTAAGCTTAACCCCTTTGAAAGTTATTGCCCCTTGTGCGAAAAACCTTGTTATCGCTTCTTGTCCTACACCGTAAATCACAGAGACATGAAACCTTCACTAATGTCTTCAGGGTCATTAGACACAACTTCAGTCTACCAGTGCAAAAGGATCTTCTGACCCCTTATATGAGTTATTGTCCTTTAACGTCTTTGCGCTTACTATTAAACCTTATAACTTTAAAACTAAAAGTCGTAGAAGGATGGGGTCAAGTGCTATGTGACCCTTGACCTTTGACTTTGAATATTTGTTCAAGGTCAAAGGTCAAGGTCATTTCCAAATTTTTAAAATTTTAATTTTTTCCATCTCTCAAGCCATTTCTGGTTTCTCCTGTATAAAAATAAACAGTAGAGAGTTAAATGTGAAGAATATATGAAATTTAAAGAAGGTGGAAAGACCTCTAATTGTTCGAGAACAATTAGTCTACTAGTTATTATTATTATTATTATTCTTCCGCTGATTTTTTGTTTCGATGTTTATCGAAAAGATTATTCGTTGACCGTAAAGGTCATAAAAAGTTATGAACAAATTTGACCCAACGCGTATAACCTATGACCTCTTTCGCAGTTATTGCCCCTTTCGCTAGAAACCTTGTTATCGCTACTCCTCTGAAACCGTAAACCGTAGAGGTACGAAACCTTCACCAATGTCTTCGACTAATTGAGGAGACTCTTCAATCTATTCATTACGAAAGGATTCGTTGAGCCCTTTTATGAGTTATCGCCCCTGAAAGTTTTTGAAGTTTACAATTAATGAAAAATTTTCAAAACGATAAGTCGTAGAGACATGAAACTATCTGCATTAGATTCCTTAACCCTAGACCTTGAAGTTTATGTCAAGGTCAAAGGTCAAGGTCATTCCAAATAAGAGAAATAAAGCTCTTTTTATAGCTCTTTTGTCTTTCAACATATACAATATATCTAAACATTTTTAATATGTACTTTTAAAACTATTTCAAAGATTTCATACTTGTCCCCTAAGCTTAACCCTTTTAAAAGTTATTGCCCCTTGTGCTAAAAACCTTGTTATCGCTACTCCTCTGAAACCGTAAACCACAGAGACACGAAACCTTCACTAATGTATTCAGTGTCTTTAGACACAACTTCAATCTATTCAGTGCGAAAGTATCCGGTGACCCCTTAGATGAGTTATCGCCCTTTAACGTCTTTGTGCTTACTAGTAAACCTTATAACTTTAAAGCTAAAAGTCAATCTATTCAGTGCGAAAGTATCCGGTGACCCCTTAGATGAGTTATCGCCCTTTAACGTCTTTGTGCTTACTAGTAAACCTTATAACTTTAAAGCTAAAAGTCGTAGAAGTATGGGGTTAATTGTAATGTGACCCTTGACCTTTGACCTTGAATATTTGTTCAAGGTCAAAGGTCAAGGTCATTTCAAAATTTTTAAAATTTTCATTTTTTCCATCCCTCAAGCCATTTCTGGTTTCTTTTGTATAAAAATAAACAGTAGAGAGTTAAATGTGAAGAATATATGAAATTTAAAGAAGGTGGAAAGACCTCTAATTGTTCGAGAACAATTAGTCTACTAGTTAGGTCTTTCCACCTTTCTGTGGAAAGACCTATTGATTTTCTTCTGTTTATTATTATTATTAGGTCTTTCCACCTTTCTGTGGAAAGACCTATTGAAATGCTTATGTTTATTATTATTATTATTATTTTTCCGTTACCGCCTTTTGAACCGAAAGACTTTTCGAAGAACTTTATAGTTCATGATACTCGACATCAAAAGTTATTTCGAAAAACTACCCAACGAGTATGACCTACGACCCCTTTCGGAGTTCTTGCCCTTTGAACGAAAAACCTTGTTATCGCTACTCCTTCGAAACCATAAACCCCAGAGGTACGAAACCGTTACCAATGTTTTCGACTACTTGAGAGGACTTTTCAATCTTTCATTGCGAAATGATTTGTGGAGCCCTTTATTAAGTTATCGCCCCTGAGAGTTTTCGATGTTTACGAATAATGAAATATTTTTCAAAACGACAAGTCGTAAAGACATGGGACCAACTGCATTAAATTCTTTGACATTTGACCTTGAAATTTATATAGAGGTCAAAGGTCAAGGTCATTCAAAATATGAGAAAATTAGCTTTTTAAATATCTCTTTTGTCTTTCGACATATACTGAATACCTTTGCATCTATAATATGTCCTTCTAAAACTATTTTAAGGATTTCATTCTTGTCCCCCAAGCTTGACCCATTCAAAAGTTGTCACCCCTTTCGCAATAAAACCTTGTTATCGCTACTCCTCCGAAACCGTAAACCGTAGAGATTCCAAACCTTCATCAATGTCTTCGACTCATTTAGTACACTCTTCAATCTATGTAGTGCGAAAGGATACTTCGGCCCCTTGTATGAGTTAATGTCCCTGAAAGTTTTCGCTGTTTACATTTAATGAGCTTTTTTTCAAAGGGTCTATCCTAGAGACATGGGACCAACTGCATGGGCATGTTTGACCTTTGACCTTGAAATGTAGGTCAAGGTCAAAGATCAAGGTCATTTAAAACCATAAGAAATTCCTTATATGTATGTAAAAATGTAACAATCAACTAAATGACCTTGACCTTGAACTTTGACCTTGACCTTTGACCTTGAACTTTGATGACCTTGGCCTTTGACCAAAAGGTCAGAATCAGTAATTAAATTACTCCTCTTCTCAAAAAAAAAAAAAAAAAAAAAAAAAAAAATCAAACCAATAGCAACGTAGAATATTTCTCAAAAACTCGTACAACACCTTGGATCGACATAAAATTTCGGGGGAACTGCAGAACAGACCTGAAAGAAACTTTCCTGAAAGTTTTACGCTGAATCTCTGAAGTATATAGAAATTATGAATGTTAACGGCAAACACTACATTTTTTCTCGTATCTGAAATTTAGGTGCCGATGAACATAAAAATGAATTGAAGCTTTTATCGGTTATTTCTTCAGTTGTTATGAATAGCAGTCGATTCTCTTGATATGATATGATATTTTAATACCAAGCATTCTTGATTTATTTAGTATGTGGAATTTATTTCAATTTTATTTAGAATTAATATTAATCGAATGAATGTCGAAAACAGCGATTTTTCAGAGCAAATAAATTTTCACGCTCTCATTGACACCTTTTTCTATCTAAAATGCATATCTGAGATTTTAATTTATGCTACTTACATTTAATTCAGTCCACACAGAGATGCTTATTTCAATCTTACCTAGTATTTCAGGATATTCAGTCATATCCGAACCCGATCCGATATTTTCATATATTTGTAAACAAAGTCACGGCACTGCAGTACTAATGCATCATAGACTCTAAATGATTAACTCAATGCATTCAAATTATACACCAACTCAAATAATTTTTTTAAACCGAAAATCTGCATTCGTATTATACACCAATCGTGTTTCTCAAAACTATCTAATACTGATTACTACATTCCATAACAAACAAATCGCCACGTGCTTTTAGATTCCTATTTATTCCTAAACAATATATTTACTACCTCCATCTTCATCGGAATGCATGGCTTAATGGTTAGCGCACCTGCCTTTCAATCCAAGGGTTTTGGGTTCGATCCCTGCTGGAGGAGCAATTTTTTTTTTTTTTTTTTTTTTTTTTTTTTTTTTTTTTTTGCATTTTTTTGCATTTTTCTTCTTTTTTTCAACCCAAATGACACAGAAACACTTAAAAAGGTGGAAAGGCCTCTAATTGTTCTCTGAACAATTAGTCTCCTAGTTATTATTAGGTCTTTCCACCTTTCTGTGGAAAGACCTCTTGAAATGCTTCTGTTTATTAGGTCTTTCCACCTTTCTGTGGAAAGACCTCTTGAAATGCTTATGTTTATTATTATTATTATTATTCTTCTTCTTTTTCTTCCCGGACTTTTGAAACCGCAAGACTTATCGAAAAACTTTATAGTTCATGATACTGGACATTAAAAGTTATTTCGAAAAACGACCCCCCGAGTTTGACCCATGACCTCTTACGAAGTTATTGCCCCTTTCGCAAGAATAGCCTGTTATCGCTACTCCTTCGAAACCATAAACCGTAGAGATACAGAACCTTCACCAATGTTTTCGACTACTCGAGAGGACTTTTCAATCTTTTCATTGCGAAAAGATTTGTCGAGCCCTTTAATAAATTACTGCCCCTGAGAGTTTTTCATGTTTACGAATAATGACAAAATTCTCTAAACGATAAGTCGTAAAGACATGGGACCAACTGCATTAGATTTTGTGACCTCTGACCTTGAAATTTTTGTGAAGGTCAAAGGTCAAGGTCATTCAAAACATGAGAAAATTAGCTTTTTTAATATCTCTTTTGTCTTTCAACATATACTGATTATCTTTGCACCTATAATATGTCCTTCTAAAACTATTTCAAAGATTTCATTCTTGTCCCCCGAGCTTGACCCATTCAAAAGTTGTCACCCCTTTTGCAACAAAACCTTGTTATCACTACTCCTCCGAAACCGTAAACCGTAGAGATTCCAAACCTTCATCAGTGTCTTCCACTCATTTAGTACTCTCTTCATTCTATCATTGCGAAAGCATTCTTTGGTCCCTTGTATGAGTTACTGCCCCTGAAAGTTTACGCTACTTACATTTAATGAACTTATTTTTAAAACGGTGTATCCTAGAGATATGGGACCAACTGCATCGGCATATTTGACCTTTGACTTGAAATATAGGTCAAGGTCAAAGGTCAAGGTCATTAAAAAAACATAAGAAATCCCTTATATATGTGTAAAATATAGCAATTCGCCAAATGACCTTGAACTTTGACCTTGACCTTTGACCTTGACCTTTGACCTTGACATTGGGTCAAATAGAAAAGTTAGGACATGCATCCAGCTCCAGTATCAGGTAAAAATACAGAAAGTAAAGATTTCTTGTTTTTTTTTTTGTTTTTTTTTTGTTTTTTTTTTAATGACCTTGACCTTGACCTTTGACCACTTCTCAAAGGTCACAATAAGGCTTAAGGATGTGGAAGTAGTTACAATTCTTAGTTTGAAAGAGGCATAAAATAAATAATTCACCCCCCCCCTTTCTTAAAAAAAAAAAAAAATCACATCAACAACAATGTAGAATATTACTCTAGAATTCAAACCAGACCTCGGATCGACACCAGATTTGGTACAAATGTAGTACAGACCTCAGAGAAACTTTCTGGAGAGTTTTACGGTGAGTCTTGTAAGTTTATAGAGGTCATGAAGTTTCACGGCAAAAACTACAAGTTCTGTTGTGTTTGAAATTTAAGTGCAGGTGAACGAAGAAATGATCTAAACCTTTTATCGGCTATTTCTTCAGATGTCGTTAGTAGCATTTAATTCTCCTGATATGATACGACATTTTAATACCAAGCATTCTCTCTTTCTTTTACATTTGGAATTTATTTGATTTTTATTTAGAATTAATCAGTTTCCAGAAATGGCGATTTTCGGTATATTAAAAACAATTCTCGCTTTCATTGTCGTGTTTCCCTTCTAAAAATGCATGTTGGGAATTAAATTTGGGCTACACATATTTAATTAAACCCAAAGAAATGCTTATTTAAATGTTTCATATTTATTTCAGGATATTCAGTCAGAAATGTTAAAATCCGAACCCGATCTTTTAAGCTTACAAGGAAGCTATTTACAAAAAATTCAGAATGCGCACAATATCGATGAATCGGGTTACAGTCCATTAATACATTTTCATTAGGGAACAGTGTTAACGTTTTCTCACGCAGCCCGTCCCTTGTTATTTTATATACTGCTTGCAAGTTCAGGAACTATTTCCTTTTACGGAACTTCTTTCTTCCCCTACCGATTCTAAAAATACGCTTGCATTTCTTCTATAGTCTTAAACAATTAACTTACGTATGTTATCGGAATGCGTGGCCGAATGGTTAGCGCACCTGCCTTTCAACCCAAGGGTTTTGAGTTCGAGCCCAGCTGGAGGTCCATTTTTTTTTTTTTTTTTTTTTTTTTTTTTGCATTTTTCTTCTTTTTTTTCAACCCAAATGACACGGAAACACTTAGAAAGGTGGAAAGGCCTCTAATTGTTCTCTGAACAATTAGTCTCCTAGTTATTAGGTCTTTCCACCTTTCTGTGGAAAGACCTATTGAAATGCTTATGTTTATTATTATTATTATTATTTTTCCGTTACCGCCTTTTGAACCGAAAGACTTTTCGAAGAACTTTATAGTTCATGATACTCGACATCAAAAGTTATTTCGAAAAACTACCCAACGAGTATGACCTATGACCCCTTTCGGAGTTCTTGCCCTTTAAACGAATAACCTTGTTATCGCTACTCCTTCGAAATCATAAACCGCAGAGGTACGAAACCTTAACCAATGTCTTCGACTAACTGAGTACTCGCTTCAAGGTTTCACTGCGAAAGAATTCGTCGACCCCTTTTATGAGTTATTGCCCCTGGACGTTTCTCATGTTTACGAATAATGAAAAACTTTTCTAAACGACAAGTCGTAAAGACATGGGACCAACTGCATAAGATTCTTTGACCTTAGACCTTGAACTTAAGGTCAAGGTCAAAGGTCAAGGTCATTCAAAATATGAGAAAATTAGCTTTTTAAATATCTCTTTTGTCTTTCGACATATACTGAATACCTTTGCATCTATAATATGTCCTTCTAAAACTATTTTAAGGATTTCATTCTTGTCCCCCAAGCTTGACCCATTCAAAAGTTGTCACCCCTTTCGCAATAAAACCTTGTTATCGCTACTCCTCCGAAACCGTAAACCGTAGAGATTCCAAACCTTCATCAGTGTCTTCGACTCATTTAGTACACTCTTCAATCTATGTAGTGCGAAAGGATACTTCGGCCCCTTGTATGAGTTAATGTCCCTGAAAGTTTTCGCTGTTTACATTTAATGAGCTTTTTTTCAAAGGGTCTATCCTAGAGACATGGGACCAACTGCATGGGCATGTTTGACCTTTGACCTTGAAATGTAGGTCAAGGTCAAAGGTCAAGGTCATTTAAAACCATAAGAAATTCCTTATATGTATGTAAAAATGTAACAATCAACTAAATGACCTTGACCTTGAACTTTGACCTTGACCTTTGACCTTGAACTTTGATGACCTTGGCCTTTGACCAAAAGGTCAGAATCAGTAATTAAATTACTCCTCTTCTCAACAAAAAAAAAAAAAAAAAAAAAAAAAAAAAATCAAACCAATAGCAACGTAGAATATTTCTCAAAAACTCGTACAACACCTTCGATCGACATAAAATTTCGGGGGAACTGCAGAACAGACCTGAAAGAAACTTTCCTGAAAGTTTTACGCTGAATCTCTGAAGCATATAGAAATTATGAATGTTAACGGCAAACACTACATTTTTTCTCGTATCTGAAATTTAGGTGCCGATGAACATAAAAATGAATTGAAGCTTTTATCGGTTATTTCTTCAGTTGTTATGAATAGCAGTCGATTCTCTTGATATGATATGATATTTTAATACCAAGCATTCTTGATTTATTTAGTATGTGGAATTTATTTCAATTTTATTTAGAATTAATATTAATCGATTGAATGTCGAAAACAGCGATTTTTCAGAGCAAATAAATTTTCACGCTCTCATTGACACCTTTTTCTATCTAAAATGCATATCTGAGATTTTAATTTATGCTACTTACGTTTAATTCAGTCCACACAGAGATGCTTATTTCAATCTTACCTAGTATTTCAGGATATTCAGTCATATCCGAACCCGATCCGATATTTTCATATACTTGTAAACAAAGTCACGGCACTGCAGTACTAATGCATCATAGGCTCTAAATGATTAACTCAATGCATTCAAATTATACACCAACTCAAATAATTTTTTTAAACCGAAAATCTGCATTCGTATTATACACCAATCGTGTTTCTCAAAACTATCTAATACTGATTACTACATTCCATAACAAACAAATCGCCACGTGCTTTTAGATTCCTATTTATTCCTAAACAATATATTTACTACCTCCATCTTCATCGGAATGCATGGCCTAATGGTTAGCGCACCTGCCTTTCAATCCAAGGGTTTTGGGTTCGATCCCTGCTGGAGGAGTAATTTTTTTTTTTTTTTTTTTTTTTTTTTTTTTCATTTTTTTTTCATTTTTTGCATTTTTCTACTTTTTCTCAACCCAAATGACACGGAAACACTTAAAAAGGTGGAAAGGCCTCTAATTGTTCTCTGAACAATTAGTCTCCTAGTTATTATTATTATTATTTTTCCGCTACGGCCTTTTGAACCGAAAGACTTATCGAATAACTTTATAGTTCATGATACTTGACATCAAAAGTTATTTCGAAAAACTACCCAACGAGTATGACCTATGACCCCTTTCGGAGTTCTTGCCCCTTGTACGAAAAACCTTGTTATCGCTACTCCTTCGAAACCATAAACCGTAGAGGTACGAAACCTTCACCAATGTCTTCGACTAATTGAGGGGACTCTTCAATCTTTTCATTGCGAAAGTATTCGTGGACCCCTTTTATGAGTTATTGCCCCTGAAAGTTTTTGATGTTTACGAATAATTAAAAATTTTCAAAACGATAAGTTGTAGAGACATGGGACCAACTGCATAAGATTCATTGACCTTTAACCTTAAAATATATAAAAGGTCAAAGGTCAAGGTCATTCCAAAAATGAGAAATTAAGCTCTTTTTATATCTTTTTTGTCTTTCAACATATACTATATATCTTTGCATCTTTATTATGTCCTCTTAAAACTATTTTAAATATTTCATACTTGTCCCCAAAGTTTGATCCCTTTAAAAGTTATTGCCCTTTTCATTAAAAACCTTGTTATCGCTACTCCTCCGAAACCGTAGACCGTTAAGACATCAAACCTTCACTAATGTCCTCAGGGTCTTTAGACACAACTTCAATCTATTCAGTGCGAAAGGGTCCGATGACCCCTTATATGAGTTATTGCCCTTTAATGTCTTTGCGCTTACTATTAAACCTTATAACATTAAAACCAAAAGTCGTAGAAGCATGGGGTCAAGTGCAATGTGACCCTTGACCTTTGACCTTTAATATTTATTCAAGGTCAAAGGTCAAGGTCATTTCAAAATTTTTAAAATTTTCATTTTTTCCATTTTTCAAGCAATTTCTGGTTTCTCTTGTAAAAAAAATAAACAGTAGAGAGTTAAATATGAAGAATATATGAAATTTAAAGAAGGTGGAAAGACCTCTAATTGTTCGAGAACAATTAGTCTACTAGTTATTATTAGGTCTTTCCACCTTTCTGTGGAAAGACCTATTGAAATGCTTATGTTTATTATTATTATTATTATTTTTCCGTTACCGCCTTTTGAACCGAAAGACTTTTCGAAGAACTTTATAGTTCATGATACTCGACATCAAAAGTTATTTCGAAAAACTACCCAACGAGTATGACCTATGACCCCTTTCGGAGTTCTTGCCCTTTAAACGAATAACCTTGTTATCGCTACTCCTTCGAAATCATAAACCGCAGAGGTACGAAACCTTAACCAATGTCTTCGACTAACTGAGTACTCGCTTCAAGGTTTCACTGCGAAAGAATTCGTCGACCCCTTTTATGAGTTATTGCCCCTGGACGTTTCTCATGTTTACGAATAATGAAAAACTTTTCTAAACGACAAGTCGTAAAGACATGGGACCAACTGCATAAGATTCTTTGACCTTAGACCTTGAACTTAAGGTCAAGGTCAAAGGTCAAGGTCATTCAAAATATAAGAAAATTAGCTCTTTTTATAGCTCTTTTGTCTTTCAACATATACTATATATCTTTGCATATTTAATATGTCCTTCTAAAAGTATTATAAAAATTTCATTCTTGTCCCCCAAGCTTGACCCATTCAAAAGTTGTCATCCCTTTCGCAATAAAACCTTGTTATCGCTACTCCTCCGAAACCATAAACCGTAGACATTCCAAACCTTCATCAGTGTCTTCGACTCATTTAGTACACTCTTCAATCTATACAGTGCGAAAGGGTTCTTCGGCCCCTTCTATGAGTTACTGTCCCTGAAAGTTTTTGCTGCTTACATTTACTGAACTTTTTTTTAAAACGGTGTATCCTAGAGACATGGGACTAACTACATCGGCATATTTGACCTTTGACCTTGAAATATAGGTCAAGGTCAAAGGTCAAGGTCATTTAAAAACATAAGAAATCCCTTATATATGTGTAAAATATAGCAATTCACTAAATGACCTTGAACTTTGACCTTGACCTTTGACCTTGACATTGCTTTAAACGGAAAAGTTAGGACATGCATCCAGCTCCAGTATCAGGTAAAAACACAGAAAGTAAAGATTTTTTTTTTTTTTTTTTTTTTTTTTTTTTTGTTAGGACCTTGACCTTTGACCTTGACCTTTGACCTTGACTCAAAGGTCACAATAAGGCTTAAGGATGTGGAAGTAGTTACAATTCTTAGTTTGAAAGAGGCATAAAATAAATAATTCACCCCCCCCCCTTTCTTAAAAAAAAAAAAAAATCACATCAACAACAATGTAGAATATTACTCTAGAATTCAAACCAGACCTCGGATCGACACCAGATTTGGTACAAATGTAGTACAGACCTCAGAGAAACTTTCTGGAGAGTTTTACGGTGAGTCTTGTAAGTTTATAGAGGTCATGAAGTTTCACGGCAAAAACTACAAGTTCTGTTGTGTTTGAAATTTAAGTGCAGGTGAACGAAGAAATGATCTAAACCTTTTATCGGCTATTTCTTCAGATGTCGTTAGTAGCATTTAATTCTCCTGATATGATACGACATTTTAATACCAAGCATTCTCTCTTTCTTTTACATTTGGAATTTATTTGATTTTTATTTAGAATTAATCAGTTTCCAGAAATGGCGATTTTCGGTATATTAAAAACAATTCTCGCTTTCATTGTCGTGTTTCCCTTCTAAAAATGCATGTTGGGAATTAAATTTGGGCTACACATATTTAATTAAACCCAAAGAAATGCTTATTTAAATGTTTCATATTTATTTCAGGATATTCAGTCAGAAATGTTAAAATCCGAACCCGATCTTTTAAGCTTACAAGGAAGCTATTTACAAAAAATTCAGAATGCGCACAATATCGATGAATCGGGTTACAGTCCATTAATACATTTTCATTAGGGAACAGTGTTAACGTTTTCTCACGCAGCCCGTCCCTTGTTATTTTATATACTGCTTGCAAGTTCAGGAACTATTTCCTTTTACGGAACTTCTTTCTTCCCCTACCGATTCTAAAAATACGCTTGCATTTCTTCTATAGTCTTAAACAATTAACTTACGTATGTTATCGGAATGCGTGGCCGAATGGTTAGCGCACCTGCCTTTCAACCCAAGGGTTTTGAGTTCGAGCCCAGCTGGAGGTCCATTTTTTTTTTTTTTTTTTTTTTTTTTTTTTTGCATTTTTCTTCTTTTTTTTCAACCCAAATGACACGGAAACACTTAGAAAGGTGGAAAGGCCTCTAATTGTTCTCTGAACAATTAGTCTCCTAGTTATTATTATTATTATTATTTTTCCGCTACGGCCTTTTGAACCGAAAGACTTATCGAATAACTTTATAGTTCATGATACTTGACATCAAAAGTTATTTCGAAAAACTACCCAACGAGTATGACCTATGACCCCTTTCGGAGTTCTTGCCCCTTGTACGAAAAACCTTGTTATCGCTACTCCTTCGAAACCATAAACCGTAGAGGTACGAAACCTTCACCAATGTCTTCGACTAATTGAGGGGACTCTTCAATCTTTTCATTGCGAAAGTATTCGTGGACCCCTTTTATGAGTTATTGCCCCTGAAAGTTTTTGATGTTTACGAATAATTAAAAATTTTCAAAACGATAAGTTGTAGAGACATGGGACCAACTGCATAAGATTCATTGACCTTTAACCTTAAAATATATAAAAGGTCAAAGGTCAAGGTCATTCCAAAAATGAGAAATTAAGCTCTTTTTATATCTTTTTTGTCTTTCAACATATACTATATATCTTTGCATCTTTATTATGTCCTCTTAAAACTATTTTAAATATTTCATACTTGTCCCCAAAGTTTGATCCCTTTAAAAGTTATTGCCCTTTTCATTAAAAACCTTGTTATCGCTACTCCTCCGAAACCGTAGACCGTTAAGACATCAAACCTTCACTAATGTCCTCAGGGTCTTTAGACACAACTTCAATCTATTCAGTGCGAAAGGGTCCGATGACCCCTTATATGAGTTATTGCCCTTTAATGTCTTTGCGCTTACTATTAAACCTTATAACATTAAAACCAAAAGTCGTAGAAGCATGGGGTCAAGTGCAATGTGACCCTTGACCTTTGACCTTTAATATTTATTCAAGGTCAAAGGTCAAGGTCATTTCAAAATTTTTAAAATTTTCATTTTTTCCATTTTTCAAGCAATTTCTGGTTTCTCTTGTAAAAAAAATAAACAGTAGAGAGTTAAATATGAAGAATATATGAAATTTAAAGAAGGTGGAAAGACCTCTAATTGTTCGAGAACAATTAGTCTACTAGTTATTATTAGGTCTTTCCACCTTTCTGTGGAAAGACCTATTGAAATGCTTATGTTTATTATTATTATTATTATTTTTCCGTTACCGCCTTTTGAACCGAAAGACTTTTCGAAGAACTTTATAGTTCATGATACTCGACATCAAAAGTTATTTCGAAAAACTACCCAACGAGTATGACCTATGACCCCTTTCGGAGTTCTTGCCCTTTAAACGAATAACCTTGTTATCGCTACTCCTTCGAAATCATAAACCGCAGAGGTACGAAACCTTAACCAATGTCTTCGACTAACTGAGTACTCGCTTCAAGGTTTCACTGCGAAAGAATTCGTCGACCCCTTTTATGAGTTATTGCCCCTGGACGTTTCTCATGTTTACGAATAATGAAAAACTTTTCTAAACGACAAGTCGTAAAGACATGGGACCAACTGCATAAGATTCTTTGACCTTAGACCTTGAACTTAAGGTCAAGGTCAAAGGTCAAGGTCATTCAAAATATAAGAAAATTAGCTCTTTTTATAGCTCTTTTGTCTTTCAACATATACTATATATCTTTGCATATTTAATATGTCCTTCTAAAAGTATTATAAAAATTTCATTCTTGTCCCCCAAGCTTGACCCATTCAAAAGTTGTCATCCCTTTCGCAATAAAACCTTGTTATCGCTACTCCTCCGAAACCGTAAACCGTAGACATTCCAAACCTTCATCAGTGTCTTCGACTCATTTAGTACACTCTTCAATCTATACAGTGCGAAAGGGTTCTTCGGCCCCTTCTATGAGTTACTGTCCCTGAAAGTTTTTGCTGCTTACATTTACTGAACTTTTTTTTAAAACGGTGTATCCTAGAGACATGGGACTAACTACATCGGCATATTTGACCTTTGACCTTGAAATATAGGTCAAGGTCAAAGGTCAAGGTCATTTAAAAACATAAGAAATCCCTTATATATGTGTAAAATATAGCAATTCACTAAATGACCTTGAACTTTGACCTTGACCTTTGACCTTGACATTGCTTTAAACGGAAAAGTTAGGACATGCATCCAGCTCCAGTATCAGGTAAAAACACAGAAAGTAAAGATTTTTTTTTTTTTTTTTTTTTTTTTTTTTTTTGTTAGGACCTTGACCTTTGACCTTGACCTTTGACCTTGACTCAAAGGTCACAATAAGGCTTAAGGATGTGGAAGTAGTTACAATTCTTAGTTTGAAAGAGGCATAAAATAAATAATTCACCCCCCCCCCTTTCTTAAAAAAAAAAAAAAATCACATCAACAACAATGTAGAATATTACTCTAGAATTCAAACCAGACCTCGGATCGACACCAGATTTGGTACAAATGTAGTACAGACCTCAGAGAAACTTTCTGGAGAGTTTTACGGTGAGTCTTGTAAGTTTATAGAGGTCATGAAGTTTCACGGCAAAAACTACAAGTTCTGTTGTGTTTGAAATTTAAGTGCAGGTGAACGAAGAAATGATCTAAACCTTTTATCGGCTATTTCTTCAGATGTCGTTAGTAGCATTTAATTCTCCTGATATGATACGACATTTTAATACCAAGCATTCTCTCTTTCTTTTACATTTGGAATTTATTTGATTTTTATTTAGAATTAATCAGTTTCCAGAAATGGCGATTTTCGGTATATTAAAAACAATTCTCGCTTTCATTGTCGTGTTTCCCTTCTAAAAATGCATGTTGGGAATTAAATTTGGGCTACACATATTTAATTAAACCCAAAGAAATGCTTATTTAAATGTTTCATATTTATTTCAGGATATTCAGTCAGAAATGTTAAAATCCGAACCCGATCTTTTAAGCTTACAAGGAAGCTATTTACAAAAAATTCAGAATGCGCACAATATCGATGAATCGGGTTACAGTCCATTAATACATTTTCATTAGGGAACAGTGTTAACGTTTTCTCACGCAGCCCGTCCCTTGTTATTTTATATACTGCTTGCAAGTTCAGGAACTATTTCCTTTTACGGAACTTCTTTCTTCCCCTACCGATTCTAAAAATACGCTTGCATTTCTTCTATAGTCTTAAACAATTAACTTACGTATGTTATCGGAATGCGTGGCCGAATGGTTAGCGCACCTGCCTTTCAACCCAAGGGTTTTGAGTTCGAGCCCAGCTGGAGGTCCATTTTTTTTTTTTTTTTTTTTTTTTTTTTTGCATTTTTCTTCTTTTTTTTCAACCCAAATGACACGGAAACACTTAGAAAGGTGGAAAGGCCTCTAATTGTTCTCTGAACAATTAGTCTCCTAGTTATTATTATTATTATTATTTTTCCGCTACGGCCTTTTGAACCGAAAGACTTATCGAATAACTTTATAGTTCATGATACTTGACATCAAAAGTTATTTCGAAAAACTACCCAACGAGTATGACCTATGACCCCTTTCGGAGTTCTTGCCCCTTGTACGAAAAACCTTGTTATCGCTACTCCTTCGAAACCATAAACCGTAGAGGTACGAAACCTTCACCAATGTCTTCGACTAATTGAGGGGACTCTTCAATCTTTTCATTGCGAAAGTATTCGTGGACCCCTTTTATGAGTTATTGCCCCTGAAAGTTTTTGATGTTTACGAATAATTAAAAATTTTCAAAACGATAAGTTGTAGAGACATGGGACCAACTGCATAAGATTCATTGACCTTTAACCTTAAAATATATAAAAGGTCAAAGGTCAAGGTCATTCCAAAAATGAGAAATTAAGCTCTTTTTATATCTTTTTTGTCTTTCAACATATACTATATATCTTTGCATCTTTATTATGTCCTCTTAAAACTATTTTAAATATTTCATACTTGTCCCCAAAGTTTGATCCCTTTAAAAGTTATTGCCCTTTTCATTAAAAACCTTGTTATCGCTACTCCTCCGAAACCGTAGACCGTTAAGACATCAAACCTTCACTAATGTCCTCAGGGTCTTTAGACACAACTTCAATCTATTCAGTGCGAAAGGGTCCGATGACCCCTTATATGAGTTATTGCCCTTTAATGTCTTTGCGCTTACTATTAAACCTTATAACATTAAAACCAAAAGTCGTAGAAGCATGGGGTCAAGTGCAATGTGACCCTTGACCTTTGACCTTTAATATTTATTCAAGGTCAAAGGTCAAGGTCATTTCAAAATTTTTAAAATTTTCATTTTTTCCATTTTTCAAGCAATTTCTGGTTTCTCTTGTAAAAAAAATAAACAGTAGAGAGTTAAATATGAAGAATATATGAAATTTAAAGAAGGTGGAAAGACCTCTAATTGTTCGAGAACAATTAGTCTACTAGTTATTATTAGGTCTTTCCACCTTTCTGTGGAAAGACCTATTGAAATGCTTATGTTTATTATTATTATTATTATTTTTCCGTTACCGCCTTTTGAACCGAAAGACTTTTCGAAGAACTTTATAGTTCATGATACTCGACATCAAAAGTTATTTCGAAAAACTACCCAACGAGTATGACCTATGACCCCTTTCGGAGTTCTTGCCCTTTAAACGAATAACCTTGTTATCGCTACTCCTTCGAAATCATAAACCGCAGAGGTACGAAACCTTAACCAATGTCTTCGACTAACTGAGTACTCGCTTCAAGGTTTCACTGCGAAAGAATTCGTCGACCCCTTTTATGAGTTATTGCCCCTGGACGTTTCTCATGTTTACGAATAATGAAAAACTTTTCTAAACGACAAGTCGTAAAGACATGGGACCAACTGCATAAGATTCTTTGACCTTAGACCTTGAACTTAAGGTCAAGGTCAAAGGTCAAGGTCATTCAAAATATAAGAAAATTAGCTCTTTTTATAGCTCTTTTGTCTTTCAACATATACTATATATCTTTGCATATTTAATATGTCCTTCTAAAAGTATTATAAAAATTTCATTCTTGTCCCCCAAGCTTGACCCATTCAAAAGTTGTCATCCCTTTCGCAATAAAACCTTGTTATCGCTACTCCTCCGAAACCGTAAACCGTAGACATTCCAAACCTTCATCAGTGTCTTCGACTCATTTAGTACACTCTTCAATCTATACAGTGCGAAAGGGTTCTTCGGCCCCTTCTATGAGTTACTGTCCCTGAAAGTTTTTGCTGCTTACATTTACTGAACTTTTTTTTAAAACGGTGTATCCTAGAGACATGGGACTAACTACATCGGCATATTTGACCTTTGACCTTGAAATATAGGTCAAGGTCAAAGGTCAAGGTCATTTAAAAACATAAGAAATCCCTTATATATGTGTAAAATATAGCAATTCACTAAATGACCTTGAACTTTGACCTTGACCTTTGACCTTGACATTGCTTTAAACGGAAAAGTTAGGACATGCATCCAGCTCCAGTATCAGGTAAAAACACAGAAAGTAAAGATTTTTTTTTTTTTTTTTTTTTTTTTTTTTTTTGTTAGGACCTTGACCTTTGACCTTGACCTTTGACCTTGACTCAAAGGTCACAATAAGGCTTAAGGATGTGGAAGTAGTTACAATTCTTAGTTTGAAAGAGGCATAAAATAAATAATTCACCCCCCCCCCTTTCTTAAAAAAAAAAAAAAATCACATCAACAACAATGTAGAATATTACTCTAGAATTCAAACCAGACCTCGGATCGACACCAGATTTGGTACAAATGTAGTACAGACCTCAGAGAAACTTTCTGGAGAGTTTTACGGTGAGTCTTGTAAGTTTATAGAGGTCATGAAGTTTCACGGCAAAAACTACAAGTTCTGTTGTGTTTGAAATTTAAGTGCAGGTGAACGAAGAAATGATCTAAACCTTTTATCGGCTATTTCTTCAGATGTCGTTAGTAGCATTTAATTCTCCTGATATGATACGACATTTTAATACCAAGCATTCTCTCTTTCTTTTACATTTGGAATTTATTTGATTTTTATTTAGAATTAATCAGTTTCCAGAAATGGCGATTTTCGGTATATTAAAAACAATTCTCGCTTTCATTGTCGTGTTTCCCTTCTAAAAATGCATGTTGGGAATTAAATTTGGGCTACACATATTTAATTAAACCCAAAGAAATGCTTATTTAAATGTTTCATATTTATTTCAGGATATTCAGTCAGAAATGTTAAAATCCGAACCCGATCTTTTAAGCTTACAAGGAAGCTATTTACAAAAAATTCAGAATGCGCACAATATCGATGAATCGGGTTACAGTCCATTAATACATTTTCATTAGGGAACAGTGTTAACGTTTTCTCACGCAGCCCGTCCCTTGTTATTTTATATACTGCTTGCAAGTTCAGGAACTATTTCCTTTTACGGAACTTCTTTCTTCCCCTACCGATTCTAAAAATACGCTTGCATTTCTTCTATAGTCTTAAACAATTAACTTACGTATGTTATCGGAATGCGTGGCCGAATGGTTAGCGCACCTGCCTTTCAACCCAAGGGTTTTGAGTTCGAGCCCAGCTGGAGGTCCATTTTTTTTTTTTTTTTTTTTTTTTTTTTTGCATTTTTCTTCTTTTTTTTCAACCCAAATGACACGGAAACACTTAGAAAGGTGGAAAGGCCTCTAATTGTTCTCTGAACAATTAGTCTCCTAGTTATTATTATTATTATTATTTTTCCGCTACGGCCTTTTGAACCGAAAGACTTATCGAATAACTTTATAGTTCATGATACTTGACATCAAAAGTTATTTCGAAAAACTACCCAACGAGTATGACCTATGACCCCTTTCGGAGTTCTTGCCCCTTGTACGAAAAACCTTGTTATCGCTACTCCTTCGAAACCATAAACCGTAGAGGTACGAAACCTTCACCAATGTCTTCGACTAATTGAGGGGACTCTTCAATCTTTTCATTGCGAAAGTATTCGTGGACCCCTTTTATGAGTTATTGCCCCTGAAAGTTTTTGATGTTTACGAATAATTAAAAATTTTCAAAACGATAAGTTGTAGAGACATGGGACCAACTGCATAAGATTCATTGACCTTTAACCTTAAAATATATAAAAGGTCAAAGGTCAAGGTCATTCCAAAAATGAGAAATTAAGCTCTTTTTATATCTTTTTTGTCTTTCAACATATACTATATATCTTTGCATCTTTATTATGTCCTCTTAAAACTATTTTAAATATTTCATACTTGTCCCCAAAGTTTGATCCCTTTAAAAGTTATTGCCCTTTTCATTAAAAACCTTGTTATCGCTACTCCTCCGAAACCGTAGACCGTTAAGACATCAAACCTTCACTAATGTCCTCAGGGTCTTTAGACACAACTTCAATCTATTCAGTGCGAAAGGGTCCGATGACCCCTTATATGAGTTATTGCCCTTTAATGTCTTTGCGCTTACTATTAAACCTTATAACATTAAAACCAAAAGTCGTAGAAGCATGGGGTCAAGTGCAATGTGACCCTTGACCTTTGACCTTTAATATTTATTCAAGGTCAAAGGTCAAGGTCATTTCAAAATTTTTAAAATTTTCATTTTTTCCATTTTTCAAGCAATTTCTGGTTTCTCTTGTAAAAAAAATAAACAGTAGAGAGTTAAATATGAAGAATATATGAAATTTAAAGAAGGTGGAAAGACCTCTAATTGTTCGAGAACAATTAGTCTACTAGTTATTATTAGGTCTTTCCACCTTTCTGTGGAAAGACCTATTGAAATGCTTATGTTTATTATTATTATTATTATTTTTCCGTTACCGCCTTTTGAACCGAAAGACTTTTCGAAGAACTTTATAGTTCATGATACTCGACATCAAAAGTTATTTCGAAAAACTACCCAACGAGTATGACCTATGACCCCTTTCGGAGTTCTTGCCCTTTAAACGAATAACCTTGTTATCGCTACTCCTTCGAAATCATAAACCGCAGAGGTACGAAACCTTAACCAATGTCTTCGACTAACTGAGTACTCGCTTCAAGGTTTCACTGCGAAAGAATTCGTCGACCCCTTTTATGAGTTATTGCCCCTGGACGTTTCTCATGTTTACGAATAATGAAAAACTTTTCTAAACGACAAGTCGTAAAGACATGGGACCAACTGCATAAGATTCTTTGACCTTAGACCTTGAACTTAAGGTCAAGGTCAAAGGTCAAGGTCATTCAAAATATAAGAAAATTAGCTCTTTTTATAGCTCTTTTGTCTTTCAACATATACTATATATCTTTGCATATTTAATATGTCCTTCTAAAAGTATTATAAAAATTTCATTCTTGTCCCCCAAGCTTGACCCATTCAAAAGTTGTCATCCCTTTCGCAATAAAACCTTGTTATCGCTACTCCTCCGAAACCGTAAACCGTAGACATTCCAAACCTTCATCAGTGTCTTCGACTCATTTAGTACACTCTTCAATCTATACAGTGCGAAAGGGTTCTTCGGCCCCTTCTATGAGTTACTGTCCCTGAAAGTTTTTGCTGCTTACATTTACTGAACTTTTTTTTAAAACGGTGTATCCTAGAGACATGGGACTAACTACATCGGCATATTTGACCTTTGACCTTGAAATATAGGTCAAGGTCAAAGGTCAAGGTCATTTAAAAACATAAGAAATCCCTTATATATGTGTAAAATATAGCAATTCACTAAATGACCTTGAACTTTGACCTTGACCTTTGACCTTGACATTGCTTTAAACGGAAAAGTTAGGACATGCATCCAGCTCCAGTATCAGGTAAAAACACAGAAAGTAAAGATTTTTTTTTTTTTTTTTTTTTTTTTTTTTTTTGTTAGGACCTTGACCTTTGACCTTGACCTTTGACCTTGACTCAAAGGTCACAATAAGGCTTAAGGATGTGGAAGTAGTTACAATTCTTAGTTTGAAAGAGGCATAAAATAAATAATTCACCCCCCCCCCTTTCTTAAAAAAAAAAAAAAATCACATCAACAACAATGTAGAATATTACTCTAGAATTCAAACCAGACCTCGGATCGACACCAGATTTGGTACAAATGTAGTACAGACCTCAGAGAAACTTTCTGGAGAGTTTTACGGTGAGTCTTGTAAGTTTATAGAGGTCATGAAGTTTCACGGCAAAAACTACAAGTTCTGTTGTGTTTGAAATTTAAGTGCAGGTGAACGAAGAAATGATCTAAACCTTTTATCGGCTATTTCTTCAGATGTCGTTAGTAGCATTTAATTCTCCTGATATGATACGACATTTTAATACCAAGCATTCTCTCTTTCTTTTACATTTGGAATTTATTTGATTTTTATTTAGAATTAATCAGTTTCCAGAAATGGCGATTTTCGGTATATTAAAAACAATTCTCGCTTTCATTGTCGTGTTTCCCTTCTAAAAATGCATGTTGGGAATTAAATTTGGGCTACACATATTTAATTAAACCCAAAGAAATGCTTATTTAAATGTTTCATATTTATTTCAGGATATTCAGTCAGAAATGTTAAAATCCGAACCCGATCTTTTAAGCTTACAAGGAAGCTATTTACAAAAAATTCAGAATGCGCACAATATCGATGAATCGGGTTACAGTCCATTAATACATTTTCATTAGGGAACAGTGTTAACGTTTTCTCACGCAGCCCGTCCCTTGTTATTTTATATACTGCTTGCAAGTTCAGGAACTATTTCCTTTTACGGAACTTCTTTCTTCCCCTACCGATTCTAAAAATACGCTTGCATTTCTTCTATAGTCTTAAACAATTAACTTACGTATGTTATCGGAATGCGTGGCCGAATGGTTAGCGCACCTGCCTTTCAACCCAAGGGTTTTGAGTTCGAGCCCAGCTGGAGGTCCATTTTTTTTTTTTTTTTTTTTTTTTTTTTTGCATTTTTCTTCTTTTTTTTCAACCCAAATGACACGGAAACACTTAGAAAGGTGGAAAGGCCTCTAATTGTTCTCTGAACAATTAGTCTCCTAGTTATTATTATTATTATTATTTTTCCGCTACGGCCTTTTGAACCGAAAGACTTATCGAATAACTTTATAGTTCATGATACTTGACATCAAAAGTTATTTCGAAAAACTACCCAACGAGTATGACCTATGACCCCTTTCGGAGTTCTTGCCCCTTGTACGAAAAACCTTGTTATCGCTACTCCTTCGAAACCATAAACCGTAGAGGTACGAAACCTTCACCAATGTCTTCGACTAATTGAGGGGACTCTTCAATCTTTTCATTGCGAAAGTATTCGTGGACCCCTTTTATGAGTTATTGCCCCTGAAAGTTTTTGATGTTTACGAATAATTAAAAATTTTCAAAACGATAAGTTGTAGAGACATGGGACCAACTGCATAAGATTCATTGACCTTTAACCTTAAAATATATAAAAGGTCAAAGGTCAAGGTCATTCCAAAAATGAGAAATTAAGCTCTTTTTATATCTTTTTTGTCTTTCAACATATACTATATATCTTTGCATCTTTATTATGTCCTCTTAAAACTATTTTAAATATTTCATACTTGTCCCCAAAGTTTGATCCCTTTAAAAGTTATTGCCCTTTTCATTAAAAACCTTGTTATCGCTACTCCTCCGAAACCGTAGACCGTTAAGACATCAAACCTTCACTAATGTCCTCAGGGTCTTTAGACACAACTTCAATCTATTCAGTGCGAAAGGGTCCGATGACCCCTTATATGAGTTATTGCCCTTTAATGTCTTTGCGCTTACTATTAAACCTTATAACATTAAAACCAAAAGTCGTAGAAGCATGGGGTCAAGTGCAATGTGACCCTTGACCTTTGACCTTTAATATTTATTCAAGGTCAAAGGTCAAGGTCATTTCAAAATTTTTAAAATTTTCATTTTTTCCATTTTTCAAGCAATTTCTGGTTTCTCTTGTAAAAAAAATAAACAGTAGAGAGTTAAATATGAAGAATATATGAAATTTAAAGAAGGTGGAAAGACCTCTAATTGTTCGAGAACAATTAGTCTACTAGTTATTATTAGGTCTTTCCACCTTTCTGTGGAAAGACCTATTGAAATGCTTATGTTTATTATTATTATTATTATTTTTCCGTTACCGCCTTTTGAACCGAAAGACTTTTCGAAGAACTTTATAGTTCATGATACTCGACATCAAAAGTTATTTCGAAAAACTACCCAACGAGTATGACCTATGACCCCTTTCGGAGTTCTTGCCCTTTAAACGAATAACCTTGTTATCGCTACTCCTTCGAAATCATAAACCGCAGAGGTACGAAACCTTAACCAATGTCTTCGACTAACTGAGTACTCGCTTCAAGGTTTCACTGCGAAAGAATTCGTCGACCCCTTTTATGAGTTATTGCCCCTGGACGTTTCTCATGTTTACGAATAATGAAAAACTTTTCTAAACGACAAGTCGTAAAGACATGGGACCAACTGCATAAGATTCTTTGACCTTAGACCTTGAACTTAAGGTCAAGGTCAAAGGTCAAGGTCATTCAAAATATAAGAAAATTAGCTCTTTTTATAGCTCTTTTGTCTTTCAACATATACTATATATCTTTGCATATTTAATATGTCCTTCTAAAAGTATTATAAAAATTTCATTCTTGTCCCCCAAGCTTGACCCATTCAAAAGTTGTCATCCCTTTCGCAATAAAACCTTGTTATCGCTACTCCTCCGAAACCGTAAACCGTAGACATTCCAAACCTTCATCAGTGTCTTCGACTCATTTAGTACACTCTTCAATCTATACAGTGCGAAAGGGTTCTTCGGCCCCTTCTATGAGTTACTGTCCCTGAAAGTTTTTGCTGCTTACATTTACTGAACTTTTTTTTAAAACGGTGTATCCTAGAGACATGGGACTAACTACATCGGCATATTTGACCTTTGACCTTGAAATATAGGTCAAGGTCAAAGGTCAAGGTCATTTAAAAACATAAGAAATCCCTTATATATGTGTAAAATATAGCAATTCACTAAATGACCTTGAACTTTGACCTTGACCTTTGACCTTGACATTGCTTTAAACGGAAAAGTTAGGACATGCATCCAGCTCCAGTATCAGGTAAAAACACAGAAAGTAAAGATTTTTTTTTTTTTTTTTTTTTTTTTTTTTTTTTGTTAGGACCTTGACCTTTGACCTTGACCTTTGACCTTGACTCAAAGGTCACAATAAGGCTTAAGGATGTGGAAGTAGTTACAATTCTTAGTTTGAAAGAGGCATAAAATAAATAATTCACCCCCCCCCCCTTTCTTAAAAAAAAAAAAAAATCACATCAACAACAATGTAGAATATTACTCTAGAATTCAAACCAGACCTCGGATCGACACCAGATTTGGTACAAATGTAGTACAGACCTCAGAGAAACTTTCTGGAGAGTTTTACGGTGAGTCTTGTAAGTTTATAGAGGTCATGAAGTTTCACGGCAAAAACTACAAGTTCTGTTGTGTTTGAAATTTAAGTGCAGGTGAACGAAGAAATGATCTAAACCTTTTATCGGCTATTTCTTCAGATGTCGTTAGTAGCATTTAATTCTCCTGATATGATACGACATTTTAATACCAAGCATTCTCTCTTTCTTTTACATTTGGAATTTATTTGATTTTTATTTAGAATTAATCAGTTTCCAGAAATGGCGATTTTCGGTATATTAAAAACAATTCTCGCTTTCATTGTCGTGTTTCCCTTCTAAAAATGCATGTTGGGAATTAAATTTGGGCTACACATATTTAATTAAACCCAAAGAAATGCTTATTTAAATGTTTCATATTTATTTCAGGATATTCAGTCAGAAATGTTAAAATCCGAACCCGATCTTTTAAGCTTACAAGGAAGCTATTTACAAAAAATTCAGAATGCGCACAATATCGATGAATCGGGTTACAGTCCATTAATACATTTTCATTAGGGAACAGTGTTAACGTTTTCTCACGCAGCCCGTCCCTTGTTATTTTATATACTGCTTGCAAGTTCAGGAACTATTTCCTTTTACGGAACTTCTTTCTTCCCCTACCGATTCTAAAAATACGCTTGCATTTCTTCTATAGTCTTAAACAATTAACTTACGTATGTTATCGGAATGCGTGGCCGAATGGTTAGCGCACCTGCCTTTCAACCCAAGGGTTTTGAGTTCGAGCCCAGCTGGAGGTCCATTTTTTTTTTTTTTTTTTTTTTTTTTTTTTGCATTTTTCTTCTTTTTTTTCAACCCAAATGACACGGAAACACTTAGAAAGGTGGAAAGGCCTCTAATTGTTCTCTGAACAATTAGTCTCCTAGTTATTATTATTATTATTATTTTTCCGCTACGGCCTTTTGAACCGAAAGACTTATCGAATAACTTTATAGTTCATGATACTTGACATCAAAAGTTATTTCGAAAAACTACCCAACGAGTATGACCTATGACCCCTTTTGGAGTTCTTGCCCCTTGTACGAAAAACCTTGTTATCGCTACTCCTTCGAAACCATAAACCGTAGAGGTACGAAACCTTCACCAATGTCTTCGACTAATTGAGGGGACTCTTCAATCTTTTCATTGCGAAAGTATT